>NC_142337.1:67120500-67433500 GCF_054954075.1 Amborella trichopoda | reverse complement strand
AAAGACACAGAGACCAATCTGGGAGCAGATTTTCTGAGGTTGTGTCTGCATACAGTTTGGAAACCATATAGATTCAGATGCAACAAGTTATGTACTCATCTCAAAGAGAGGAAGACCCCAAAGTGTATGCACAAATGAGCGTGAATTTTATTTTATTTTTTGCTGCTTTTTTTTTTGGGGGGAAGGGGGGGGGGGGGGAGGAGGGGTGGGGGGAGATGATGATACAGACCTCTGATAACAACAATTCCAGTATCATTTCTCCATATTGAGAGACCACTAATTTGCATTGCTGGCTTACAATTCCTTCTGCACCTATTGCATGGTTGATTTCTGCAACAATGGTCTGTATACAAAAAGTTGCAATCAGAGTGGACCAATAGCATAGAACATATGGAAGTATAACCAGTTTGTAGTAGCATGAATCCATGAGGAACGTTATATAAGCACGAAATTTTCTTTCGTTTGTGATGTGTAAAATGGAAAAGGTAATTAACCGGAGAAAATTACAATATACAATAAATTAATTAAAGAAACTATGTAACAGAGAAATGAAGTGTGCCTTTCCAAAAAAGTCCAAAGAAGAAAATAAAGAAATGAGAGATAGAGAAAGAGAGGGTGATAAATGTGGAAGAGAGTAAATGTTTTAAGATTAAAACAGTATACCATTGCTTCAGCAAAAGTACATAAAAGATTAAGTAGACATGCATGAGAGACGATAATATTCATCTGTCAAAATAATGAATAAGCTTTCTTTTCTAAAACCCTAAATAAGAAACATAAATCTGATTTATTTTGTATGAAATAAATTGGACATTTACGTCTACTGGGGAATAACCAGAAGCTTTAACAGACCTTAAGACTAACAGAATTCATAATTGACAGTGATTCATACTTATCTCATAAAATAGTCAAAATTGAAAAGCATCGCCAACAATGAAGACTTATGTCACAGTAGACATGAAAAAAACGACTGTGGATAAGGATTTCAATAATATATACTTGAATGCCTAGGATTTGGTGCTATAACAATTTTTCTAAGCTTGAAGGACATTAAAGTAGGTAATTCATGAATTAGAAAAGATATTGGAAACTAGAACCAGAAATTCCCTTCCAGAAGGACCCAAATAAGAGTGAAACAAAAAGTCATCTTACTGCCCTAAACCATTTCCAGTATCTTATCCAAAGTAGTTTTCAAAGGAACTGCATAATACTATGAAAATTGGCCCTGGCATTATTTTTTAATATAATTTAGAAGCAGCCCTACATTTGCTCACAGAACAGTGAACTTATCTAATTTACAAGAGCAGCATTACTACTTCCCAAGAAGGTAAAATCATTGCAAGTTTACAAAAACTATGTATCCCTTTCAGAAGCCAAATTGTACTAAAAGGATCAAGGACATACAGTAGGGCCAGTAAGTAGAGAAGTCCCAGAATCAGCAATGGCAGCACAACCATCAGCACAGAAACCTGAATAAAACAAAGGTTTAATTCCATGAATTATGCGCATAACAGGGAGAAAAGAGAGGACAAAGAAGGACAAAGAAGGGGGGGGGGGAGCGAGATGCCGTGAAACTAAGTCGAACTCACCAGTTGATTGGCCATCAATGAGAACATCCCCCATGTCAAACTGAATAAATAAAAACACTTGATGAACAGAATAATAGCAGAAGATTAATGCTTTTGTTACATATTAAAAGCACAAGCATTCAAGCTGTTGTACCTGCCAGTAGCCCTTCCGAGTGACTGGGACAAAAGTATGCTCACCCTTGAAGTGATTAGGATCAACACCTCCGAAGACAATCTCCCCACCCTCAGAATCATCTTCATTGCGGTTGAACCAAAACGAGAAAACAGGCTCGCTTACAAGACCTTGATCAACCATGTTGTACCTGTAGGGAAGTTCACCCACTATCTTAGGAATAAAAACATCTGCACTTGTTGCATACCCCAAAAAATCTTCAACAAAACCAAGCTAGTCAATCTAAAGAGCCCATCAGAGATCATAAGCAGCACAAAGCATTTGTCAAGCTATATTTTTTTCTTTCTTTTTGATGATCTACACCATAATTATAAAAGGAAGACATACCAAACAGGTGAAACATCCCCAACAGCTATTTCCTTAAAGCCAAGTCCTAATATGCCGTCAAACTTTGAAATGAGAAATGTCAAGCTCGGCTCTCGAGTAGCCTCAATGAAAGCCTAATAATGAACATAGAATATATGCATTAAAGCAAGTTCATTTAAACCAAGTTATCAAGCACCAGAAAAACCAGAAAACTCAGAATCACCATAATGTTCAATAAAATTAAAAACAATGGAAATAACACCATAGGGTAATAGGACTATGGTATATAATATCAAGGCTAGATCCACTATATGTTCTCACTGACAGATGGTATTAACCACACCTAAGCGAATGCCCATGTGGGCTCCACTCCAGTCAAGATTCAAGCATCCATTAGTAGAAACTGATGACGGAAGTAGGAGTACCATATATCAAAGTCTATTGGACTACAGTGTATTTTCCTACGAGCGAAGAAACAGACAGAATAAGAACTACCTGATCTTTGACAACGAGGTCTCCAACTTCCACATTATCTTGGCTCAGAAATCCAGAAATAGATCCTGTTCCGTAGTGGATTTCACATGAATTCCCTAAACAGTTAAGAATCGAAATGGTTAACTAAAATAATACTGAAGGCATTTAGAAGTTTGGAACTTGAAATATCAATACTAGTATGAAGCAGAATCATTAACTATTAAAGCATTTAGAATTCAAGTTTGAACTTGCATGCATCGAGGAACCATTAAATATTTGAATTAGACTTCCGTAGTCAATTCTAGGAGCACATATCAAAAGAGATTTGAGAAGGAGCCATATACCAATTTTTGTGTAAGTGCTAGACTTGGAAGCCTTGTACTTGGAGTGGAAATAGCAAGGGAGCTGCAATTTAAAAAACAGGCCACCACTGAATTCCATGACTATAAATAATCAGCCAATTCATAAAATATCCTCACTTTCACTAAAAGCAAACTACAAGAAACAAAAACTCTCAAAAAATGAATTTCCTTTAATCTTATGGGTTGATAAGATGCCATGAAAACTACATGAACCAGAAAGGTATGAGAAATTTAAATATGCTGCGATTTAAGAAACTTACAGAGAAATAGCACTTTGATGAGGGCACCCAAAGATTAGAACTGCCGGTATCGAATACAACAGTGAAAGTCTGGGACGGTGAGCCAATGCCGATCTCTCCATAGTATTGCGCATCCAAATAGTTTTTTAAAGACACAATGTCGACATCTGAATCACCCAATTTCCTAAGGATCTCATAGTTCCTAACATTCCTAGGAGGATTTCCTTTTGCCACAATTTTCCTGGCAGTGAGAGTCTGAAGATCGAAGCCCTTCTTCTTTAACCCAATTCTCACTAAACGGTCATTATGTGCATGGGCTCCTATGGAGAATAGAAGGCCCCAAAGTAATACACAAGCTAATAAGACTGATTTACCACCCATCTTCACTGGCCTTACCTGTGTAAGGAGAGAGAGAGAGAGAGAGAGAGAGAGAGAGAGAGATCACAAGCTATAACCAGTCAATCCAAACTCAGCGAGTCTCACTAGGATTCGCCCAAGTTACTCAAATTCTCAGACAAGGCCGCTTAACAAGTCTGGGGCCAAAATTTAAACATGGTTCTTCTCATATATTTCATATTTTTCACTCAAGGTCCCACTTTATCTATTTTTCTATACACCATATTAAGCTCAAATTTGGTATATCAATACTTCTCATCATATAGTCCAAAAAAAATAAACAAATAATCCAAATATAAGAAATAACCAAAATGTCCCTACAGGTATGTGATGGTGCAAAACAAGACTATACCAAATTTGAGCTTAATCCGATGTATAAAAAAAAGATATAATTGAAATAAATTATATGCATTTAGAAGTGGGACATGATTCTAAAAGTAAAACATGGTCTTTCCATAAATTTCCCTTTTCTTCAATTAGGATTCAGCATCGACCAAGCTTCCTGATTCAGGCTTGGGAACCTAGTGAGTCCCTATGAGTCCTTGCTTTAAACCAATGGTTTCGAAAAAATAAAACCTTGGCATAGCTTTGAACAAAAAAACTAGACATGGGTTTCACCAAAATATCAAAGCTAATTTTGGTTTGATTGAATACTATTGCCGCACTGACATACTAAAAGAACCATGGAAAACCAAAAAAAAAGTAAAATCCAAAAACAATGCAGAGTTATCCCACAACAGCAACATATAAACAAATACAACTGATAATCTTTGCAAACTTGACTAACCAATACATCAGTTTGATGATCAACTCCTGCACCACTAAACAACTGGTAAATACCCCAAAAACTAAAAATTAGCCCAAAAACAGCAGCTAACTATAAACCCCAATAGTTACACCATGCATAAACCCTACTTAATACATACTAGTTGCACAAAACCAAATACAAAATTGGCCCAAAAAATTGAAGGGATTAAAAAAATCAGAAGGAAGGAATAAATAAAAATATCTACAGGGGATCCAATTTTAAAAGGGGAAATACAAAATGAAATACCACCGGACAGTGGATGCACAAAAACCCCAGAAACCCATCTTATAATCGAGTGAAATGAATCAACAGAAATAAAATAAAATACAATAATCTGAGACATGCCTGACCTAGGGAAAACTCAAATTATTTGCACAGTTATCTAAGTAAAAATATAACAAAAAATAATATATAATTGCATAAAAAGTTTTAGTTGGGTGTAATTGAAGATTCAAGGACGCAAACAATTGCAGAAATGAATTCAATAACTGCAACCACAAAAGATCGAAACAAGTAAACAAAAAACTTATAACAATCCAATCAAACATGAAAACCATCAGGTGAACAAAACCTGATCGATAAACATCAATTTGGGAGTACAGACTATAAATTACATAGTATAAATCCAAAAACTTTACAGAGTGTAAATCAGAATTCCTATAAACTACAGTTATAGAAACAAGTAAAATTTCAGTTAAGCCAGTGAAAAAGAGAAGAAACCCTCACCTTATGGAACTGGATAAGTGCAAACCTAGAAGTTCGGAATGTCCGAAAGACTGGTATTTATAGGGAGACATATTCATGGTCAAATGGGAAAATAAGAACGTTTGTGGGGATGATTATTTACCGTGAAAAACCAAAAAAAGGTGCGAAAATACCTACGTGACGACGAAAATATATTTGATGTTTTAAAGTACCCAATATACCCCTACCTGGTTAGCTCGGAAGGCGCTAGAACTACGAGTGCGGTTTAGGACCGCGCAGGTGTTTATTTTTTTTATTTATTTAACGTAGAGGAAAAAGTTTATATAGGGTTACAACCTCACCTCTATAGCTACGGATCCACCTAAAAAATCTATCGAAAAATGTAGTTTTAATGTAGACTTTTGATTGATCATCTCGATGACCACGAAAAATAAAAATATTTTAAATCTAAAAAATAGTATATTTTACAACATATTCTCTGCACCGTCTATTTTAAAGATTTTCATATGTTTATAGATTTACTTGATTTTAACCATTTTTGAAATTTAAAATTTTATAATTAGATATAAAAATAGATTTTGAGGTAATCCTAATAACAATTTACATCAAAATTATATACATGATAAAATTTGAAGGTGCATCTTACCCCTTACAGTTGCACCCTTTATTGAATCAAAAGAGAGTTACAGGGATTTTCAATAAATCGGCTTACTTTAAAATCGAGAAAAAATCATTTTTATTTCAAATGAAAAAATCGGATACAAAATATGGATCGGCAAAAATACTTCATGTAAAGATATCGCCAATACATCAGACTAGGCTAAAAAATTCGGAAAATATATGTATAATTTGTATTATAGTTTTCTACCATAGTAGCATAATAATAATCCCAATAACATAAAATAGAACGGTAGCTTAACAATCCCAATAATGTTTTCGTGTACAAGTACACCCTGATCCTTAGAGTATATAATTTTTGTTGTCCTCATTTCTGTGAAACGAGTAATATAAAAAGCTCCTGCCGTCTCATACAATGTATTAAATAAGCTTAAAACAGGGCTCGAGTAAGGAAACCATTGGACTTCGTTGCTCTGTATCGAGGGAGAGAAAGAAACCTTAACCAGGATGGAGCAAATTTTGGGATCACTGTTTTTATAGAGAAAAATAAATCTTGAGCTTGAATAAGATTTGGAAAGGCAATAAGAGATGGTGGACCTTATTTTAGAGATTTTAAAGAGAGAAAGAAACCCTAATCAATGCTATGCTTGTAGTGATTTGGGTATTTTTTAGGTTAGGGCAAGATTTGAAAAGACAAGAAGAGATGGTGGAGCTGATTTTAGAGAGACAAAAAGAATAGATGATTTTTTTCTTTTTGTAATATGTAATTTTTCTTCTTAAAATAAAACCATTTTTTTCGTTTTTTTGATAGGTGCTTGATAAACCATCAAACTGAGTAGACTCAAAAGGGCTAGTAGCATTTGATGTATGCAAACAAACATTACAAGAAATTAAACTGCAAATTTAAGCTCAGTGTTTACAATTACGAAAACAACACCGTCTCCCCCATCCCTCCCATGAAACTAGAGCTTTAGAATATCTAAGCTTTATGCTTCTCATGAACGTTCTTTTTATAATTATTATCTCATTTGGATCAAAATTTAGAAGAAAATAATATGCATCCATAGACGCTCTATGAATCAATCGGCTGCATAAGTACCTCTCCCAAAGGTTAAAAAATAAGATAAGTTTTTCACAGAGGTTCTAGAGAGAGAAACATGGCCCTTTTTATTCTTTTGGGTTTTTCTCTGTAAAATTAGGAAAAAGATTGTGGTTAAATGGAGGTTTTCTCTGTAAGTTGCATGTTTCAAAAGCTTGTGGTTCTAGAGAGAGAAACATAGTTTTTTTTATTTTTTTGGATTTTTTTTTGTGAAATCAGCAAGAAAATAAATTTTTTTTTGGGCCCGTTTTATTCTATCTCCAAAAAAATGTGTTTTTAACGTTATTAGGGAAAAAAAGTGTTTTTTTTACTAACTTTTCAAAAAAAACATTGTTTTTAATGTTTTAAAAAAATCTCCGATTTTTTTTAACGATTTTTTGAAAAAATCGGTGATTAATCGCCGATTTGCTAACTATGGTTACAAGACACAAGACATAGAGGAAGAACAAAAAACTGAAGCATTAGAAAAAAATGACTAGCAAAGATTTGGAATTTGCCCGTCCTTTGGCTAAGGCATTTGCCGCTTCATTCACCTCACAAAAGCCACGATACAAATTAACATTGATAGAAGAAAAGATGTTCTTAATCTCATAAAACAAAACTCTAAGGCTCCGTGGAATATTGAATTGGTTAAGCACCACGCAATTCAGTAGTAGGAATCGAACTTGAGATATAATAGTACTCACATCTTATGATCACTCGAGTTACAACCCAATTTATGAATTATGTTCATTATATTTGAACTAGCTATCAAGCTAGTAAGTGGTTTGGTCTAATGATAATTGGTTTGATCGACAGTTGAATAGGTTAAGTTGATATCAAAAAAAATAAAAAAAATGAATAAGTGTATATAGAAAAAAATTCCCAGCTTCAAAGGGTAAAAAATGGATTGTATAACTAGCTAAAATCAGTCTAGCATCGACTTTAACTCGTTTTCAATCAAACTAAGCTTTTTTTATACCAGACTTGTCATGGCACTAGTAGCGAAAATGATTGGTCAGATCCAGTGGTCTAGTCCAATCTTAATAACTATTATGTGGCCTATTTTGATGAAAGTAAATAAAAGGCTCAAATTCTTTAAAACTATGAAAGCCATAAGATCCAATGTCCTTTTACTTGTACCTTCTACTTGTTGGTACGTGTATGTGGCCATGGGGCCTTAAAACGTGCAATATTTATCTATCTTATAATTTAATGTTTATCTCTAAAACAGGGAGGCTTCTTAGATAGATAGAGCGTCGTTATCTAACGGCTAGAAAGTAACCATCCACTTTTCAGGATTATAGGGTTACGTTTTCTCAAAGATTTCAGGAGGAAGAAGTAACCACCCAGTTTCCAAGATTACATGCCACGTTTTCTCAAATATTTAAGGAGGAAGCCGAACAGTGGAGAACGGCCTCCTCCATCCCTCTTTAAGAAGGGTTTCATGGTCATGGAGAGGGACACATAAATTTACAGAGTTCTCATACTTCTGGTAAAAGCCTGATCTCTGCAATCGATAGCCTCACGACACTGCCCCTGATACTGAGAGTGGGTCCTTCTCTTCCCTCAAGTTTTCAACATTAGTATCAGAGCCGGTTGTGGAAGAGTGGTGGGCTCATAACCTACAGATCCCAAATTCTATTTTTCGTTTTTATTAGTGTTTTATCCTGATTTTAATTTACAATAATTTTAATATTGTGCTTTGTCATTCACATATATGTTGCTGTAAATTTTTTGTTCTCAATTTTGGCTCTCTAATGCTGTCGCTTCATCCATGAATCACAATTGCATGAGTCATAACTTTTTCCATTGTTTACGATTTTTTGGTGCACAGTACTTTACTACCCCTATCTTGATGCCCATACATATTGGATGATAACATTATTGATAATTTAACAACCTTGACACTCTTATTGATAAAGTTATTGACAAAATTATTGATTCATTGATTATTCATATATATCTCTTTTATTATTCATATATATATCTTCTTTCCTTTTTCTTTTCGTAATCCTCTACTCTTAATTCACCTTCTTGCCTACGTGATTCATATATATCTTGTTGACTCATTGTTCTTAATTCGCATATATCTTATTGATAAGGTTATTGATGATGTATGATTCATTGTTCCGTATGTAGCAAGTCAGTGATTGATAAGTAGGAGATCTCGTACATATCTGGATAGATACTTAGCTCTTGCAGTGAATTAATATTTACCCAATATCTCGTACATATTTGGATAGATTTAGCTCTTGCAGTGAATTAATCTTACCCAAGCGCGTATATTTTTTTTTTGTGAAAACTCGTGCACATAGCAGCCACGCACCTTAACCACTTGGCCAAAGTGTAGTGGTAGTTCTCTATCTAATAATAAAATAAAATAAAATTAAAGATACAATTTGCTGCTGAATTTGAGAGAGAGAGATATAGAGTTATTGCTATAATTTTAGCGAGAGAGACAAGAGACACATAATTGCTGAAAATCAATTGGCTTGCATCTTTTCTTTCTTCCATATTTTATTGCTGACAATTAGTGCATAAAATTTATTGGATTATTGAAAATTGCTATGCACACAACAACTATTCAAGTAAAGGTTGTTATATCAACTGCATGATTTTTTTTTTTTTGTGACTTATAATTTAGGGATTGTTGACATATTTTATTTGCATAATAATTGTCACTGCATTGCATAATTATCCTATACTTTGGTCTCTTTAAGTTAAAAAATTTCATGATATTGATTTTGTGAATTTTTATTTTTTGTACGATTATGCAATGCCATGTTTTTTTGTTAAAAAATATCAAATATCATTGTAGACTCTCTATATTGTGCTAAGACATATTCACATATTTGTGAAAATCATTCTCATGCAAGACCTGATATAAAAGTAGTTGTTGCCTTACTTTATTAATTTATTGTTGCATCACAGCAGTGCGAACATAAACTGTTCGAGAAAATTTTTCTTTGAAGTTGCAACTCACTGAGAGTCGGCAAACTTATTGATTTTGCTAGCAGACAACCTTTTCTTAAACACAATTAAATTTGTTTTTGAATTTTTAGGTATTATCTAAAAATTTAAACTGGTATCTAGGCTAGTCATGTCAGAATTATCCAAACTTGAAAAACTCAATGGGACCAAGTTTTCTATGTGGAAAAGAAAATTTGGATATATATTTTTTTCAAGATATGGTAGATTATGTCATATAAACAGAACCACCAGTTTTAAAGCCTAATGCCAATGGTCAAGCCAGAATGCGACTTGAAAAATGGTTAGAAGATAACAATGTAGCTAGGACTGCTATGTTGAGCTTTATGGAATATGATTTAATTAGAGTATTTGAAGATTACATCACATCGTAAAGTATGATAAGCGTCATATCTGAAAAGTATGGGACCACTTCTAAGCCCCATGTAAAATTGTTGTTAGAAAAATACAATTCTAGCAGAATGAATGAACCGGACTCAGTGACCGAGCATGTCAATAAAATGACAGTGCTCGTAAAGGACATTGTTGCAACTGGGAATTCAGTCCCTGATCGCATGCAAGTGTCCATTGTCCTTAACAGTCTCCCTCCATCTTGGGAGTTTGTTGTAATTGCATTGAATCATTATGCACAAGGGATAACCATGTTAACTCGTCCCATGCATATTAGTATTGAAGCTGAGAGAAAAATGAGAAAGAAGTCAAATGAGCTCCACATTGCCCAAAGTTCATATTCTCAGATCCTCAATAAACCTTTCAATTATCAGAAAAATAATAGGTATAAGGGAATGAGGATAAATTTTAAAAGTCAACAGAATAAGGTTGATAAGATATGTTTTTATTGTAAGAAAATTAGGCACATCAAGTTTAATTGTCCTAAGCTGAAAAAGAAAAATAGGAACCAAAATAACAATCATGTTCGAAATAATCAAAATAAGATAAAGGATTTGATCTGCGTAGTCATAAAATCAATAGTTGCCGATCATGACATGAGAAATTGGTGGGTAGACTCAGCCTCCACTTGACATGTCTCGAGGACCAAGGATGGATTCACATAATTGAAAGAGATTGTAGCCGGTAACCAGCGGATTTATATGGGAAATGACACATACTGTAATGTATTAGGTGTTGGTACTTTCAAGCTGTATTTATTAGGAAGAAACAAATCTCTTATTGACTGATACATTATATGCGCCCAATATGAGGGGTAATTTGATTTTTGTCCCAAGGCTAGACGACAAGGGTTATGAAATAAGGTTCAAGTCTGGTCGGGTTACCATTAATAAGCATTCTAGAGCTTTGGTGTACGGTACTAAAGTTGACAATTTGTACCGACTGAATATTAATGAGAGTTCATCATTTTCTGATTATATTGATGCGTCTTTTGATGCTTGCTCCCCAATTTAGGATAAATTGTGTTCAAAACATATGAGCTATGTATTTCTGGTAAATTAACTAAAAAGCATTTCTTTAAAGAGAAAATGTCTAGTGAATTACTTAGTATTGTTCACTCAGTTAGGTAGACATATTAAAATTCTTCGAACATATAGGGGAGGTGAATATTGCTTCACCTTATTTTTTGAATTTTGTAAGGAGTAGGATATAATTCACCAAACAACTATACCATATACACCACAAAAAATGGTGTAGCTGAAAAAAGAAATAGAACTCTAATGGACATGGTTAGGTCCATGATGAGCCATTCAAATTTATCACCTCACTTTTTGGGTGAGGCTCTCAATACTGTAATATATATCATTAATCGTGTTCCAACTAAATCTATAGATTTTACCCCATATGAATTACGGACAGGTAGAAAACCTAACCTTACTATATTGAAAGTTTGGGATTCTTGGGCACATGTGCTTATACAACTACAAAATAGAGATAAGTTATAAAGTAAAACTATAAAATGATATTTTATAGGCTATTCAGAAATTCTAAAAGGGTGTAGATTCTATAACTATAATACTAGATCATTAGTAGATAGTTATGATGCTCATTTTTTATAAAATATAGATGATGAAACTATTTTAAATAACCCTATTGACTTACATGAAACTGATAAAGATAATGGTCTGGAAGACCCTGTTTCTCAAACTCCTTCTACATTTGGTGAGAATGATTCAATTGAATTAAGTATGCCAGATAGGTTTAAAAGAACTAGAGCTCCACCTACGACTTTAGAATAATTGTATGTATTTATGAATGAAGATAATTACTCTTCAATGAGTGATTATACAATAGATGAGCCTCGTAGCTACAATGAAGTTATTAACTCACATGACTCAGCTGAGTAGACTCGAGCCATGGATGATGAACTTTATTATATTAAAAGAAATCAAGTTTGGGAGTTGGTTGGCCTCCTTAAAGGCAAAAAAGCCATCGGTTGCAAATGGGTCATAAAGAAAAAGCTTAATGCAAATGGATCTATTGATAAACATAAAGCTAAGTTGGTAGCTAAAGGATTTATCCAAATGGAGGGCATAAATTATGTAGAAACTTATTATCCAGTAGCAAATTTTTCATCTATTAGGATCATCATTGCATTAGTTACATATTATGATCTATAATTATTTCAGATGGATGTCAAAATAGCTTTCTTAAATGGATAATTAAAAAAAATATATACATGAAACAACTAGAAGGATATGTAATTAAAGGCCAAGAAGACAAAGTACATAAACTTAAAAAATCTTTATATGGTCTAAAACAGTATTCTAGACAATGGTACTTTACTTTTCATAATGCAATCATTGAATTGATTATATAGCCAATAGGTTAGACCATTGTGTATATGTCTGGAATAGTGGAAGCAATTTTGTTATATTGTCACTATATGTGGATGACATTTTGATAGCCAGTAATGATATTAGTATGATTAACCATACCAAATCATGACTAAGCTCCCATTTTGAGGTAAAAGATATGGGATAAGCCTCATATATATTGGGTATTAAGATAACAAGAGATAGAAGTTCAAGACTTATATGTTTATCTTCAAAAAATTATTTAGAAAGTGCTTTAAAGAAATTTAAGATGGAAAATTGTAAGCCCATAGATACACCTGTTTTTAAAGGCTTGAAATTATCAAAGAAAATGTGTCAATTAAAGCTGAAATTAAAAGAATTCTGTATGCTCAAACTGTAGGATGCATAAATTATGCCATGTTGTGTACAAAACCTGATTTGAGTCATGTATATGGTCTTGTGAGTAGATTTCAGAGTAATCATATGATGACTCATTGGCAAGTTGTAAAAAAGATACTCATATATATTTAGAAAAGTAAAAATTACAAGTTTTGCTTCCAAGTTGATAACTTAGAGGTTACTGGGTACTCTGATGCAATTTTGCAGGAGACCCAGATGATAGAAAATCAACCTCAGGAATTGTATTCCTCTTTGGAGGTGGATGTGTTTATTGTTCTAGTAAGAAACAAGGTTGTGTAACTCGGTATACTATGGAAGCCGAGTATATTGCTTGTAGCATTGCTACAACTTATACCATCTGGATTAAACGTTTCATAAATGATTTGAAGCTGGATATAGCCGACGGACCTGTTAAATTTTTTTGTGATAATCAGGCTGTTATTTCATTAATTAGAAATGGAGCTTATAGTTCCAAAGGTAAGCATATTGAAATTTATTATCATTATATTTATGATATTATTGGAAAGAATGAAATAACCGTAAGTTATTTGTCATCTTCAAATATGCTTGCAGACCCATTAACAAAGAGATTGAGTGCAAAAATATTATCAAAGCAAGTAGCTTTGATGAGAATTGAAAATATTTAAGTCAGGAACTCCCAAATGAGATATTTTTTGATGTCTTGGTCATGAGAGGAAATACCGCATTTGAGTGAAAAACGATGACATGACTTCGAATATTTTTTGTTATGAAGTGTATAACTGCACTTGTGTGAAAACCTCATGACAAAAATATGCACATAAATGTTAATTTCATTAAGTGGTAAAGACTTTAGGATATTTTAATATATCTGGCGCTCATGTCCAAGTGGGAGATGTTGGTACGTGTGTGTGACCATGAGATCTTTAAATGTGCAATATTTCCCTCTCTTATAATTTAATGATTATCTCTAAAAAATGGAGGCTTCTTAGAGAGAGAAAGTGTCGCTATCTAACGGCTATAAAGTAACCACCCACTTCCCAAGATTACAGGGCGAAACCGAACGATTGGAGAACGACCTCTCCATCCCTCTTTAAGAAGGGTTTAATGGCCATCGAGAGGGACACATAAATTTACAGAGATCTCATAGTTCTAGTAAAAGCCTGATCTCTGCAATCGATAGTCTTATGACACTATTTCTAATCCACTCATCTTGAGAGTGGGTCCATCTATTCCCTCAAATTTTCAACACTACTTGCGGGGCAATTTAACAGGGGATTGGACCTTGTGAACTGCTTGGCTTAAATGACTTTGTACGCGAATCTTTCCAGTACAAAATTTTAATCAAAATTGCATCCATAGAGGCAAATAAATGTACGTTCATCTTTAGCCATTGGATTTGAAATCGCGATTGTCGAAATGTGCTATTAGTACAAAAAAAGTTTTAAAAACTTTGTGCTAAAAAATGAAACAAGTTTGGCCGTTCGATTTCACATCGCCAATGAAGGGGTGATTATTTCCATGTTTGTATATATTAAAAACCAGATAAAATTTTAAATGAGGTCCTATTCAAATGAGTCTCTTTCCAATAATCTATATTAAGGATGGATTTTGGATATGAATCACATCATAATTCACCAATCTATGCATCTTTCCGCTCTAGATTCATGATTTTTTCACCTAAAAGTAAATGTACATCTGAATGTATAAAAAAAAACTAGAATTAACTATGATGAACTACGAGGAATAACATTTTAAGTATTTTATTTTCGGATTATTTACCATTGAAACAAGGTGGTCACAATTATTTACAACCATCCGATGTGAAATTTGATAGCTTTGATGTGTCACAAAATATGAGAATTTTTTTTTTTGAAGTTTGAACTTGGTGAATGGAATAATTGCAACCACCCAATTTCACATCCAATAGTAAAGATTGATGCGACCACTTTGTACCAAAAGTAAATTGTCTCATTCTATGCTTTTATGTTTAAAATATTTTTTCGTTACTTTATTGTGATGGTCAAGATTATCGACCTGAAACTTTTGTCATAAGCCAACCATAAATAATTCTTGATCGCATTTATTTGTCAAAAAAAATATATATATCTTGATCGCATTTGAACAAATGTGTCCGCTGATGCACCAAACTCCATCCAACAAACACAAGAATTTTGCCAATAAATTGTCATATTTTACCTTTTATTTTCCAAAATGCATATTATCGATGAAAATCCACATGTGAGGCGTCGATGATCCCATTGTATCATTCTTGGCCGACGTCCAAATTGTCCATGCCAACATCCTTCACCTCGTAGAAAACCGACAAAATATGTAATGTTTTTTTTGTGTATAAAAAGTCCCGCAATACCAAACCACACCTTTTCCACGACAAGATTTTATGCTTCCGTACGAGTGTACAGTCCAATTACTAGCCATACGTTGATTCCAATATTAAAAAATAAATAAATAATTATTGCAATTTCTATGCACTTAAAAAAATGGAAAAATGATGTGTATATTATACTCAATATTATTATGAAATGGGAAAGCTTTTTAATGTTCCCCACAACATACAAGTTATACCCACCCCGACTCTCCAACCGTTTATTTTTTATTCACCGTTTTATGTTAGATTCGATCTCTCAAAGTATTTTATTTATAAATTTTTTAATACAATTTTCCTGAATATAAAATTTGATACTTGCCATCTTTTAGGGTGCACCTATAAAAAAATATTAATAATATTTTTTCTATAAAAATAATAACGAAAATACCTTTTGAAACTTTCAGGGATATTTTGATCATTTTATTTTTTCGAAATTATTATTTTTTATATTTTTCGTTAGGGCGAGTTTAATAGAGGAATGGACATCCAAAATTTGATATGAAAATAGTTTATAAAAAACTTAAAAATAAAATAGCGTAGAGACGTGACATTGTGATTGGGACAATTTTAGCCATCCATTAAAAAATAAACGGTTGGATAAGGGGATATAGAACTTCTATGTTATAGGGAAACATAAAAAGCTTTCCCTAGCGATAAAACCTAGAAGTTTCTATTATTACATGTATACCCAATTTTTTCAACTTCGTAACATTTTTTAAAAAAAAAACGGAACTACCCTTTCGGTTTTTCAAAAAACTGAAAATATAAAAAATTAGGTTTTCAAAACCCCGAGTTGGGTTTGGTCTTCGAATATCCCTTGTTCCTCTCTCTCTCTCTCTGTCTCTCTCTCTCTCCTGCTCAAAAAGCAAAATTGGGTTTTCACCTGTGCAAAATGTGTTCCCCTCGTATAACAAATGATCCCTTCCCTAAACCATCACTTCTCAGAATGGCATGCCCCAGATATTGAAAAGTATCAGAAACAAATTGCGAAAAGTTCGCTATCCGAAAGAATAATCAGGATCAACATCTCACTGTGAATCCTCCAATCCAATAATATTTCATAAATAATACTATTGTTATTTTACATTTGCATAAGGTAATATTTCATGCAATTAATCGGGCCACTCTGTTTGAAGCACATAAACTTCAGCCAAGAAGCCCACTTCAGTTCAACCTAACAAACTCCATCAAGAGGGAATGTGCGAATCATGCTTTGAAAATGAGAGATGCAGCCAAGACGTGCATGGAAAGTTTGGTGGTAATGCAAGAGATGAGTGGGACAT
The DNA here is from genome assembly GCF_054954075.1 of Amborella trichopoda. Lineage (NCBI taxonomy): Eukaryota > Viridiplantae > Streptophyta > Magnoliopsida > Amborellales > Amborellaceae > Amborella > Amborella trichopoda. The sequence goes on along the minus strand of NC_142337.1, from coordinate 67,416,965 downwards.
CGGAAACAAAAGTGAACAATGAGGGGAGTTCAACTCAGCAAAGTGTAGAGAGAGAATGGAAAAAGGAGTTTTGAAGAAAAAACCCAATTTCGGTTATTGAATAATCCAAAATTTTTAAATTTTGCTTTTTGAATACCTGAATTTCTCTATTTTTTGGTTTTTAAAAAACCAATTTTTTCTAATTTTTTTATTTTTAAAAAACCAAAAAGGCAGTTGCTTTTTTTTTTTTTGTAATGCTATGAAGTTTAAAAAACAGGGATACATGTAATAATAAAAACTTCAAGGTAATTCCGTAATAAAGCTAAATATAACAGATTTTTAGGTCATTTTCCCTAAAAAAATAATGCATCGAGATTAAACATACACGATCCAAGTTTGAGAGCAAGATCTGCATGTTAGAAAACTAAAATTTCATATATATTTTTTTAATTAATCATGTAAGGGTTCTTAAGCGACTTTCAAATTTTCAAACTAAAAAATCAGTAAATAATAAATAACAAAAACGTCCTAAGCGGGTATTCTAACTGAAGGAGTAGAGCTCCCGCGGGAACATAGCATACGCCCGGAAATAATTAGTTTTTACGCGTTTAACTTCCTATATATTAAAGGGGAAAGTTTATATAGAGCCGAGGCTCTAAACAATGAAATTAGAGCCTCTCTAGAAAATTTAACTTGTTTTGATGCTCAAATATCCTCAAATTGATCATCTTGACATCAAGATGCATGAGCATGAGAAAAAATATATATTTCAAGTTTTGAAAATAATATATTATGTAACGCATTTTTAGACTGTTAATTTTCAAGATTTTCAAGTTTTCATAGATCTGTCGATTTACACTATTTTGAATCTTTAAACTTTATAAATAATGATGAAAATATATTTTAAGATTATCACAAATATTTCATTGAAACCACATTTCTAGACACTATTTTAAGATGGGTGCGGTTTGTATAGAGCCCAGGCTCTAAACAATCAAATTAGAGCCTGCTTTCAAATAATGTCGAGAAATGTGCTTTCACTACTAAAAATCTTTGTGATAGCCATAAAATGTATTTTCATATTTATTTATAAAATTTAAAGCTTAAAAAATAGTGTAGATCAACTGATCGATGAACACTTGAAAATCTTGAAAATTGACGGTCCAAAAATGCGCTACAAAGTACATTATTTCTAAAACTTGAAATCTATTTTCTTCTCATGTCCATACATCTTAATATCGAAATAATCAATTTGAAAAATATTTAGGCATCAAAACAACCTCTTTCAAAGAAATTTTTTAGGTAGGCACAAATTTGATTGTTTAAAGCCTCGGCTCTACATAATGAAATTTTTAAGGTAGGCTCAAATTTGATTGTTTAAAGTTGGATAAGAGCCTCGAAACACATGCACGGTCAGACTTTATGAAAAAAATAAAATCATCCAATCTAAGCAATCCTTCATTCTTAAAATATTTCCATGAGAGCACCAAGTTATGGTGGAATCAAATGTTATAACCGCAAGGGGATACGCCAAAATGCCCTAGTTGACAAATTTTTTGGATTAGGGCTTTTGACCTAGACCTAAAATGGGTTGGTTCTGGATCTGGACCTGACTTGGCAGATCCAATTCATGAGGGGAATCGACCTGTGCCATTGACTTGGCTCCTTTTGTTGAAGTGATAAAGGGTGAAAATATAGGTGGGAAAGAGGTATGACCTGGATTTGGATTGACGAACTAGTCGATTAGGATCTTGGTCTATTTGACTTAGGTTGGGTTCAAGTCAGACCCAAAACATACCAAGTAAAGGCGGGTTTTGTCTAGGTCTGGGTCTAGGTTGATTCCACCATCCACATTCTACAAGAGTATGAGATTCATCCTGTATCAAGAGGCTCTCAATGTTTTCTTAGGGGATTGTCCGCAAATAAATTAGAAGGAGCTCATAATTATTCCCATTTATTAGATGTCAAATTAGATACTTCAAGGTCAGTCATGTAGTTTGAGAATTTTTTTCTGGAACTCTGTTTCTATTCAATTATATTCTTACATCCACCCATTTTGAAATTTAAAAGACAAGAGTGAATGTGATCTCTTTGTAGACAATCCCTTTTTTTAAAGCGATCCCACAAGTTTATTTCCAATGCAATAAAGCCATATAGATTTAATACGAACCAAGGCACCCACAAAATGCAGCTTGTGCACCAAGCCAAGGCTGCCACCATGGCTCAAGGGCTAGGGAGAGTGAGGTCTAGGTCAGGTCATGACATGGCCAGGTATGGCCCTGTGTTTCCCTCTTTTATTTATTTATTTTTTTAAAGCTATTAGGCCCATATCACAGCCAGTCCCAGTCGGTCAGGCTTTGAGACTAACCCTATAAGGACCGACACCGGCTGTGATCAGAGCTGGCCCAACCATCTGCCAGCCCTACGATGTGAAAAAAAAGAATCCGTGTAATTTATTTTTGTCCGACAATAGAACAATATGGGACTCATTTGGACCATATCTTTCACGTGTCTGATTTATTTTCTTTAGAAAATTAGAGCATTTTATCCAGAGTACGATAATCGCTATCTTTTATTTTGTACGTTTGTAAAGAAACCCTGTCCTCTCCTCTCCACAAGTCCCATTTCTTTCAAGGTGGCATATGCTCACTACTCTGAAAGGAATATACCAAATTTAAAAATGGAAAATGAAAAAATTAGAGCAATTTTTATATTTTTCTCCTTGAACCATCGCTTCTAATAATGAGATTATATTAGTAAAATTATTAAACCACTTCAAAATTCTGTCAAAGTAGTCCCTTACACAGATGTATCAATAAAGTGGTTACTTGGTATCTTCTTTTAAATTCAAGTACCTTCTGAAGCATTTGGTTTAAAACAAAGTGGTTACTTGATATGTGATTTAATTCAAGTACCTTCTAAAGAATTTGGTTTAAAACAGTCAAATTTTCTGTGTCAAGGGTTCGCTTAAATTACCAAAATAATCTACTCATATATTCCAAACCTAGAAGGAGTATTTTGGTACTTTGGCCTACTCATGTCATCTGTCAAAATCAGTATTCGCAAAATCAAACCGGAACGGTTAACCGGACATATGACTGGAAGCGGTTTAATTGGCCTAACCGGCAAACCGGTTGATTCAACTGCTCTAACCAGATAAGTCCCCAGTGGTAAAAAAAAGTGTTGAAAAAACATAAAAAAAATATCAAAAAAATCTACTAAAATATGAAAAACATATAAAAATGATTAAAATAAAACATATTCAAATGAAGTTGAAAATTAACAAAAAAAAAATGGATTTTAACCCATTTTATATTTTTCAAGAGCTATTTTTAAATTTTTCTAAAAAAGATGGAAAAATATAAAAGTGAGTATTAATTACCAAAACAAATTTTAATATTTTACCAAAACAAATTTTAATCTTTGGCATAACGTAAAAAATATTTAAAAATATATTACACATCAAATTCTTTATTTTTGAGAATTTATATACATTTTTATTTTTTTATTTTTTTAAATACCAGTTGATCACTCTAACCGTCCAAAATTGAAACCGTCCACTGGCCGATTCCGATCTAACCGGTGGTGAAAGCAAATGGCCCTAAAAGGTACAAATACACGGTGGTGAACGAAAAAGTATTCCAGATTCATACATCATCACCAGGATTAGCAAATCCCAAAAACTTGGATATATATTCCATCTTTCAAGGCGAATTTTGAAGGAGGCACGAAAATGAATAAGTGAGTTGGCTGACTCACTAAGTAGTTTAGCATTAAAAAAAAACCTTGGGAAAATTATAAAACCTCCATTCGCTTGACTTTTACTGAAAAATTAACTTTTTATTGCAAAGACTCCAAGTAAAAAAGTTATAGTTTGAATGATGAAAATACTTTTGTGTGTATATGAAGACGTCATATTTCCATAAACGTTCGATTACCAAAAATGGTCTAGTACATATTACTATCGATCGAGGAATCATAGTGCTGGACCGACCAAATATACTTGTCGTACAGCTTTAGGAATTCCCGAACCATAGGCCTTGCAATAAACACTATTGGACCATATGGCAAATATGTTCAACCATATGGAACATAATGCCAAACCGTATAGCACATATATTGGACCGTATGGCCCATGTTGCCGGACTGTATTTACAAGTGTTGGACCGACGGCATTCAACGACCAAGGGAAAGGCATTTTGGTCAAAAAAATTATAACTTTTTTGACTTGAAGTATTTGTCATAAATGTTTGTTTTGAGGTAAAAATTATTATAAAAAAATTGATTGGTAAGAAGTTGTCTAGAAAGTTCAATTTGGGGTATTGTAATTTTCAAAAAAAAAAAAAAAAAAAAAAAAAAAAAAAAAAAAAAGAAAAGAAAAGAAAAGAAAAGAAAAGAAGAAGAATATTTTTAATTTTAAAAAAATAACTAGGATCCACATTTTAAAATGCCTTTTAAAGATCAAGAAAGTATTACAGTGGAATAATATTATTTTGCATAACCACCTTTTAAATTAATCGATTTAGCTACCTTAATGATGTCTGAGGTGTTTGAACCAGCGTTTTAAAAAACGCCGAGTCGAACCGGACTCGCCCGGTTCGACTCGGAAATCGTGAAAAGGGACCGGATAGCCCAAAAAATCGGAAATCGTCCGGTTCTAGAGAGAACCGGACGATTCTGTACAGCGAATCGCCGATTCACTGTACGGAATCGGCGAGTCCGAACAGTGAAGGCGATTCCGTACGGTTTTTTTTTTTTTTTTTTTTTTTTTTTTTTTTTTTTTTTTTTTTTTTTTTTTTGTAATCCATGATAGATTTTTTTGTAATACTTGAACGATTTTTTTGTAATCCATGATAGATTTTTTTGTAATACTTGATCGATTTTTTTGTAATCCATGATAGATTTTTTTGTAATACTTGATCGATTTTTTTGTAATCCATGATCGAATTGTTTTTGTTTTTTTGTAATCCATGATCGAATTTTTTGGTTTTTTGTAACCCATAATAGAATTTTTTGTAATCCATGATCGAAATGTTTGTTTTCTTTTCTTGTAATCCATGATCGATTTTTTTGTTTTTTTGTTTTTTTTTGTAACCCATGATAGAATTTTTTGTAATCCATGATCGAATGTTTTGTAATACATGATCGAAATGTTTGTTTTTTTTTTGTAATCCATGATCGAAATGTTTGTTTTTTTTTTGTAATCCATGATTGAATTTTTTGTTTTTTGCTTTTTTCGTAACCCATGATAGAGTTTTTTGTAATTCATGATTGAATTTTTTGTAATCCATGATCGAACTATTTTTTTCTTTTTTTGTAATCCACGATTGAATTTTTTGTTTTTTTTGTTTGTTTTTTTTTGTAATCCATGATCGAATTTTATGTAATCCATGATCGAATTTTATGTAATCCATGATCGAATTTTTTGAAAATTTGTGATTTTTTTTATTTAATCCATGATCGAATTTTTTTTTTTAATCCATGATAGAATTTTTTGAAAATTTGTGGTTTTTTTTTTAATCCATGATCGATTTTTTTGAAAATTTGTTTTTTTTTTTTTAATCCATATTATTCAAAGAGAAAACGAGAGAGATGATGATTCTGAGGCCACCCTATCCCAACCATATTATTCACGTCCCAACAGCAACAGTGTAGGGATGAGCACGAAATACTGTAAATTAAATGCTGAATGGCGGTTCATGCAGGGAAAGAACATATCAATATTCGCATATTCATTCAAAAACATGAAAATTCTTAATGGAGTACCCTCATTTTTTATTGAATTCCTAAAAAAAAATATTTATAATGAATTTTAATAATTTTTTCAAACATTTTTTAAGCTTTATTCTGACCGATTCACCCGATTCCCAATCCAAATCGCCGATTCGCCCATCCGGATCTATTTTTTGGAAGCCCGACCCGAGTCACCGATCCGTTTTTTAAACCATTGGTTTGAACCATTCTACCGATATTTTTCTTTGAATGGTTTAATTACCCGCCTTATCCAAGCAGCTTGGCACGCACACTCCAGACTCTCTCTCTCTCTCTCTCTCTCTCTCTCTCATACTTTTCCTTTCAATTTTACTCGCAATCCTTCTGACTTCGAACATTTTAAACCTGCTTTAATGGCGTCTGCAACTTCTTTCCTCGCTCCCTGCAACTTCCTCCCCACTGTTACTGCAACCAAAAAAACCCTAGCTTCTCTTTCCCCCAGCTCCAAACCTCCTTCTGTTCCTCAAGGAACTCTAATTCTCTTTACTCGCTTCTTCATCCCCTCTGCAACTCACCCTAAAGCCATAATTTCCCATCCTCCAGCTCATAATTCGTCTGCAACTGCAAAACCATTCTGCTGCAAATCCATTGGTGTCTCAAAAGAGGATAAATCCACACCTGACGAATCGAACTCCAAAGCTCCATTAAACCTCGAAACCTTAGACGAGAATGATCAGGTCAATCTTGAAACCCTAGATGAGAAGCCTCAGGTTGATCTTCGAAGGTTTGAAGAGAAATTTGTGGTGTTAAACACTGGAATATATGAGTGTGGGTCCTGTGGTTACAGATATGATGAAAACCTAGGCGATCCTTCTTATCCTGTACCTCCTGGTATGCCATTCTCGAAATTGCCCGATGACTGGAGATGCCCAACTTGTGGAGCTGCTCGGTCTTTCTTCAAGAGCAAGAGCGTGGAGATTGCAGGGTTCGCGCAAAACCAACAGTTTGGATTTGGGGGAAATGCATTGACATCTGGTCAGAAAGCTATATTGATTTATGGAAGCTTGTTCTTTTTCTTTGTACTCTTCCTCTCGGGTTATTTTATACAGTGAGTTGTTTAGGCCACTGTGAGATGTGCAATTTCTCTCTGTTATGTATTTTTTTTCTGTACATTTTACCCATCGAAAACCAAGAAGAAATCACTAAAATTTTTCATATAGATTTCTTTAGCGTGATTTGTTAAGCTCTGATATTGTTTAGAGTCCGTTTTTAAGTATTATCTATATTTATACTTGTGGCCTCTTCTGTTTCCTGTTCTCTTGCAAGCTGAAAAGCCCATGATGTATTTTTTTTCTATGTTTTTAGCTGCACTCAGTGGTAATAGCCATCAAGATTATGAAATGCGAGTGGATTAACTCATTAACCAACTAAAAGTTTGTATTTTGTTAGTTCTTTAGAAACTAACAAGAAGTTTATCAATAAAGTTACTAGAAATTGCTAGTCAGTAGAAACCCATCTTGGAATTCGATGATCTCTTTGCATTTTAAAAGCCAAGATTGCAAAGATTGGTGCATATTTTACTGCTGAAAGTTCTTAGAAATATCATGAATCGTGCTAGTAGAATTGTATGCATTGAGTTATGTAGTCTATGGCTAAAACCTAGTGAAAACAGAAACCAGATTGAAAAATTCTTTGCAATATCATGAATTATACAAGTAGAAATGTGGAAACTCTTTGGTTTGGAATTAATCTCACACCAAAATATTTGTGCATTGAGTTATGTAATCTATCGCTAAAACCTAATGATTACAAAGCCTGAAGTGGTGAGGCTGAACCCACTTAAACCCATATCATGGATTTATTTGTATGGAACCTAGGCTCTAAACAATCAAATTAGAGCCTACCTTCAAATAGTATCAAGAAAACTGGTTTCAATACTGGAAATCTTTGTGATAGCCTTAACATATATTTTCATATTTATTTATAAAGTTTAAAACTTAAAAAATAGTGTGGATCAATAGATTTATGAAAACTTCAAAAACTTGAAAATTGACAGTCAAAAAATGCGTTACAAAATTCACTATTTTCAAAACTTGAAATCCTTTTTTTTCTCATGTCCATGTATCTTGTTGTCGAGATGATCAATTTGAAGATAGTTGGGCATCAAAACAACCTCTTCTAGTGAAATTTTTAAAGTAGGCTCTAATTTGATTGTTTAGAGCCTCGGCTCTATATAAACTTTTCCCTTTATCTATTTTTGACTCTTCAAAGGGCGCGGTTTGTATAGAGCTGAGGTTCTAAACAATCAAAGTGAAGCGCACCTTCAAATCGTGTCGACAAATGTGGCTTCAATACTAGAAATCTTTGTGATAGCCTTAAAATATATTTTCATATCTAATTATAAAATTTCAAGCTTAAAAAATAAAGTAATGATCCTATGAGACCCTCTCCCACCCATGTGTGTAGGAACCCAAAGGATCACCATTAAATTTGACACATATCTCTTGAAAAGTTATCACATAGGTATCTGACTTGACTTTTCTAGAGATCTGTGCCAAATTTAATGGTGATCCTTTGGGGCCCTACACACATGGGTGTGGGAGGGTCTCATAGGATCATTACTCTAAAAAATAATGTAGATCGAGCAGATCTATGAAAATCTTGAAAATTGATGGTCTAAAAATGCATTACAAGATGCACTGTTTCCAAAACTTGAAATTCATTTTTTCTCATGCATCTTGATGTCGAGGTGATCAATTTGAGGATATTTGGGCATCAAAACAACATTTCCTAGTGAAATTTTTTAGGTGCGCTCTAATTTGATTGTTTAGAGCCTCGCAATTTTCTCATTGATAACAAGTCATAGTTTTAGGAATCGGGCTTAAGCTTCAATGCCAATGGTTTACAAAAGATACCAGTGACAGTTTTGCTGGTTCAAGCAAAAAAAAGGTCATGCCTGAGCCAGTATGATTTGCTTACTTTCCAAGGGACTAATACTCTAAAACATGAGATTATCTCTTAAAGTCGATCAAAAAAAGAAAAATGGAAAGAGTTTCTCTCTCATTTAACATAACTATGATTTATAGAGTGATAGAAAAGCTCTAGTGTGGCACAAGGAATAAAGGATGCTAGATATATCGATCAAATTTCTTAATGCAAACCCAATCACTTTTTATTCTTCCAAACCATTTGAGGTACCTGTGATATATTCAAGTACATGCTTATGAAAGATCTAAATAATAATAAAAAAAAGCAGCTAGAGATTCAAGTTTCTCATTGACAAATGCATATCGTGCCTTAATAAATTATTCACAAGAGCTTATACTTAAGATTTAAAACCTTAAATTAAAAAGGCGGACCAGCTCTTCGCCCTTCAGTCATGGCGATTAAGCATGTATTTGAAATGCTTTCGTAGACATATGTGAATATGAAATATTCATAGATTTCCTATTTCCTTTTTCAGTGACAGAAGTCGCTCTATCTATTTATTTGACCTCACTCTAGCATTCTACGCATGCAAGGGGACGAACTATGTGAATCCTATAGTTCATCCTTTCTCTCTCTCTCTGTCTCTGTCTCTCTCGTGTGTGCGTTTGTGCAGCAGTTGGATAGAACATGTGGCCTTCGCATTTGTGTTCATGGTTGAATGATAGCCACGACACATTGGCAGCAATTTCATCTCGAAGTTTTGTTTTTCCCCCTTTTCTTGAAGGAAAAAGTTTATATAAGGATGCAACCTTATATAATATGTAGAACTATGGATGTACCTCAAAAATCCATCGGAAAAGGTAGTTTAATATTAAAAAACCCTTTGATTGATCATCTCGACATCGAGATGTATGACCATGAAAAATAAAAAGATTTTAAGTCTCAGAAATAGTGCATTTTACAACATATTATCTACACTGTCCATTTTCAAGATTTTCGTATGTTCATAGATCTACTTGAGTTTAACCATTTTTGAAATTTAAAATTTTATAATTAGATATAAAAATAGATTTTGAGATAGTCCTAAGAACATTTTACATCAAAATTATATACCATGATAAAGTTTGAAGGTGCACCTTACCTCTACAGCTACGGATGCATCTGTATGCCAACTGCACCCTTTCTTGAAGGTGTCATAGCAAATATATGTGTATTTGAGCCTTTTCATTTAACGCATGTGTCGTACGCATATATAAGGAGTTGAATGAAAAAAAGGTGAAGTTGGGCTTTTCATGGTTTCAACAAAAGATAATTTGAACTATGACTGCATACAAGCTTCGTGTAGGTAGAAATCCACTTCTACACCCACCAATAGAATGAATAAAACACCTCTTCATCGTGAAGAAGGATCCTTTCCCTTAATAAAGCACCCAATTTCCAATAAAAAAAATTATCAGAAATTATGCAAAAAATCAATAATCTTGGTATATAGAATTTTTCTCAAAGACTGAGAAAGAAGATAAATCCCTACTGCGATTAACTGGCACATCCTGATGATTCCCTTCCCTTTTTCAAGATTGAGCCAAGGACCTGTTGGGATATATAACTTTCCAGTTGTCTAGATACTTCACTGAGCTTTGGTTCGAAGTGGGTCTTATATTTATGAGGAGAATGCAGAGGGCTCTGCCTCCTAGAAATCATAAGGGCACTTGGCTTGCCTGAAAACGAAGTTGGGGAGCTCGAAATCCTTCTTCTTGGACTTGAAAAAGCGGCAGGAAAAATAAGTGTTCTTTCCAAAGGGAGTGGGGTTAGCAAAATTTGGCTCTTGATGAGATCCAACTTCATATTCTGAGGCTCTTCAGGTTTTGTGGAATCGATTTTGACGTCATTCTCTGTGGTTTTTGGCTGGTTTGAGATTCTCTCTCTTGCTTTCTCGGCTGCCATTATAGCTTTTTCTTTGCTCATCTTTAGCAGTCTCCATGGGTTGATACTTGGGTGGGAGTTGGGGTTCTTGGTGTTTGACAGGTCAGAGCTCAGGTCAATCCTAATTGAAAGTCTTCTGGTCTGTGAAGAACAAAAGGGCTGCTTTTAATGCATAAATATGAGAGAGAGAGAGAGAGAGAGCGAGAGAGAGAGAGTTTACTGGAAGAAATTTTCTTGCCTTTTATATTCATCATGATCTATATTTTAAAAAAGTTATAGGTGGGTGGTAACCTGATTTGTTTGACATCCTTTGCATATAAATCTTGAAATGAAACTGCTTCTTTGGGGTGAATCGAGCTCAAAGTCATCATCAGATGAAGAATCGGAATCATAAAATAATTCAGTTGCTTCCCTTTCTTCTCTCATTGCCAATATATAATCATAAGTTCTCATGCCCTGGTAGAACAATATCTTGAAAAGATCAGATGAAGAGTGTGAAACAAATGTGGATTTTAAGCAGCCAAAACAATATCAATTGTGTCAAATTTTAGGCCAAAGTTGTGTGGAGGGGTAGAGTGAATAGGCATACCTTTCGAATGAGGACCACATGAAAGAAGAAAAGTTGGCCCAATGCAACTGATGTATAAGCTGTAAGCACAGTTATACAGGCCTGAAATAGGTTGAAATGCTATTAGATTAATGAAAGTTAGAACATGGTTGTTGCATGTGTTCTGACATTAGTATGAAAAAAATGGTGAATATTACTAATTTTTTTAAAAAATGAATATTACCGCAATCGCTGCAAGTAATCCTGTAGGAAACTTATTGTAATGTTTCAGTTTCATCTCTCTCACAATTCCCTTATGATCTGCGAAGCACCTTACAAAAATGGCAATTCCTGACCCTCCTTCAATAATTAGCTGCAAAATCCTCTCCAATATAGGCTTAATATATAAATACTGGTTGAGATTGGTGGTGTTCATTAAGCATGGTCCCATAGGCTGATAAATTAATTATAGAAATTTCTTGATAAGTAGTAGACACAATAGAAGATAAAAAACTACCATACCATTAGCATGACGAAGACCATCATGAGAATGAAGGTCGTGTAGTTCTTTTTCCCAATGCAATTGTTCAGCCACTGTAGAGAAACCAAGATTGCCACTGCTCAGTGTTTTAAGAGAGAGATGTTAAGAGGAAATCCCAATACAACTGCCAAAATTTCAGCAAATAAGAGTATGAATTTTGCATTTATAAATATGCATTATTTGCCAAGTAACCAAGAAGATAAGTCATTGATAGTAGCACAAAATTCAGAGTCAATCAAATAAAAGCAAAGGAGAAAGCAAAATCAGAAGAAGAGGGGTAAAATTGACACAAAATGTGGCAAATTGGTTGTTCTAGAGTATCAAGGATAGGAACTGAATCTCAATTTTTACCAAAATTGAAAATTGCTTTCACTGAAATTTAGAACTTGGCGTTTGTTTCTTACCCTGCAATGATGATCAAACCCTTCAACACATCTATTACAGCTTTTACAGTGTTTGCTGTTCTTCTTCACCTGAAATACAGTTACATTTCAAGGGAATTTTAGTGAGAACTCGAGGGATATCTTATAATTTGGCTAAAAATGACCATAAGCAGAAGTTGATACCATGAAAATTAGAAATTTGCATGTTTCGAGCCCAAAAACGTAAATTTTGTGGTTTTTGCAAAATTGTGTGGAAATTTACATGATCTTATAGTTTGGGCCAGACGTGGGTATTCAATTTGATGAAACTAACTAGAAAAAAGGCCCAACAAAGTTTTGAATTAAGAACTTGGAATTACAGCTATGTTGGGTGATCGAGATTTTGCAGTGGAAGTTCTCATAATTTCCATCAATACAAAATTTTGAAAAATTATATTTAGAACATTTTTTTAACTTGTGCAGTTCTCTTCCACCGGTTAGTGTCAAACACATCCTTGGAGAAGCCAACATGAAAGCAAAAAGGTTGGTTGAGGATGGAGCTCTAAACTTCATAGGTGCACACTCTAGCCCCTTACAGCTCTCTCCTCCCTGCCCTCTCCCCTCACCCTTAAAAAAAAAAAAAAAAAAAAGAGAGAGAGAGAAATGGAGCAAAAAGAGGAGGGGAAAAAAGGTCAAAAAAAAAAAAAAAAAAAAAAAAGCAAGGAAAAAAGAAATTGAATAAATTTGATATATATCTCAGACTATAATTACACCCTCCACATAGGGCTGGCAATGGACCTGGATCCAACCCGGGTATACCCCGGTCTGGGTATGGGTCCAGACATTGGACCTGTGGGTAGGGTCCAGGCCCTTCATGACGGACCGACTGGCACAGTTGGCTTTAATTTTCACTTCCTATGTATTCTTCAAATTCAGTGATTGCTGTATCCTGAGCACCCTAAAAGTGGGCTGCTGTTTTACCACATCTCGTGGTCTCTCTTCATGTGCATTTAGTTTTTGCCTTCTTCCTTCTGCACATCTCTCCTTCGAGTCCTTCCCCTTATTACCCATGGTTTTATGTTGTATTCTGAGCACCCACCTGTGGGATGCCTATTTACCACTTTTTGTGGTTTTTATACTATTTCTTTTTATATTTATAAAATTAACCTTTCCCTCAAAAAAAAAACATTTGCTTAACTCTATAATTTTCCCTTAACTCTGATAATCTGTGATCATGATAGCTCCATCTCACCCAAAGTTACCGAGGACCAGATCTGGTTGCAAAATGAAGGAAATACAAGTTTGAAAATCCAAATCTTTTTCATCCTGACATTCCAGATGCCCAAGTTTTCAATCAAATCTTTCACAATGAACACAACAAAGAAAATTTTGAACTTTACAACTTGGATAAAAAATTCCGAATTAAACTCAATTTTGAGTTATTGTAACCCCAGCTAAGGTCAATGTTACAGAGCTCTCACAACTAAGGGGGGAAAGGAAAAAAGACAAAGTCGAGTTCAAAAGTTTGCTGTCTCAGAATACCAACAGTTCAAGTCAGCTTTTCATAGATTCTAGCATTAAAAAGTCAAATAAAACCCCTGAAAATTTCAATTTGAATCAAAACTTTGATCTCAAAATTTTATTAAAAAAGTAGATTTTGATTTCAATTGTAGTAAGCAAATAAAGATTTTAGGTTCCCAACTAACCTCAATGTTGCAGAGAGAACAGAACGTGGTTTCGTCACCTTTAGCTTCAGGAGTTACCACTTCATCCTTTGCAAGAAGAAGAAATGGCACAAAAGGATCCATTTGAACAGGTGAAAACCACGGGTCCATGTATCTTCTCCTAATAAAACGCCTTAGTATTTTCCTCTCAATCTTCCTGAAAAACCTGTGAAAAATCTGGACCAAGATACCCCAGTAGTTAAGCTTTGGTAAGCCATAGCTTTTTTCCCCTGCTTTCTTCTTCTTTAAACTGGTCTTATCAGAAGGATCAATGGCAGTGCACCTGATGAAGAACACCATAACTGAAAGTGCCTGAAATAAAGAGATGGGTTATCAGTAAATCACATGAACTCGAGCGTGAGAACCCGCTCCTTAATGTAGACATATTCAGGTCTACAATTTAGAAAGAGAGAGAAATGGGTGAGATGGGCATCAGTAAATTACAAATTTAGGGCGATAGTTTAGAGAGAGAGATGGGTTGGATGGGTATCAGTAAAACACAAGATTCAGTCCCATAATTTAGAGAGAGAGAGAGAGATTCTAATTTATTTTTTTACATACCACAAAGGAGAAGAGGGAAAGTACTGTGTTTTCCGCTACTCTGTTGCCAAGGAGTGGTCCTAAGAAGGAGTAGAATGCAGCAACAAGCAGACAGTAGAATGTAATGGCAACAATCTGAAAACAAAAAGCGAACAGATTAAAACTTAAATACCAGCCTGAGAGAGAGAGAGAGAAAAAGAGAGAGAGAAACATTTACCTGTAGAGTATGAAGAGGGGACTGCCAGCCATGGCGTCTCATGGTGGAGAGAGAGAGAGAGAGAGAGAGAGATGCAGAGAGAGAGGGAGGGTTTCAGCTTAAGGAACCCATTTCTTGCTGTTTCATGGGGTATTGTGCTTGGCTCCTAATGAGGATGTTAACGGTCGGTTTGTTTATTTTTAGGTTTAAAATTCGAAAACGGGTACCTACAACGGCTAGTATCGCCCAAACAAATTGTACGCGATTGCAGGAGACCCATGATATTATTCATTCGGAAACGCTCAAAGTTACCTTACGATTGACAGAAGAGAGAGGGACCCAAGGTGATTCATGAGAGGAGTTTTAAAATCCGGATCGGTCTGGACAAGATTGTCGACTGATTTTTGGGTGTGGCACTCAGTCCCAAAATTAAATCGGAGTATTACTAAGTAATTAAGTATTTAATATTGGGGAAAGCTTTCTATGTTTTCCCCGCAACACACAAATTCTATCCTCTTTTTACCATCCGGCCGTCTATTTTTTTTTTTAAGAGAGCCACTCGTCTTAGATCTGGCGTCTCAAAGTATTTTATTTTTAATTTTTTTTAATACAAGTTTTCTGAATATGAAATTTGGGATGTGTCATCTTCTCATTAGGGCGCACTTATAAAAAATATTAACAATAATTTTTCGATGAAATATAATGACCGAAATACCCCTTGAAACTTTTATGGGTATTTTTGTCATTTTATTTTATCTAAAATAATTTTTTTGTATTTTTTGTTAGTGTGAATTTAATAAAGGAATGAACATCCAAAATTTGGTGTAAAAATAGTTTATAGGAAAAAATTAAAAATGAAATAGTGTAGAGACGTGATATTGTGATTGGGGCAATCTTGGCCTTTCATTAAAAAATTGACGGCCGAATAAAGGGAGGATAGAACTTCTATGTTGTAAGGGGAACATAAAAAGCTTTCCCTTAATATTGGGTGTGGTTTGTATAAGGTCCTAAACAATCAAGTTAGATGCACTTTCAAATAGTGTCGAAAGATGTTTCAGTATTGGAAATCTTTGTTATGGCATGAAAAATTATTTTATGATTATAAAATTTAAAGCTTCGAAAATAGTGTAGAATGAGTAGATCTTTGAACAAATGAAAATCTTAAAAAATTGATGATCCACAAAATGTACTACAATATGCACTATTTTCAATACTTGAAATCTATTTTTTCTCATATTCATGCATCTTGAAGTTGAGATGACTGATTTTGGGATTTTTTTGCATCAAAACAACATCTTCCAGTGAATTTTTGAAGTGCCGCTTAATTTGAATGTTTAGGATCTCAACCATACATAAACTTTTTCCTTTAATAATTTGCCCATGACTTTTGCTTTGATTTTAAAATCACTATAGTAGGTGTTCAAAATTTGTTGAGTACAATGACAAATTACTATAAACACAAAACACTATAGTAGGTATTCAAAATTTGTTGAGTACAATGATAATTTACTCTATAGTGTGAAAACCCTAACATAAGTTAGGTGTATTTTAACAAAGGAAAAAGTTTATATAAGGATGCAACCTTATAATGTAGAACTACGGATGCACATAAAAAATTCATCGGAAAAAATAATTTTAATGTTGAAAAACCTTTTGATTGATCATCTTGACATCGAGATGTATGACCATGAAAATTAAAAAGATTTTAAGTCTTAAAAATAGTACATTTTACAGCATATTATCCACATCATCCATTTTCAAGATTTTAATATGTTTATAGGTCTACTTGATTTTAACTATTTTTGAAATTTAAAATTTTATAATTAGATATAAAAATAGATTTTGAGCTAATTCTAATGACATTTTACCTCAAAATTATACACCATGATAAAATTTGAAGGTGCACCTTCTCTTATTTTAAAATCAAATAAAAAATAAAAAATCACCAATCTCAATACGAATCACTATTTTCAATGATAGAAAGAGAGAGAAAGGAGTGAGTGAATGAGTGCCCGTTCCAATGAAACAACCATTTAAATTCACAACCATCAAATGCCATATAGAGAAGTTGGGTTGAAAAAGTTCCGTTGTGGACCAAACCATTATGGATTAAACATACAACTATTGTTCATGTTGTTGAAAAAAATACTTTTTAAGGTTAATTTACAAAATCTATCTCTAAGATATTGTTCATGGATGAAACGAGAGCCTGTTTAAAAATACGAGATCAGACGACACATGCCCATAACATGATTTTTCAACTAGCAACTTCATTGTTCTTCCATAAAATATTATAAAGTACTTGCATGATATCAATCCCTTGACAGAAAAAGGGAAAATTATCGAATGCACTTAAGATATTCACTATTTGAAATTCTACCCATATGTTTTGACTTAGTTTCCAAGTACCCATCAATATACATGTGATTTTTGAGTTGGAATAATGTGAAAAGGGAAAAATGTTACCAAAGAACATATTTAAAAGATATTTTTTCTTTTTCTTTTTTTGACCTTTTGGAGTAGGTAATCCAAAATTCAAACCTGGACCAAGCCCTTCCAAATCTTTTCATATTTTTAAAGCAAGATCCAAATTTATGATTAATAAAGCATAATTTTCATATTTTAAAGCAAGATCCAAATTTATGATTGATAATAAAATATAAGTGAAAAGCTTCAAAAGATTATGATTTGATTTCATTTTTGGAATTTTTTTTACTCCTTTGGTTGGATCCTGGTTTTTTAGGATAAATACGTTGTTTATTCAAATATAAATTTCAACTCCGCCAACCCCAGTACCGGGGTCCCAAGCTTGGTGAAAGGAATGTTGCGCTATGCTGGAAGCCGAATCTTATACGGCCATATCCAATGCATAAGCACCCTTCCAATGGTTGACATCTTGTATGACCATATCCAATGGCCAAAAATTAATCTCGTATTTTTTTTGTTTTTTATTTAAATAAAAGACCTATTTAAAATTTGAAGTGTACGTGTATTTTCATAAATACAACTAAATAAGAAATGAAAAAAAAAAAACAAGAGTGTAGGTATACTTTCATAGATACAACTTAGTAAAAATTATTAAAAAAATTAAATAGAAATACCAAAATACCTCTAATTTTTTTTTGGTCAATGTTTTTTTATCAAAATATATTTTATTATTTTTATTCAGCATTACTTATAAAAATGAATCTAAAACCAAAATTCCAAATTAATAATATTTTTATATAAAAATTTAAAAATAAAAAACGAGATTCATTTTTGGCCCTTGGATTGAGCATAGTTCAATCTAAACTATTAAAAGGTGTCTGCCTAGGGAGGTATAAGCACAAATAAGAGGGACAACTAGAAAAGAACAATCGGAACATTTTCCAATTGAAATGCATATACAATGATCCATAGTTCTACATTGACCTTGAGACAGTCTGTCTACCACCCAGGGATTTTTTTTATTTTTATTTTTATTTTTTTGTAATTATAGAATAGGAAAATATGGGGAAATATTTGTTTTTCGTCTTATTCAGGCCATGGGCGACACAAAACCACTTGTGGGACTAAACCCACACAAGGGAGAAAAAAGTAATAAAAAACCCTTTTAGTGGTCAATCCAAAATCGAATGTAATTTTTTTCTTATTTAGGCTAAAAATGGATAAGACCCAAATTAATCCTCCAAAATAGTTTCCCTAATAAATCATACTCTCTCTCTCTCTCTCGATTCTTGGAAAAAAATGATGGAACCATATTGAATCTCTCTCTCTCTCTCAAATGAGACTCTTATATTTCAAATGTATAATAGTTCAAAAGTCCTTGATGTTGTTGTATGTCGGTCTGAGTGAGGGAGATCAAAAGTTTGAATTATTGAAGTTCGTCTCAAAAAGCCCAAACACATTTTTTGTATAATAAAATTAATGAGGAAAAACTCGAGATAGCTAGCTCAGACTCACCCGAGTAATTCATACACAGGCAAGTCCAAGTTGTTGGATATGGTGATTATCCAAAATTACCCACATAAAGAAATCCAATGGGATTGGAATTGAAATGGACAAGTTTAATAAAAGAAATAGGAATCCAAAAGATTAAGACAGATATGTCTCTTGGTTATTGAGATATACGTAACACTTTTAGGAGGTTTTCTATTTGGTGTGGACTCTTGATTTTTTATATATATATGAGATGAAAGTGAAGAGAATTTGTGTATCCTATTTGGGTCACCATATGGGAAAATATGGCTTCTTCTAGAGAGAGGCAGGGCCTCGTCAGCATCGGCAAGGGCTCATTTAGAGAGAATAAAGCTTCTTACAAAGATAAACGCCTCCCTTAGAGAGAGAATAGCTTTTTATGGAGCTTCCTTTAAAGATAATAAAACTTCTTACAGAGATAAACGCCTCCTTCAGAGATAAAAGAGCTTCTTACAGAGACAATTGCCACATATATGTCTCATATAAATTGAGAGGTTTGTTTCTTATAGAAAAAAGAAGCGTTTTGGTGGTTTCCCCTTTAGAGAGAGAAAGTCTCGAATGCTCTCAGGGTTCTCCTCGTGGACATTGGTTTAATTGTGGAATGAAGATGGTTTCTTCCTAAATAGTGGTTTAGTTGTAGAATAGAGATGAGAGGGCATGAATAGAAATGAGAGACTTTGAAATGAATATGGTTTATTCCTAGACAATGATTTAGTTGTGGAATAGAGATGAGAATCTAAGAATAGAGATGAGAGGTCTATGATTGTGCCGATGGGGAGATTGGGTCTAAAATGATTTATTTGACTGGGTTTTGTCGAATGTTATAGTGGTAACTCTATATCCCAAAATTTGTAATGTAACTTTCTATAGTGGATTTCAGCAAACCGTGCCCGGGGATGTAGCCCTATTGGAGTGAACCACGTAAAATTTTGTATTATTGTAGCATTCATGTGGCGTGTGTGTTTCATGCTGTTTTTATGACGTGCGTGTTTCATGTTTTATTTCTCGTATTATAGGTAGTGATTTTGCCTATTTTGTTACTAGCTGGATAAGTACACGATATTGGTGGGATCCAGTATTTGGGATTTCTCTTTCCGCATCTTAAGAGGGTTCTTAAATCCTAACAAGTGATATCAGAGCGCATGGTTCAGTACAAGTCTAGTGTTGTGCCTTCAATTGAAAAAAACCACATGACAAAGTATTCAAGCATTTTATTTGAGGTGGAGAAATATGATGGCAAGCAGTATTTTCAGGAAGAATGGTGAAAGAATTTATTTGAATTCATAAAGCCATCCATTCGATGTTGGTATGGTGAGCAGGTCCAAAATCACCAAAATAAGAAAATCTCATATTATGTGGGATTGGGATTGATAATTATAAGTTTCTTAAATAAAATAAGAATAAAAAAAGATTAGGACTTTGGGATATATCTTTTGGTTCTTGAGATATATGTAACACTTATAAAGAGTTTCCTATTTAGTGTGGACTTCTAACCTTACATATATGGAAAAATTAGAACTCTAGGATATTTCTCTTGGTTATTGAGATATATGTAACACTTATAAGGAGTTTCCTATTTGATGTGGACTCCTAAGCTTATATACATGGGAAACCTTATATATATGGAATGAGAGCGTAGAGAATTTGTGTGTCCTATTTGAGTTACCATATAGGAAACATGGGTTTCTAAACTTATATATATGGGATGAAAGTGTAGAGGATTTGTGTACCCTATTTGAGTTATTATATGAGAAATGTAGCTTCCTCTAAAGTGAGAGGCAGAGCCTCGTCAGCATCGGCAAGGCCTCCTTTAGAGAGTAGAGAACTTCCTACGGGATGCCTCCCTTAGAGAGAAGAGAACTTCCTACGGGATGCTTCCCTTAGAGAGAAGATGGCTTTTTACGAAAAGAAAGAGAAACACCACGGATGCGCCTCCTGTAAAATAAGAAATTTTCAATTGCTCTTAAGGTTCTCCTCTTGGACGGTTCTCATATTGGACAGTAGTTTAACTGTGGAATGGATATGGTCTCTTTATGGATAATGGTTTAGCGGTGAAATAGAAATGAGAAGTCGACAATGGTGCCAATAGGGAGACTGAGTCTAAAAGAGTTTACTCAGCTGGATTTTGTTGAGGGTTATAGAAATAACCCTATATCCCAAAATCTGTACTATAATTTTCATTGGTATAGTGGAATTCAGTTTACCGTGCCCTTGGGTGTAGCCCTCTTAGGGGGAACCACATAAATCTTTGTATTCTTGCAGTATTGTTTTATATTTTAGTTTATGTTTTATTTCTCGTATTATGGCTCGTGCTCTCGTATTATGGCTCGTGCTCTCGCCTATTTTGTTTTTAGCATTTTGGAATTTCATATTTAGTTGAACTTCCTCAAGCGATCTTCAAAGGAATTTCTAGTTGAACTTCCTCCAACCATCTTCAAAGGAATTTCATATCTAGTTAACTTCCTCCCGTCATCTTCAAAGATATGCTTATGCTGGATCTTAAACAACCATAAGGCTCTGATACCAATGGTAGAGGATTAAAACCAAAGTTTCCCAAAAATAAAGGAAAAAAGTATAGTGCATAAAAATAAAAAAACATAAACATATAGATTTACGTCGTTCGACAAGTTACCTACATCCAGGGCCCTAACATAAAGTATTTTTCTCTCAAAAACACCCACCCAAAAAGGCTAGATAACTAACCTTACCTCTAATTTTTTTTTGCATTATTTTATCTCTCTACAAATATGCTATTTATAAAGATCCAAGACACCCCATATATTTTCCTATCTTTTAGGAGTTAGAAAGATTTCCTCTCCCCAATAGGAGTTAGAAAGGCTTCTCTCCATAATAGAAATCACGCCTTTTCTTGTTGTAACTAGATCTCCCATAGATAATGGGATTTTACCTTCCTATAAAATAGGATCTATATTGGCTCAAACCAAAAATCGTGAGTTACGCAAAATAATGGGTTTTTACAATCCATCTATTAGGAAACAAGGTTTCACGTATATCTGTATCCCCCAATTGGGTGGTCGACCTGGGAATCTTAAAAAAAATAAAAAATAAAGAAATTCAAAAGATTATATATATATATATATATATATATATATATATATATGTTGTTTTATGTTTTCTATCGATTTGGCAAAGATTGAAAAGTATTTTGAATTTTTTAAAATTTTATTTTTTCACTACTTTTTTAGTCTCATTTAGACATGGATTTGTTTAATTTTACTTTAAAATATATTTTCTTATTTTTGGGGAATTTTGTATTTTTTTAAAATTTTTAACATTTTTTTGCTTGCCAGACTCAGCCCGAGCCTGATCGGAGTTATTTGGCTCGGCCAGCGGCCAAGCCCTATTGTGATTTGTAGTTTCCCTCACTCAATAAAAAGATGAGTTTTTTCGTACAATTTATTCCATCTAGGGAAGGGAAATGGATCGGTTTGACTCATGGACCTGATAGGTTGACTCAACTGGTTTGAGTCTGGACCGAGATAATGCACCAATAGGTTGGGTTTGGATCCATTTGATCTTGACTCAACCCATGTAGGGAGGGGTTGGCAAAGGGCCATGTCCGTCTAGGCCCTAGTCCTTACAGGACTAGCTCTAGCGTAGCTTGGCCCTAATCAGAGCAAAAAAGCCATGGCCCAAGCTTAGGCATGCCCCTGCTTGGGTTGGGCTGGGTAGGCCCTCGCCCTGACCCAACCTTCGGGCCCTAGCCGCTCGGCCCGAGTCCGGCCCTCAAGCCACATTTTGCGGGCCGGTTCTTGGTTTTTAGGGCTGGGCCCACCAGACCAAACCCAGCCGCCTAAACCATTGCCGAGGTCTAAGAATGGGTCGGAGCCAACCCAACCAGGAATATAAAGGGAAATGATCTAATGCAACTGTTGTATAGTATTATAATGGAACCACACCTCTAAAAAATCACATTTTTGGCAGCTGTATGACCCCAATTTTGTACACACATTCTCTTCATTGCCATAATCAATCCTACAAAAAAAAAAAAAAAAAATCAATTTGTACCCTAAATATGGTCAAAATTAGTACCCATCCAACAATGAATCTTGACCATCCAATTGATGAATTTCAAGATCTAAGCCTTAACAAATTCAAAATCACTTTTTTCTTTTTTAGCATTACTAATCTAATGATGATAACGCTATATAAAAATTTTGAAAATAAAAAAATGCAACCGAAGCCTATATCTAACCATCTCAATAAAATGGACGGTTTATATTAATTGGGCTAGAATGAAAACTTTCTAAAGCATTTTTTCAAAATTTTCTTTTTTGTTATTGTTCTTCATAATGAAAAGAGTGTACATGTAAAAATTTGTGTCAAACAAATGTCTTTAACATAGTTTTTTAAGACGGTTGCATTATATTACTATACAACCGTTGCATAAAATCATTCCCCTAATGTAAAATACATATAAATAATATTATATATATACTATGAAAGATGTAAAGTAATTTATTATCGGTATACTATGAAAAATGTAAAATAATTTTTTATATTTTGTTATTTATAAAACGGACCCAACGTGCCTGGTTTAATTTAGACCTAATTGGGCAGGTCAGGGTTGACCCAGACCTGACCAGACGCATTTACAACCGTGCTTGCAACTAGTTTAGAGTTTGGTATGAAGAGCTCCTATCGAACTTTTCGTTTGAAGGCATAAAGGTGGAAACCAAAAAAAAGAAAAGCCATGTGAAAAATGGAAACAAAGTCGTTTCCTTATCCAAGGAAAAGATAAACATAATAATCAATTTGTGGATAGAAGATGAAATATAAAAGAGGGTGTTGATGGCATTATGGACTATATTCCTACCATTTCTTATTGATCACATCTATATATCAGTTGTGGGTTTGGTAGCCGGCTTGATGGATTTTTATTATTTCATCTGTTTAGATTAGTCCTTTCGAAAGAAGCCCCAAATAATCAATGGGGGAGCATGAAATCGCCAATCATGGCGTGCGAGGTGCAGTGCACCATGGATCATCCACCTTCCATTATTGTGATGTGCGTGCGGTGAAAGTTGGGTTCTAGCTACTGTTGTAGTCGCATTCCCTACAATATGTTGTGCACCGTTATTGTACGGTACTTTAGGTGGTATGAGGAAAAGTGGTCCCCCCATTAAAAGGTCAAATTTTGGGCAAAAAGAAATTCCAATCATATTATTTTAAGTTTCAAAATTTGCTTTATTTTTTAGATTTATGATCACCGTGAGTGAGATTATCAACCCTATAACTTTGAGATCTAATATCCATTTGTAAGATGAGAGAAGAAAGGGGCTTAGATACATGTAGCTAAATCATATGACTAATAAGTGTGATATGATTTTTATTGAATTGGATAGGACGATACTTGAGCCTCTTTGACAGCTGCATAATTAAGAAAAGAAAAATCGTTTGAAAGGATGTCAATATAAGTAAATCCTCATCTCATAACTCATCTTAAGTTGCAAGTCAAGGTTTTGAAAAAGATTTATATCGTTCGTCTCAACTTGAACATTATGGTTGTAAAAAAAAAAAAGGATTTCGAGCTTTAAAAATAGTGTATATTGTAACAAATTATTTAGACTATCCATATTGCTTTTAAAATAAGTGTTCACATATTCATAAGATCTGTATCATTTTTTGAGTTTCAAATTTTATTGTTGGTGTTGAAATTTGATTTTAGAGCCACTATAAATATTTATGTTGTTGAAAGTACTTTTCGGAAGAGGATTTGAGATGAGGCTTTATTTTGTTTTAATAATGTCTAGGCCTTGTAGAAACCTCATCCTTAAAAAAAAGTGGACAAGTTTATGGCTTGATAGCTAAAATCCAATCTCACTTATTTGGTAGAGAATAGATGACCTCCATGGCTCTAATACAAACTTCGGACGAGCATCTAGCCTATTTGAAAGGTGGGTCAACTTGGTTATGGTTTAACCTTTCGAAAAAGCCATATGAGTGGTTACAAGTAAGGCGAGCGTAGTATGGTCCCTATATGTATATGAACTTTATACGTGTTTTGGATTGACAATTTTTTTTTATCTTGATTAGTTGTTGAGCTAAAAACGATATCATAAAATGCAAGGTTGCAATTAATATGTGACATTATTGTCTATATGATCACTATGGAATGATGATCAATCCCTAAGCTCATGTAACTTATGTGCAGAGGGACTTTAAAATTGTTTCTTCCATGTGAGGTGAGCTTTATTTGTCTCGACATATAAATTATACGTGTAGAGAGGCATTTGTCCGCCTAATCTTAATTCGACAATCAAGAGTAAAACAACAACATTACTCTAAATAAGTTATATCTTAATTAAAATAAATTAATATTAAATTATTATCTGTTCGATCCAAGATGAGATGACTATCGATCTTCGTATACATTTAACAAGACACTAAGTGGGTTTTCTCATGTCTTATACTGGACTGAAGCATGTAAACTAAAAAGTATGCTTTCCATTTGGTTTCTATGCGAAATGGACTATACAAAAACAACATTGTGGTGTTGGGTTTGGTCCCTCTCCAATTCATTCAAGGGCGGCACGGTCCCTCTACTATTTAATGTGTCTTATTTTTTCTAGGGAAGATAAGCAAAATCCCAACTTTCAATGTTCAAGGGTATTTTGGATATTCTATAACCAATGAAGGGTATAGTGGACTAGAGGGTCAGCGTCGAAAGGTATTTCAGGATTATCTCTACACGTCTATGACGACCGTTTGTTACTGAAAGCAGCAAACCCTAAGTCTCTCTCTCATCTGAAAACCCCAAGCCATTCCGTTTCTGTTTTTCTTCTCAAAACCCTAGTTTTTGCTTGTCTATATTCAGAAACCCTAATTTTATCTCCCTGAGTTTATCTTCGAAACCCTAATTATATTTCAATGTTAATTCACTTATTTTCTTCTGGTAAGCGCTAACTCTCTATCTTGGTTCTTCTTTCTCCTGCAAAACGGGTATTCTTTTTCTTCTCTTGAAAACCCTAATTTTCTTACTTCTCGTCCTGCAAAATCCTAATTTTAATTTTCTTACTTCTCGTCCTGCAAAATCCTAATTTTAGTACTTCCCTCTTGCAAAATCCTAATTTTAGTACTTCCCGCTTGCAAACCCTAATTGTGTTAACTCTGTTTCTGAATACCCTAGTCCTCGTTCAGTTCTTTTTTCTGGAATTATGGCGCCACCTTCCTCTGATGAAGATCGTAATCCATCTGAGGAAGACCTGAATCCGTCCATTAAAACTAACCCCTCTTCCCCCATGGTCTCTCCTTCTTGCTCCTCTTATTCTGATTCCCCACCCCCTCTTCCTCCTCCATCTATGCCACAAAACGGCTCTGAGAAACTTATGACCCCTGAAGAATTCTCTGCATCAAAGAGGAAGAAGCGACGCAGAAAAATCCCTGAAACCCCCGTTGATTGCCATGACAGTGAGCCAGAGAAAAAGCTCTTTGATGATTCCCGAAAGCTTTTTCAGCGACTTTGGACCGATGAAGATGAAATAGGCCTCTTAAATGGCTTCTATGAATATTCTCAGAAAGGAACTGGTAGTTTTCATGACCTAACTCCTTTTTATGACCAGATCAAAAGCTCTCTGCAACTTGATTTCAACAAGAACCAGTTGGTTGAGAAATTGCGGCGATTGAAGAAGAAGTATCGAAATGTAGTGAACAAAATGGGAGCAGGTAAAGACTTCTCATTCAAGAGCCCTCATGATCAGGCTGCTTTCGAGATTTCGAAGAAAATTTGGAGTGGGGGTTTCAGGTCTGTCAATAATAAGAACCCCAGTAACCATGAGGCTTATGGTGTGGATTCAAAAAATTTGGAAAGTGTAGAAGAAGAAGAGAGGAGTGTTCCTGATAAGAAGAAGCTGAAAAGACCTCGAACAGAGGATCAAAGCGTGAGAGACCCAAATGGGATTCAGGCAATTGTCGAAGACACAGTGAGATGTTGCCTTTCTCCTTTATTCAAGGAGATGTTTCAGTGTGCAGTGAATGTGCCTATCCATTCCCCTGGTTTTGGATTAGGGTTTAATTTGCCTCCATTGAATGGTGGGGGTTTGTTTGATGGGCTGAATCTGGGGGCACAGGTTGATGAGAGGTGGAGGAAGCAGCAGATTTTGGAGTTGGAGGTTTATTCAAAGAGGATTGAATTGATTCAGGATCAAATCAAGTCGACTTTAGAGACCCTCAAGTCTGCTGGTAAGTAGAATTGTTTCATGGGGTTCTTGGGTTTTGCAGGTCTTGGGGTTACTAGATATATAGTTGAATTTTTCTTATTCTCTCTCTCTCGGTTTTTCCCTTCTGTTTGTTCTGTTACGAACCTTTATTTGAATAATGTGAAAAAGCTTTTGCCAGGCTTTGTTGTCCCTTTTTGGCCCTCTTAATTAGAGAGGAGGCGTGGAGGTTACTTTCAGCTTGTAAACATCTTTTTTTTTGTTTCTCAAAAAAATATCCTTTCTTTTTTTTTGTGATCCCGTAAACTGAGCATGTTATTGAAGCGATCCTGTTCATCCGTTTACCATGGTATGCTCTTTCTCTTGATCAAGTTCCACAACTCATGGTTTTCGTATTCCTTTATTCTTCTGTTTTTTGATGCAACGAAATATATTGAAAGTTTTTCATTCAGTTGGTGATGAATATGGTGGCTCTTCCACAAATGTTTACTAATATGGATGGCCGTGGTGGGTTTTATGACATCCTTGATATGTTGCAGTTGTCTGTTAACTATTTTTCTTTCTTTATTTCTTTTTTATGGTTAAAATGCAGTTAAAGGCAATATAGCAGTTACTTGTTGTGACGGTTTTCTATGCCAACTAATATTGCATACTTTCCATGTCATAATCTCAGTTGTCAGGGTTTGATATTTATTCACTATTTTTTCTTCTTCCTTATATATGATTAGGTCAATTACAGGGTTTTGAATGGGACTAAGATATCAATTTACACGGAACATATAGTTTGAACTTTGTACTTTGCAGCATGTCCTTGTTAAACAAGCATATGGTAAAGTTTCTCTCAGATTTTGTAGAGTATTCCCGCCACCCTCAACCCCATCACCTAGTCACAAATTTGTTCTCTAACCCATTAGCATTGCATGTCGTTTAAGATAGACCCCTGCTTTTTGTGCAGCTGAAGCATTGTAGAAATCAAGGGGTTTTTCTTCACACTAAACATTAGAAATTGTTCTGTTCATGATGCAACTGGGAACCCCTCAATAAACGTCAACCTGATACTGCATGACGAAATACTCGAACATTGTAGGAAACACAGGGGATGGGAGGATAACCCTGCTTTAAGCCTCTCAGAGTTGGGAAAACCTTAGGGATTCTTCATTCATTACTAAGAAGTCTGAAGAGAGAAAAAAAAGAAGGCTAAGCTTATTTGGGCTTTTACAAACTTAAAGGGTGCGAGCCCTTGACCTCCCTCACCCAGACCAATTTGTTTACCACTAAGCGGAAGCCAAGGGAGCTGGAAAGGCATGAAGTTCATTTCGTCTCCTCCGCCAAATGCAAGAGATTCGTTTTTTTAAGCATAAAATCCAAAAGACCCTAATCCACATAGTAGTATGTTGTCTCCTTGTCCACCTCATAAACAATGTAGGGTCTTATGTCTTGAGTCTATGCAGTTTTGAGCAATAAAGGAAAGCATTCGGATTTGCTTACCCTTGTTGAAGGCTCCCTGTCAAGTGATGTCAAGCCTCCAGCACCTCTCGAAGCCTCCTACAGTTAGGCTACCTAGCACCCACCTCCTAAAGAGGTACTGTGGCTTTCTTTGTGCCATGAGTCCATAGCTCCATACACTCCAGAGCAATAAGGGAAGCATCCAAGCTATATTACCTTTGTAAAAGGTGCTTAGGCAAGTGATTTACTGGCTTCTAGCACTTCTCTGATATTCTTCATAAGTAGAATATAGAGTTCCACCTCTACTATAGGGAGTTATGTAAACAAATGCTAGGGACCTTTTTGGATGTACTCTATATCACTGATAATTTAATTCATTGTTTCAATAAAGGAAAATTGTTTCATGCGGGCTGGATCGCATTTCTACATATGCGGTTCAGAAAGTGTAAAGCATCCATCTTAAAGATGGATGCAAGTAGGTGTTCCATCTAAAAACAATGGAAACTAACAGTCCAAATGTTTTCTACTAGAATTATTATTTTTATTTCCTAAAAATTATTTATTTTTCATATTCATGATCTCCATGTTAGAGATTACATGTCCTTAAAAATTAAGTTTTAAAATCCATCTAAAAAATAGATTTATTAAGAAGCCCACATTTCTACATATGCGGGCTTGACCGCGTAGAAACCGGGTCCTTCAATAAAATCAATCTTGATAATGAATTCTCTATTATTTGGCTGAGTCCATCATAAAGTTATTCGTGATAAAAGAGGAAGTTTTGCATCTAATTTTATCTTTTGGAAGAATTGTTTTCACTTGATTCAAAGTAATTTGCCGAAAATCACATGATTTTAGCCAAAAATAGTTAAAAATAGCTAGAAGTCTCCAGAAAAATTAAATATTAAATAATATTATGCATAAGACAAGGTGCGTACCAAACAACTAATAAAATAAGGTTATGCAACATATGGTAATTTTAAAAAAATGCCATGGATAAAATTAATTGTCATCCAAACATGCCCTAAAATATAATGCAAATAAATAAATATAATGTAAATACTGTATTGTATATGATTATACTAAGATAAATGAATATTTTTGTTGAACTGTTTTTTGCACTCGGATTCCCATGTCTACTTCGGCGTGATGTGGTTCTCTAGGATTCCTCATGAGGCAGCCCGCCCACTGCATCTGGGGTGCCTCCTGCTCCCATTGGATTATTGGCTTTGCTTTCAGGTTAGCTCTATAGCAATGATGTCATTTGTGTATTATGATATGATATGCATTACATGCTAACATCACAGAAATTGTGAAGTCTGTTTCCCTTTTTCTAAAATAAAATAAAAGCATTGTAGAAGTAATGCTTAAGTCATGAACTAGAAGTTCAGATATTGAAATATTCATTTTTTCCGTTATTCTCTCTCTTGAGTGTTCTTGGAATTAGGCCTGTTGTAAGATGTGATTTCCTTAAAATGGGTGTAAATTATTCTCATTGTGCCGGTCTTTTGGTGTCAAAGCCAAGCCAATAGTTGGAAATAGCTGAGTTGAAAGTTGATACCAAACATCATTCTAGTTTCTTTATTTACATCCATTCCTCCTCCTGGATTCCACTTTGGACCCTATAAACCACAGGGAATGTAGCCATACCCCTAGCCACCGCCGCATTTTAATCATATTACTATTCATGCATTAGCTTCATAACCTTCGTGACCTTCCGGCTTAATGATGAGGTGTTGGCTGATATTAGTATCTGCAGCAAAATGATGAGGTTATGGCTCTTATGAATGATGGACCGGATTGGATAACTGCCAATCATGTTTTATATGTCCCTTCCAGGTTCATCACTATCCAACCTGTATATTTTTAATGGATCGGACTATGATTTTCCTTTTAGAGGGGAGTAAATATACTTTTCAGGGAAACATAATAGGAAAAGTTTATATAAGGTTGCCACCTTAAAATGTAGAATTAAGGTGCACCTCTAAAATCCTTCAAAAAAAATTGTTTTGATGTGGGAAAAGTATCTATAATTGATAGACATCAATAGTGAGAACCCAATTCATATCTTGTAATAGATCTTTTTGTTTGGTGCCCAGTGCTTTCCAATTTTTTCTTTTTTTTTAGTGCTTTCTAGAAGAAAATTTGGGGCGCGGATCATGGGCTTAGGAACTCTATAAAAAAAGGATTACTTGTTCCCGGTTGCTATCAAACAATGTACTTAGTATTTTTTAAGACTCAATTTTGTGAATGTGACCCGCTCGATCTAGCAACCAACTTAAAAAATTTAAAAATAAACAAACTTTCTACATATAACCTAACGACTCATAAAAGATATGCATACCTTGACGCACCTGAAACAAATGGCAATGAATGCTCTAGGATTGAGCACCAACCATCACAAACAATACAATATCCACAAACAATACAATATAATTTTAAGGTAAATGGTCTCCTTGTATACAATCTTTTTCTTAAATTAAAATGACTCCCAAGAATTAACCTTTGAAACATTGTCTATGCGCTAGAGTAAGTTTTTTCTTTCTCGTGAAGGACACTCGTCCCGTTCCGAACCATATGTTGTTGAGGAAAAAGGTTGGAAAAGGGTTAGAATAAGGGCAATGGTTTGTACAAAAAGGTCTCTCCTCAAAATTCACCAAAGAGATATGGCTCTGGTGTCTGAAAAACTTTCAAATAGATCATTTTGAAAAAAAAAAAGTGTAGACTGTAACGCATTATTTAGGCAATCCAGTGGATCCTTTTAGGTCTATAATATTTTTTTAATTATAAATTTTGTAATTGGCAGGGGAATAAATTTTAGTCATTTTAAGGATTTCCATGGTCCAAAGTGTTTCCTGGAGACGATTTCAAGGTGAGACTTCAATTTTTCTTCGTAAGGCCTAGGCTATATAAAATCTTAAGATTTCTGATGGCTGAAATGTTTTCTGGAGACGATTCCAAGGTGAGGTTTTACTTCGCCTGCTTAAAAGGAACTGCGACCTTAGTTGTGATTACCACAACATTCTATTACTAATAACACAAACTTGACATTATAATGCATGAGAAATTGGAGAGATTAAAAAAAAGGTGCAGTTTGTATAGAGCTTAAGCTCTAAACAAACAAATTAGAGCCAAAAGCTTCAAAAATAATGTATATCGATAGATCTATAAAAACTTGAAAATCGTGAAAATTGACGGTCCAAAAACGTGTTTCAAAATACACTATCCTTTTTTTTTTTTAATGCCTATGCATCTTGACATCAAGATGATCAATTTGATGATATTTGAACATCAAAACAACTGTTGGTAAAATTTTGATGTAGGCTCAAATTTGATTATTTAGAGCCTCGGCTCTATATAAACTTTTCCCTTAAAAAAAATGGAAATGCATATACTTTTTTTGGAAACTATTTGACATTTCATCTATTTTTTATCTTAATAAACAATCACATGAAATTACATACGATTATGAGTTGGCAAAGTTTAAACTGGAAAGATGTTAAATAATCGACAAATCAGGTGTATCTCGATAAATTTCCTGTTCCCTTATCTCACAGCGAATCCAATCAAGGTTCCCACCTGCAGAGTTTTATGGGCTGGTCGCTTAAGCTGTAGCATCACAGCCAAGGATAAAATCCAACTGTTAACATCCCAGTCTCTCAAAAAAAAATGAAACAGGGAATAGAAACATAAAATAGCATAGCCCCTTATTTTCTTTATTACTACTAAAATCTTGTCTATTGCACAACGGAAAAAATACAATCAATTGATGAGAAAGGCAAGGCTAGTTCTCGCTTGCAGTATGGATCGATCTCAGAATTCATAATCAAATGCCTCCACTCATCCCCTTACTCCTGATATGACCTCCATTAAAGAGGTTCTATAACTCGAAAAAGTAACCAAAAATACAATGGATGAGGAGGCTACAAAAAAATAAGACACAAAACTCTTATTTTTTATGTTGGGACTCATTTGGCACCATATTCATGGGGTGGGGTTATGTTAAAATAATGTTCAAGTCCTGAGCAATTTGCCCAGGAAATAGGCAAATAAATTGGAATTGGTGCCTTTTGCCCTGCATCAATCAGAGGGGCCAATCATTTTATTGGGTACAACGAGCTCATCAAACTCTTGTGAGGAGAGAACCCCAAGGCTCAACGCCGCGTCCTGTTTGATTTTTCACAAATTTGAGGTGAGAAATGTCATTGTAAAATTATGGCAACGCATAGAGAAACTGCAGATGTGTACTTATGCAAGTCCAGTCCAGATAATTGTCTGGATAGAGACAAATACTCAACTTTAAAGAACAAAAAAACAAGGGGAAAGATCAGTCTGATAAAACCACAATTATGTCGATAAATCAAGGCAAAGAATGTGGCCCTCAATATGGTGATAGTCATATGAATGGAAATACCGTAAGGGAAATCAAATTAATGTGTTATCAAGTAAGCCTGCCAGGAAATGGTAAAAAATTATATGAAGGGGACAGATAGTTATAGAAGCATAAGGATCACCTTAAGAGTAGTTCCCTCTCTATGGGCTTTCTTGGCTACAGCGGCAGCATTATCGTATCCGATTTTCTGGGAAACAAACACTCAATTTCATCAATATTCGACCTAAAGTCAACCCCATACAGAAATTGATCGAATTTATAGGAAAAGCAATGTCAAAATGAAGAACACTTACAGGATTCAGAGATGTAACAAGCATTAGGGACTGCACAAAACCAAGTTTTGTTATTTGCATAGAAGCAAAACGAGGAAAGCCCTAGTCGAAGGAGGAAGACATGATAAGCAAAATACTAGACAAAACATGTAATTTTGGTTGAGAGATCACCTCATGTAGGAGTTTTGAAATCCTTTGACGATTAGCCTGGATTCCTCTCACACAGTTCTTCTCAAATGAAATCGATGCATCAGCAAGTAGTCTCAGCGACTGCACAATATTAGTGACAATTTGAAATCTCCTAGCTTTTGCAATACTATTGCATATAAGAATCAAGAAATATAACTATGTTGCAGCACTCGAGCCCAAGAAAACAATACCCGTAGAAGATTACTTGCAATCATTGGTTTGTATACATTGAGCTCAAAATGACCATTTGAGCCACCTACTGTTATGGCCACATGATTTCCCATAACCTGCAATATGCCAGCACCTTAATAGAACTCTGACCATTCAAATAAAATTAAGGAACAAAAAAAACAGATTAGCTGCATGTCGTACAATAAATATCCAGGGGACACATGTAGGGACCAAACATGGAATTTGTCCGTGGATGTGGTGTTATATGTTTCATAGCTTGATACAAGAAAATCCAAACTAATGTGCCAAGTTTCTCTCTCTCTCTTTCTATATATATATATATAAAGTAAGTATACAATCAGACCATTTCCTTTGGGTACAAGGTGGTCACAATTAATCTTAACTATTAGATGTGAAATTGGGTGGCTGCATTTATTTCATTGACCAAGCTCAACGTTTTCAAAGAAATTTTCGCGAACTTTGTGACACACTCAAGCTATCAAATTTCACATCGGATGGTTATAAGTAATTGTGAATTGTGACCTCCTTGTACCAAAGGTAAAAAGTCTTATTGTATACAATCCTCCCCACATATATATATATATATATATATATATATATATATATATTGTATACAATGAGACCATTTACCTTTGGTACTACGAGGTCACAATAATTATGGCCATTGGATGTGAAATTGAGTGGATGCAATTATTCCATTGACCAAGCTCAGACTTCAAAAGAAATTTTTTCAAACTTTGTGACACATCCAAGTTATCAAATTTCACATCAAATCGTTGTAAAGAATTGTTACCACTTTATACCAAACGTAAATGGTCTCACTACATACAATCCCTATATATATATATATAGGAAAAAGTTTATATAAGGTTGCAACCTTATAATGTAGAGCTATAGATGCACCTCAAAAATCCATCGGAAAAGATAGTTTTAATGTTGAGAAACCCTTTGATTGATGATATCGACATCGAGATGTATGACCATGAAAAATAAAAATATTTTAAGTCTAAGAAATAGTGCATTTTACAACATATTATCTACTCCGTCCATTTTCAAGATTTTCATATGTTTATAGATCTACTTGATTTTAACCATTTTTGAAATTTAAAATTTTATAATTAGATATTAAAATAGATTTTGAGATAGTCCTAAGTGAGATAATCCTAAGAAAATTTTACATCAAAATTATATACCATGATAAAATTTGGAGGTGCACCTTACCTCTACAGCTACGGATGCATCCGTATACCAACTACACCCGTATATATATATATGGAAAAGGCTTAGCAACGCCTATAGGCGAAAATAAATAGTGATTTCGCCTACCCTCATTACCATCCAAAGTTCATCACACGATCACAGTTGTCCGGTAGTGTTTCAATTTTATTTTTTTTTCTTCAAATCGAAATGATCTCAAATTTGGAGTGTGTGTTCATAAAAAATAGGAGAATTTAATCAAAATATAAAAAAAATAATTCGTAAAATATAAATTGACCAAAATACCCCTGAAAATTTATGGGGGTATATTGGTTAATTTATATTTTGCGAATTATTTTTTTCATATTTTTATTAGTTGCGTCTCACTAAGATGTACACACGCTCCAAATTTCAAATCATTTCAATTTGTATAAAAAAAATGAAATTTGAAACACTACCGAACAACTGTGACCTTGCGATGAACTTTGTATGGTGACGAGGGTAGGCGAAATCACTATTCATTTTAGCCTATAGGCATTGCTAAGCCTTTTCCTATATATATATATATATATATATATATATATATGGGTGCGGTTTGTATAGAGCCTAGGCTCTAAACAATCAAATTATAGCCTACCTTCAAATAGTGTCGAGAAATGTGGTTTTAATATTGGCAGTCTTTGTAATAGCCTTAAAATATATTTTTATATTTATTTATAAAATTTAATGCTTCAAAAATAGTGTAGATCAACAGATCTATAAAAACTTGAAAATCTTAAGTTGACAATCCAAAAATGCGTTACAAAATACATTATTTTCAAAACTTGAATTCCATTTTTTTCTCATGTCCATGCATCTTGATGTCGAGATGATCGATTTGAAGATATTTGGGCATCAAAACAACCTCTTCTAATGAAGTTTTTGACGTAGGCTCAAATTTGATTGTTTAGAGCCTCGGCTCTATATAAACTTTTCCCTAACAAAACCATATATAAATGCACTAAGTCTAGTTTCTAAAAGGTTGTGACCCTACATATTAAAGTACGGCTCTAGCCATCTACACCATCCATTTACTTGGAAGGTGCAGATTGTGCACCCCATTCGTAAAGGATACGGGGGCTTTCCAGTACCAGTTTCCTCAACTTTGCAGGAAGCTCTCTCTCTCTCTCTCATAGAGAGAAAATCCCTCTCACATCTTTGTTTTCTCTCTAAATCTCCTCAGATAATCTCTCTTACATCTATGTTTTATCTCTCGAAATATCCGATCTTATGGAAGCAGCTGAATCTGTTATAGATCACCAATCAAGTTATCGATCAAGCTCACCTTCCAACAAGCGCTCAAGGCTTCCACAGATCCATTCATGTTGCAAATTGCTCACCTACAGGCTTCTACATTTTTGAAACATATGGAAAGTTGTTGGATACCTTGTCAAGGCCAAATGAAGTTCAGTTGAACACAAGGCTGAAGCCATCCAAACCAGGCTAAGAACACGACTATCCCCAAGCTCAATCTCCCACTCATGCTTAAAGGAACAGAGGAAGATGATGAGTATACTCTCTCCTTGATTCAGAGGAGACTGAGCTTGAAAACCCAAGCCATTCAGCCACTGATTTGGCCAGTGAACATTGAAGATTTCTTGCTCGAAGTCGAAGATGAGATTGATCACAGAATTTGGATATCTGATGATCAGTAGATCTGGTACAGGTGTTTTTTTTTTTTTTCCTTTTTGTAGTTGTGCAAACAACCCCCCCCCCCGGGCCCATTGTTTTTGTAATGAAAAATAATGGCATTTTTTACCTTCGGATGGGTTTTCTCAGTAGGTCTTTCAATGGGAGCTATGACAACTGTGAGTCTTTTGGAGGAAAAGTTTTAATTTCAACAGATTTTCTCTTCAAAACCCTTAGTTTTCTTTGAACGTCAACGGGTCTAGTTTTTTCTTAATCATTGATGGCCTATCCCAAACAGTTGGAAACATCAATTACTTCCATCAAAACCTCACTAACAGTGGACAAAGAACACAGAAATTGGATCGCCCATGGCTTTACAGGGGTTTGCTAGAGAGAACGGATGGGGAGAGAGAGAGAGAGAAGTTAGATGGAAAGAAGGGACATATACAAAGAAGAGAGAGGTAACCAGGGCTTCCAATGCCCTGGATATGCAGTTTCTAAAATCTATAACATCCATTTTACTGGACAGTACATAAGGCTGCATCCTTAACTGTTCATGGATGCATCCTAGGAATAATCGCGGGAAATCCTTTGAGAACACAGATTCTTATTTCTCAATGATATCCACGATCGAGACAATTGGCTGAATCCCGAGAAACCCTTTCATAGGAGTTCATTGATAAAGCAAATCAGCTTTGATTCTTGAATAATCCACATCACTTCTGGTTCTTTACGGCCCCATGAAAAAAATTCATATAAGGTTGCAACCTTAGGTGCACCTTAAAAATTCCAGTAGAAAATAGTGTTTAAGAGGCTGGAAAACCTTCCAAATGATCACCTTGGCGTTGACATATATGGAGATAAAGAAAAAAAGAATTTCTAGTCCTAAAAAAGAAGTGCATTCTATAACAAGTTATTTGGACTGTCTATTTTAAGATTTTCAAGTGTTTATATATGTGCAAGTCTAAATTTCAAGTTATCTGCACAGTTTTTGAAATTTTAAATTTCATAATTAT
This sequence comes from Amborella trichopoda, assembly GCF_054954075.1. NCBI lineage: Eukaryota > Viridiplantae > Streptophyta > Magnoliopsida > Amborellales > Amborellaceae > Amborella > Amborella trichopoda. The sequence goes on along the minus strand of NC_142337.1, from coordinate 67,380,006 downwards.
GGCTGAACATGAATTTTCAAGCAATCATAAGGTTTCCGATACTAGAACTACATCTTCTGGCAAAATTTAGAGGCACGCCTTAATGTGCCAAGCTTGTTTGATGGTGACTTGGTGATTACCATCTTAAATGATAGGCAAACACTAGTAGTCAATAAGCTCAGGTTCCTTCCAAAATGCAGTTCAAAGGGTTAGGAAACAAAATGTTACCTGAGCACAGACCATAGTAAGGGCTTCACACTGAGTAGGGTTGACCTTTCCCTGAAAAAAAGTAAAAATCAGTCAAATAATGTCAAATTTACATAATGCACCTGAAAAGAAAAATGAAAAGAGTTCTTGTGCACGAGATTATTGTCTTTTTCATCACAGGGGCACCATTTATCTGGAAATTTGAACTGGAATACTATAAGCAACCTGCATACCATAAAAAACCCAAAAGATAGGCAAAAAGAGCTTACAGGCATAATGCTGCTGCCCGGTTCATTTTCAGGTAGGATGAGTTCACCAAGCCCGCAACGAGGTCCACTGAAAAATGAAAAACACATGAATGAGCTCCTATGTATAGACCCATCTTGAGCAGATACACAAGTTTATGACAGATGTTACCTTCCTAGTAGCCGTATATCATTTCCTATCTTCATGAGAGAAGTAGCAACAGTATTTAGAGCTCCACTTGTTTCAACAAAAGCGTCATGTGCAGCCTGGATGCATATCAACCAATATGCACATTAAGTAGACTGAGAACCCAGTTCCCAGGATAAAAATAAAAAAAGGGAAAGGAATAAAAAAAGGAAATTTGCATTTTTGAGAAGTGAAAATCATTTTCTAATCCGTCTATTAGCTCTTAATATTGCTCGAGGTTAACTCCATAACAAGAAATGCAAGTGCAGGAACTCAAGATAAAAGTTAGGATTTCTTTCTCCAAATGAAGGCTACAGATACAAAGTACCAGATACTAAAACTAAATTAGACAAAAATTTCACAAAACTAAGTCATGTGAACCAGTTAATAGGCTGGGTTGACCATCTAATACCATATACATGCTTCAACCAAGCAATCCCAGGCAGCAGCAAGCAGATAGAGCACATATGCATGTTTTACTCTTTTTTAATCAGATCAATCTTTTTTTTTTTTCTTTTTTTCCAAATTGAAATGGCATGCAGAGGATTCTTGAAATTTACCAAGGCTTCAAACTTGTTTTGAGCTGTCACAAACGGTAAGTTCGTTTCTTCAGCTACTGCAGCAGCAATCTTGACATCAAACCTATCAAGAAAAGCAAGCAATCAGTTGTGTACCTAAACTCATGTCAACTCTGGAATGTACGTTAATTGATCCCAGCAAAATAACTCACAAGGTGACTGATAAGCCACAATCGCCCAGTTTTTCACACAAGAGTGATGACAAGAATTGAGAATCCACAAGATCAAATCATAGTTTGCCTAAAAAGATGAGAAAGGAAGCACAGAACACCTTTGAATACATTGTAGAGAAACAAGTGCCTTATATCCACTTCATAGGAATGAAATTTAATTAGAAGCATAGGAACTTTCCCAGACTCCAGTAATTTTATTTCCTATTTACAGAGGGACTCAAAAGTTTTGCTGAAAGAATATATAAGATCGTATAGTATATATAAAAGGGAAGGATCAAGTAACACCATCAGAAATTTGTTAGAACCCATATGTTAGAAAAGGGATGGCAACAGGACACCACGACTCATGAGTACCATGACCAAGATTGTATTACAGGACATTTATCGACATACACTAACTTATCCACTAGTTAACATTTTACCCATTTGCAACTATTCCAATTCTGATCATGTGTAATTTGATGGCTTTTTGAGATTAAATCAAAGGAATGGGTAAAGCATTAAATAGTTCATCTCCTTCAAGCATTTTGATAAATTTCCCTTTGTATGATAAATCGTTTGAAGGAAAAGAAAGTTGTTCAGCAACTGGTATGCATGCATCACATGCAATCGCACACCACTTGGGCGCATCCTTCCCCCCCCCCCCCCCCCAAAAAAAAAAAAAAAAAACACAAAAAAGAAAGAAATAAATAAATAAACAAAAAATAAAAATCTATTTCCCCAATTGTGAACTAAGTTAATGGTGAGATTCCAATCATGCATGGTTATTTTGAATCTCACAAACCTGCTAAATTACTGGTTGTATCACTTGGAAGATTACAAGAACTTAAATGCAGTTGGCAAATACATAATAAAGGGGAAAGGGGATGAAAGAAGCTAAGGAAGGTTATAGGGGGAAAATATCTGAAGATTGGGTAAAAAATGAGAGACATAAGATGCAAAATGCATCTCTACATCAGCAACTAAGCATATAAAGACCACCACGTATGCAAATTTCTATTCTTCTCGTTTCAAAATAAAAAAATGTATAACAAGCACTTTATTCCCATGAAAAGTTATTTTCTGGCACCAACATAGTTTAAGAATATAAAAGCTAAAGCAGAGCATACCCTTTTTTAGTATTTAGGCCAGTACCTACTGCAGTCCCGCCCTGTGCTAACTGCCCTTGGCAAAGTTATAAACGTAAGAACCTAAAAGTGAACAAGTAACACAGAAGTACAAGAACGTAAGAAGTTGTATCACCTGATAAATGTGGGGCAGGGTGTTTTTAACACGCTCGATTCCATAAAACACCTGTCAACAACACTGAATCCAGATGAAAAAGGTTCCAATGAAGATGATTTCCCATAATGAGGAGGAATACAGAGAATTCTTTGTCCATCGAAAACACCAAGACTCTTGGTTTTACTGCCTTGTTCAAATGACAACTCCAATTATTATAAAGTACTTACTTGGGTTGAATAGCCACTAAACTCTTGGCCTAAAGTTAAGGGTGTGGCATCTTGAGTATGAGTGCGTCCAATCTTTATGATGTCCTTGAACTCAATGGTCTGTATATAGTAAAACGAAATATGAAACAGATTTGATAAATGGAGAGAAAAGAAAGAAACTTATCAGAAACGGATGTATTTTAAGTAAAAAATCACTAACAGCATAACCAAATAGACTATAAAATATGTTCCATGTTTCCTAAAACTACTTTCAAGCAGTAAAAGAGCCAATCTAACATCTATTAATTCACCCAATCAAAGTATGATATTGTCATAGCACCTATAAATTCAAGCTTTAACTGCAACTGGAACCAGATTTTCCTACTGGGGAGCCACTCCCGTTCCTAAGGCCACAACTTGTTAGGCAACTTCTGTTATGAGTTTCATGCCTAAGCACTACCATCCAGGTTTGCTTCTGCTCCCACCATGACGCTGGCTTCTAAAACAATAATAAATATTTGAAGAGATTTTTCTATCATGATTTGGAATGATACTGATTCAACTGAGCTATCTAGATAGAGCCTAACAAAGATGCTGTTAAGTAAAGACTCTGTCTGAATGGTCTCTGTGTTTCACAACAATAAAAATTTAGAAAACAGCCAAATATACGGCCCTAATGGTTGTTCCTACCCTTTGTGGTTTAATTCTGCAGGAAGCATATGTTGATAGACTTTGAAAATGCTCTATCTTAATGTATTTCTCTTGCAGTATTGAACTTCCTGGAAAATTTGAACTTCATGTAATTGATTAGAGTTCCCCCTTGACGACCTCAAAATTTCTCCTAAACTTTTCAATTTTTAGACCTTTACAAGCAACCAGCCACTTTTCAAAAAACATTGCTCATCCAGTTACCCAACTACATTTTTTTAACTTTTTTGTATGACAATATTTAAGACAAAATGCACTTCCTACACATGCCAGACTTCAACAACAAGGCACCAATAGAAAAAAAAATTGATATTCCCCTCAACATATACGATCAACTTATTTGTAACGAATAAATAAAATGCCCTAACAATATTTAAGAGAATGATTTAGAGCACAAATTTCTACCTTGGCATCAAGTGAAGCATGTAACTGTTTCAAGCTTGGTATAAACCTTGAATTCGTTTCAACTGCTGCAGCTATGTGCATGACCTGGAAAAAAGAACTACTCATTGACAATCTTAACCAATTCACAGCAGTGGTGTCCTTTGAAACTTATAAGATAGCACCTTTAAACAATCATCAGAGGTTATCAATAATGCAAATTAAAGTCAGCCAATACTATCAGGTCATTTAACAATGACTAAAATAAGCTTTAGAGGATAACAATGACTAAAATAACCTTTGAGGTAATACATAAGCAATCAGCTAAATAACAAGTAAATGTCACCAATAACCATATGTATACATATAGGGATGGTTTACATATCTAAACACCCCACTCAAACTTGAGCACAAACTGAAACAAGTTACAGTTTGTTAACCAAGTAGTTATGCCTTGCTCCGGTCGTTGACTATGTAAATAAGTCTGCAGCTTGTTCTGTGATTAATATGGGATATTGATGATGTAATCAACTAGCCTGTTCATGTTGTCAACCAATTGGAAATATTTTAGAGGGGGTTCACATGCCAATACCAATAGGCTACAGCTCATCTTGCACAAATAATTCCTTGGTTCAGTAATGAACAGAAGTGTGCACTAATCAAGTGTTACATAGGTACTGACATGAGTGTCGTGCCTAATGCTCTAGCATTAAAAGCTAGTAGCGCAAGATATGTCCATACAAGTGCTGGTTTGAATAAACTAATAAGGTTTTCATTTCATTACATATAAAAGATACGGTGGCAGGTTGGTAGATCTTGCTGCTCCCTCACAAGATTTCCTATGTTTGAAGTGAGCTAGTTTGCAATTTTATAGTCCATGCAGTGTACCCATGTGTTGACACATGTCCGAGACATGCAATAAAGCTCCACATGGAGTGTCGAGACATGAAATAAAGTGCCACCCCCATATGGAGTGTCCGTGTAACACTGGCACTAATTTCCAAGATCTTCAAAGTCACTTCTTGAACCCCAAGAATCTGAATCAAATCCAATTGATTGTGAAACGAATTCCCATAACCATTTGATAAATTCTTAAGTTTCTCTTTTAGGATAATATCAGATTAAAAATGGCGCACTCACGAGCGCTGCTCCCTTAAGGTGAAGACACAAATTTAGGTAATCCTGAAAAGCATTGGGCAGTAGGGGGCACCATATCATATGCATGAGTGTATATATATATATATATTTTTTTCTTTTTTTTTTTTTTTCTTTTTTTTTTTTCTTTTTTTTTTTTTTTTTTTTTTTTTGGCAAGGTTACATGTAGCTATTTATAGATTCATATAGCCAAACATGTGCACACACAATATGGTGCATTAAAACAGTTATCTTTTATGATATATAGTAATTTTTATGACACACATACACGCACACATATAGGCGAGTGGTTTCACATTACAATGTCATTGTAATATAATGAAACCACACTTCTAAAAAACCATGTTTGTGGCATTTTTATGACCCCAAAAGGTGCACATGCCCCGTCTTCATCCTCATAATCAATCCCCAAAAATAAAATTCAATTTGCACTGGAGAAATGGTCAAAATGAGTTACCCTCCAACCATGAATCTAGACTATCCATTTGGTGAATTTCACGATCTAGGCCTTTATGAACTTAAAACTTTTTTTTTCTTTTTAACATTGTTCATCTAACACGATAATAAAGTCATCTAAAATTTTGGAAAGGGAAAAATTATTCTAAGGCTTAGATCTAAGCGTCTCACCAAAATGGACAGCCTATTTTAATTGGACAAAAAAAAATACTTTACAGAGTGCATTTTCAAACTTTGTTTTTTTGTGATGTTCGTTAGAATGAAAATGGTGTATTTAGATAAGATCAAACAAATCACGCTAACATGGCTTTTGAAGATTATTTCATTATATTACTACAGAACCGTTGGTTCCACACCTAAATAGACAAACATAAAGGACCTGGTGGCTGCATTTCACCAAGGCTCTCCTGGCTTCCTAACAGCTGCCTGGGAAAAAAATACCTGGAAGTTCAAGGTAATGCCCTCCACTGGAGGCAGCACAGCCTCAAAACCATGGCATCTGCCTCCAACCTTTGACTGTTGTATTGCAATGATTTAATTCTATCAATTACAGATCACATCAAAGAACATGCCTTGGCAATCAATGTGGAACCACAAATATAGCACAAGATGCTTTCCAATATTGGAACAAATACCAACTACGAAAGGGCTTATCCCAAAAGCAATGCTAGACCTGCTAGACTAAATATGTGCTAAGACTTACAGTTGGGAAAGTGTCATTTGAGGACTGTGACCTATTGACATGGTCATTTGGATGGACAAACTTTTCACCACGCTTTTTGCCAAGAATTTCAGCTGCCCTGTTTGCAATCACCTGTAAATCATACAAACACAATCAAAGGGAAGTGGGTTCCCTTAAGATTCATCACATCAAGTTCCTTTTCAATTATCTTTTCTTTTCTTTGTGATAGATTAGATTAGGTAGTGTAACACCAAGTACTGAGGAGAAGAAACAATGGGCATTAGATGTAAACATAAAACAAAGAATCAAGACTACAAAAGTCCAGGTATGGAGTGGGGAAAAACGCATTTTGACAGGAAGTTATATTAAAGATTAAATCCAATGGCTACAAGCACTAGTGTCCATCATATCGTTTTGGAAGGGAGACATAAGTAGTAAAGTAATACTTACACGCTTCCATTAGCACTACTTTTCCTAATGTCTAGATAATTAAATGCAATGCACAGGGTCCCTTCTTTGGGGTTAATCAAATACTTATACATTTTTTATGGGTTTAATAAGGTACAAAGAAATCTATATGCTGCAAAAAAAGGATCATGTGAATATGTACAAAGGAAGAACCCTAGCACATGTTCAAATTTGTGGTACTACCTCATTCGCATTCATGTTACTTTGAGTCCCACTACCAGTTTGCCATATAACAAGTGGGAAATGGTCATTAAGCTGACCATCTGCAACTTCTTGGGCAGCTTGCATTATTGCTTTTCCAATAGATGGATCAAGACCATACTCCATGTTAACCTGCAGATAAATATGAAGGTCACAATCTGATCTTGCTAGTTTAACACACACATGAATGCCAGGATTTCCAAGTAATGAAATAAATACTTCAAATTACTAACATGTAGAAGACACGCATTCATGAACATGCATGCGCAAAAACCTATGGGATATATGGATATACGAGGTATATCAGTAATATAGGATTCAGAATTCATAGAGTGTTGGAAATCGAAGGCACTAGTTAAAAATAAAACTTTTTATAAATATAATGACAGGGGGCCTAAACTCCAGGCTGCAGAACACGGAAAATAACCTTGGCAGAGCACTTCTTAAGGACGCCAAAAGCACGGATTATGGGTTCAGGCATCTGTTCGCACTCGCCACCAATATCAAAATTCTGCAATGACCTTTGAGTTTGAGCGCCCCAAAGTCTGAAAAACATAAGATAATAGGGAGAGATGATTTATAATTAGTTCAGGTATTCACCAGATCAAGATGCATAACTGCATACAAATAACATGAATGATTGCGAAAGAATAGCAATTGCCATATTTCGATTATCGCAAGTAACCAAAGAACCAGAGGTTTAAGATTCAAGTACCACTCTATAACCACTACTATCATAAAAAATAGTTTCCTGGGTACTTTTTCCACTTTTCTCAAGAGATGGCAAATATTATTTTATAATACAATCTTAAATAGTGTTTGTTATGGATCATGATATGCAGTTTCTTTCAAGGATTATATAGAGTATTAAATGCTTTAAACATAAAGGAGTTGCGATGTGGAAAAAATAGATAAGGAATTGAGCAAATTGCTACAAACTTGTCTGCTGGAACAAGAATTGAGCCAAATGTGTCTTTCTCCTCTCTGAAAGATGAAATCAATCTGCTATATGTGGAACGCAAAAGGCCCACTAGGGGACCTGCAAGCAGCTGGTGTGGAATGCGTCGTGTTGATGAAAGCATCGTCATCACGAAGAATCACCTGCAAAAAATCAGAAAGGGTAAAAAATGGACATAAACTGATGATATTCCAAACTAAAAAAACTTGTTCTGTCACAAAAATTTAATGAAGTAGAGCATGGTTGTATCATTTTCCTTCTTCAGTTACAGTATAAGAAAATGGATTTTTACAATTGAAGAAAAGTGGATTCAACACTCCCTTGCATTGTTATACCTTAGGCCTCTGACCCAGAAACCAAGGTATTCAAAACTCCAAATAATATAATTAATATTCAACTCTAGATTGGAATACTAATTGGGCCGAAACCTATCACTTGAGTTATAAAAAAGTATCACTTGAATAATCAACTCATCAGTTAAAGTTACAAAAATAGCTGAGATTATTTTATTATTTTTGAGGAAATAGTACACAGTCCTCAAAATGGAATACCTGAGAATGTCATGTGACTTTTCCAAACAACCATGGTTTTTAACTGAAACTCAAATTTTCTCACTGGATTTCCTCAATTCTTTGTGTTTATATTTTAATCTTTCAACAAGTATTTCACCAAAAACTTGCTGATTTTTCAAAAAAATAATAATTACTAAGTAAAAAAAATTATTTTTGATCATCAAGTAGAAATTTATAAATCTAAAACCCTCAAGAAGTTGCCATCCTTTTTCAAATGCAGTTATACCTTGGTTACAATAAATCAATAGCATCAAAAAGCATCCAAAATAATCAATCGAAACAACAAAAACTTCAACTTTAAAGTTCTTACCAGATTATGAATATAAAGTTTAAGCTTCGTACTGGGACTAACAATCCATGATAGAGAAAAATAACGCTGAATATGGTCAGTGTATATGCATATTCATGACCAGGTCAACAATCCACAATCAAACTCACCCACTCAAATAAATTAACATGATTTCCCAACGAATAACTATACAAATGGTAATAGAAACAAGAAGACGTTTCCATCTATACAATGTTAACAGTATCAAAAAAATAAACAAGAAGAAGCGAGAGACTAGGAATATCTCATGGAGATTTAACTTGCTATATTAAGCCATTTGATCATAAAAAAACTAGATATTCATAATCATAATAAAAGCTCAAAGAACTCTCGAAGCTGCACTCAAATGCTACATTTTGTATGTGGCTTTGAAATTGCAGTGTGATTTTTCCAGAAATGGAAAGGAAACTGCCAAAATTCCATAAACCATGAAAATTTCAGTACCTGTGCATATGAGATTCGGATCCAAAGCTAGGGCAAATTTTTGGTGATGATTTTTAACGGAGGCGTAAAAGTTGGAAGAAATGAGACGTTGTTTTTATACTGCACAGGCGCGCGGACCAACGAATAATCAGCAATAACAAATAATAGCCAGCTAAAAATGAACGTTTACTCTGTAGACCCCCAAACGTGGGATCTATGTCGCAGCATCAAACGTTTACGAAACACTTTTTCTTGGAGGCAAAATTACAAATAACCCCGCGACTTTCTACACTCTAACGAAACCTTTTCTTTTTTCACTTTTCGCCAAAATACATTTTTTTTAGCAAAATCTTTTCCAACCTAAAAAAAATAAAAATAAAAAGTCTCTTCATTTTTACCCTGCCTCTCCCTCCTCTCTCCCACACGGTCCGGCAATACAAGTTGATTGAAAGAAAAAAAAGGGGTCCGTCCATAATATATGGGCTCCAGCATTTGCAACAAGGGGTTTGACGATTGATAGGTGTGGTTTGACACTGATAATTCAAAGTTTGGTCCGGCATAAATGCAGGGGTCCAGCAATTCGATGGTGCGGTCCGACAATTACTACTTAGGTCTAACATTACACATTAAATCCGGTCAAAATGGGTTTTTGTGTACGAGAAAGATGTTTTCGTGTTAAAGAAAGTAACCTTTTTATTTGTGGGGTATTTGTTAGAAAAGTAAATTTTGGAGAAAAAATGTAAAAAAAATTTTGTTTGGGGATAACTTGCATATAAAGTTTTGTCCTGGGGGTTATTTGTAATTATCTTTTTTTCTAATAACCTTACGAACATTTAATTTTTTTTTTTTTTAAGTATATAATGAAATCAAATTTAAAAAAATATATATATATATATATAATTAAATCATTTACTTTTAGTACAAGGCGGTCTGACCATAAAAAATAATTATATTTTCTAAATCATCTAGAGGATCTTTGAGGCCCTTTTGGCTCTTGGATGAGAGAAAGAGTTTTGAGAAAGAGAGGGCATGAGAGATGGGTTTAGGGGAGAGGAGGCGAGAGAGGAGAGGCAGAGGTTGGAGGGAGAGTAGATGTATGTGTGAGAGAGAGGGTGTGTTTGTTATTTTAAAAATTATTTGGATGATAAAAGGTTATAAAAAAGAGTTAAAGGGTTTTGTTTGAAATAAATGTTTATGGAAAGTGTAATGTTGTCATGCATATCTTACATTTGAGGGTCTACTCATAAAATATTTACCCAATTAAGGTATATGGAGATATTTTTATAATAATAAATAATTAATTAAATATATATTTTTGGAAATTTTAAAATGCGTTGTGGTGAATAATTAGCCCAAAATGATGTTTTATTTTTTGGGAAATTTAAGAAGGCCAGGTTTGTATAAGGTGCACACTTTATTTTTTGGGTAGATTAGAGAGGAATACAGGGCCTTATCTGTTCTTAGAAATAATTAGCGGTTTTCAAATGCATCAATAGCAATGGAAACCTAAACCCGTAGCTGAGGCTCAAGTAGTGCTACAATCACGCCCTCAACCCCATTCCTACTTATGCATCTTGTGTAATATACAAGTAAAGCACATCTTTAAATTCTACCAAGATATGTATTTTTGTGATAGAAACCTTGCAGTATGAGATTGGAATTGAGTTGCTAATGTTTTTTTTTTAAAAAAAAAATAACTTACAATGGCTTGAAAATCCATGTTCAATCGTGATCATGAAATTTTAAATTCTAAAAATGTTGCATATTGAGTAGAACTATAAATAATTTAAAATCTTGGAATAGATAGTTTAGATAACTTATTAAAAGACGAATAATTTTTAAGACTTGAAATTCTCTTGCTTCTTTATATCTCTATATCTCAAATTCGAGATGATCAAATTTGAAGGTTTTTCAACATTTGAACACTTTTTTCCATTGTATTTTTTTAGGTATCCCTTGCTTCTAGAGTATAGGTTGCAATAATATATAAACCTTTCCCTTACTAAAATACCCATGAGATATGCATTTTTCAATGTTTTAAGCACTTTGTTATCATTTTTTTTTTTATGTGTATTTTGAAATTAAATAAAATAAATAATAAAAATGTTAAATAGTTCATCATGGGCATCGTCATACATTCCCGTTGTTGGTAAAATAAAAAGATGATAGATTAGGTATAAAAAAAAAAAGACCAAAACACCCCAAAAAGGGTATGTACTAGTGTTTGATATGGGAGATTTTATAACTTTCATATTTTATTAACATCATAATCATCATTAGAGTTATTTTCCAACTATTTGGGATGTGCTACATAAATATTGGTCCGCCATTCAATTTTATCAATAGCCATAAATCTTGGCCCGACCCATTGTCCTTTATGAGCTTTCTGTTGGACGAATTTGCACCTCCCAATAGATGACATATTTAGTCTGTGTTACAGATGACCAGTTCACCTAAGTCTATTTTATTTCATCTTATTGTAAATTGGAGTCACACCTAAGTTATCCCAAATGTATTAATTTCGAATTTTCTCTCTTTTTGTCTTGCCACTAATCTATTGGGATTTTCATAGTTACAAGATTAATAAATTGCATGTGCCTATCAAAGTGCAGTTATTTTTATGGATCATGTGTCAATATAGATCAGCAACGATTGACAACTTGAGAAACATGGGGATTTGTTATCATTAATGTATGTATATTATGTAAAGTCAGTGATGAAACTTCACAACATATTTTTCTCTCATGCCATTTTGTCACTTCTTTTTGGGATTTACCCCAAAATGTCAAAGCTCTCATGGAATAATGAATCACACACTATATTTCAAAAACGGGAACTATCATTTGGAGATCTGTTTGGGTCAGCCTTATTTGGAATGTGTGAATAAAATAAATATAAAGAGTTTTTGATAGTATAAGTACATATCTATCTACATTAAAATCGAATATTTTGGCAGTTGCAACATATTAGTTCATTGCACATAAGGATAGTGGCTTCATTTATAAAAGTCTTATAATTAGCAATCATTCGACAATGACGACTATGGGTGTTACCATCAACACTCGTAGTGAGGTTGTTTGGATACCACCACCAGTGAATTATTTCAAACTTAATTTTGATGAAAGTTCACTTAGCAATCCAGGGCCAGCTGGTTATGGCGGTCTCATTAAAAATAGTTTGGGTCACATTATTTTTTCTTAATCTGGTCTTTGTGGTGTCACAACAGCAAATGAGGCGGAAGCACGAGGTTTATTAGATTATTTGAAATTGCTATGCATTTTAGAAGGGGACATGACTATCGTATGAGACTCGATAAATGTCATTGCCTGGAGTAAGATAAAAGCTAAAATCTCTTGGAGATTCAGGATTAATTTTCATCAAATTCAAAATATTTTGTCGACCTCTATGACAACGGTCAAACATTGTTATAGAGAGGCTAATGAAGATGCTGATGTTATTGCTAAATGAAGAGCCCGTACTCCATCTCTGTTGGTTACTTATTTTATGTAATATTGTGCATTGCTTTAACATATTGTATTTTATATATGAATTAATAATAAATCATACATTACCGTTCAAAAAATATATATATTTGTATTTGACATGCATATAAATTTCTCAAAACAATAACATAAAATCGGTTATCGCGCTACCTGTTTGAACTCAGGCTCGTATACGATAATACGAATGTGAAATGATGCAGAGAAGATTGCCATGGCCCGTGTTAAAAAAAAAAAAGAGTGAAAGAAAAATAGCGATCACATGCAATAAGCTTGTACATCTTCGAGGGTAATTGAAGTGCAAGTATGTTAAAAACTTAAAATAATTTGTGTTCGTTCGAAAATGCGACAAGCCCTATTCCTTCAATTTCAAAATAAAGCGGCATCAAACGACGTCATGGAAACAAACTTTGAAACGGCACTCAAATGATAAAGCTACACTTCATTTGAATATTTCCACCCGTATTTGACAAATTTGAAGGGGGGAAATTTTTTAGTAGAAGACGTGGTTTTGATGCCTAAATAGCCTCAAAATGATCATCTCCACAGCCGTATGTATGAGAAAAAAAAAAGGATTTTAAGTTTGAAAGTAATGTATATTCTAACTTGTTTTTGGACTGTTAATTTTCAAAATTTGTATAGTTTTGCTCGATCGGTATTATTTTTTAAGCTTTAAATTTTATACTTAAAGATAAAATTTTAAGGTTGTCACAAATATTTGCTTCTTGATACTATTTGAAGGTGTGCTTTACTTTGACTGTTTAGAGCCTCGCTCTATATAAACCATACCCTTTATCAGAAGGAAAAAGCTTATATAGAGCCCAGGTTCTAAACAATCAAATGTAAGCCTATCACAAAACTTTAATTAGAAGATGTTGTTTTAATGCCTAAATATCTTCAAATTAATCATCTCGACATAAAGATGCATGGACATGAGAAAAAAAATGGTTTTCAATTTTTTGAAATATAGTGTATTTTATAACGCATTTTTTGACCGTTAATTTTCAAGATTTTCAAGTTTTCATAGATATATCGATCTACACTATTTTTTAAGCTTTAAACTTTATAAATAAATATGAAAATATATTTTAAGGCTATCACAAAGATTTCCAGTAGTGAAACCACATCTCTTGACCCTATTTGAAGGTAGGGTCTAATTTGATTGTTTAGAGCCTATGCTGCTCTATACAAACCGAGCCCAGGCTGCTCTATACAAACCGCACCATAATACATTTAAATGTCAAGTATTTAACATTTTAACAATTTCAACTATTCTAACTCGGTTTTTGACATAATTTGTGGACTAAATAAAAAATATGATTAATGTGTTAAAATAGTTCATCTCTTAAATGCATTTTGTTAAATTTCTCATATATTAAAAGAGAGAGGGTACTTGAATGAATTTTGTTCCCTATAGTTTGCTAGAACCTCAAAAAAGGCATATGTGGCGTGGTTGTGTTGTTTTGACGCGCTGAGAGTCCGTCGAAGAAACATGAACAAAAGGATAGGATCTAGGCTCACCTACTTAGTGAGTCACCTCCAAACTCTATCTTAGAGACAGATTAAGGATCTAGAACTTCATGAGCTTATCATGTCGACCATCTAAATGACGAAATTGAAAGAAAGACAAAAAAAATATGTCCATTGTTTCGTTTTGAACCACACAACAAAATTTCTTCAAAGATCACACGATCTACGAGACTTTTTGGAGCTCTAAATTTATAGATTTGAGGGAGCAATTTAGGATGTGTTTCAAATCTTGAAACCCTCGAAAGCTAAGTCGGTTGACTCACTAAATACTTTTCGATAAACAAGCACAACGTAATTCGTAGCGGGGGCTAAATTTCACCAATCTAATCATGTGACCTTGGCTCTCAAGTCTTGACCTAGATTTGATGTCGAGAGTATTTTATTTTTTGATTTTGTTTAAAAAAGTATATGAATGTGAAATTTGGTACGTGCCATCATGGTGCACCTAAAATAAATATATATAATCTTTTTTGATAAACTACAATAACCATAGTACCCATTAAAATTTTAGGGGCTTTTTGGTTATTTTATTTATTGGGAATATTTGTTTCGTGTTTTTTTTTTTTACCGATGCAAGCTTAAGAGAGGAGTGGACGTCTAAAATTGGTGTCAAAATAGTTTGTACGATTTTTTTTTAAAATAAAATAGTTTAGAGACATGATATTGTGATTGATGCCATCTCCATCGTCCATTCGGAATGGATGGTTGGATAGGAGGAAGTATATAAATTTGTTTCTATAAGGCCTAGGCTTTATGAAAAAAAAATAAAGCATCACCTCAATACTCGTCCACAAAGCACTTTGAGCAACAAAAATATACTTGATTGCTCTAAAATCAGTTCTAACACCAACAATGAAATTCAAAACTCAAAAAATGGTATAGATATTGTGGATCTATGAAAATTTATTTTTAGGGTATAATGGGTGATCCAGATAATTTGTTACAATGTATATTATTTTTAGAGTTTAAAATCTTTTTTTTTTGACAACCATAATGTTAAGCCAAGATGATTGAAGTAAAAGTTGAATTACAGTTTTCGACGAGTTATGAGGTAAGGTTTTAGTTGTTTTGATACAGTTGTAACCCTATCAAACAATTTTCCTATACATTTTAAGCTATAGAGAAAATATAAAAAGCTTGTCCTCAAACCAGAAGGTTTTTAATGGCGTATAAATCTAGTTAAATGCTACCAAGGAGCACAAATCAAGACTATTGAGCATCGTTTGTCTGTTGGCGTCTTCATGTCCTCGTGGCAAAGAAAGAGAGAGTGGGACTCATTAAATATTTTTTTTTGGTAGTTCAATAGTAGGATTAGAGTTTGAAAGGTAGAGTTGTCGATGCAATCTTTAAAACTCAAGTTCTACAACACTCATTTCAATACTATTTATTTTTACATCAATATTTAAAATAAAAAATATATTTTTTTAAAAAATATTTTTTTTTTATTTAAGAAAATTCTTCTCACAAACTTGAAATTTGAAATTTTAAAGAGAAAAACTATCTCAAATTTTAATTTATTTAAACAGAAAAAATATCTCAATATTTTTTTTAAAAAAAACTATCTCAAATTTTAAATTTTAAAGAGTAGAACTATCTCAAATTCAAAGTTATCTCACATTTTTAGAGAGAGGTCCCAAAAATTAAAAAGTCTTGAGAAAGAGTCGAGGGATAGGAATGAATGTGGGTTTATACACTAGGGGTATTTTAAGCCTAAAAAAACTACTCTTTTACCTAGTATGGTGTTAGTGGATCCATGGGGCTATCCATTATAATTTAAGTATAGAAAAACTTTTTCATGAAAGTTATGGCTTTAAGCCCTAAAAATAACGTATGTTATACCACATTATTTAGGTGATCAATTTTACCCAGAAAACAAGTGTTTATAGATCCGCAATATTTATACCATTTTTTTGAGTTTCAAATCTTATTATGGGTATTAAAAATTGATTTTAGATTCATCATGGAGATTTCTATTAGCAGATGCTTTTTGGATGAAGATTGAAGTGAGTTTTTATTTTGCTTTCATAAAGCCTAGGCCTTCCAAAAACTTCGTCCTGCTGAGTCGGCGCAAGATACTCATGACCATAGTTCTCGATGGTCATATGGATCATATTGTATACTTTTCCCTCTTCGTCTTGTAGCCTCGATCGCTTTTTTGGTGGGAAAGGAAAAGCCCAAGAAATAAGACAGAGAGAGAAAGAGAAGGATGAGAGAGAGAGAGAGACTGCATATTTATTTGGTCAGTTTTGTTCGCCGCCCTTCGAGCCATCCGTGGTTGTTTCCTTCTGATACCACTTTCTCTCCTAAAGAGCAGTTGCTGATATTTGCAGTCGCATGCGATCTGAATCAGGTGGCATTCTGTTTCCATTTGGAAATGGGGATCACACCTGGAATCCGGTATTTATTTTTTCTTCGTTTCCTTTTTTTCGTTGGGTATCAGATTTCATGGACTCTCTCTTTATCTCTCTCTTTTTCCAATTCAATTTTCAGTAAATAAATATTACATCTCTCTCTTGATGCCAAAACCATATTTTATGTATCTAAGATAGATATTGTTTCTTGATAATATCGGGGACGATTAGAAGGAATGATCAGTCTCTGATGGCGCTTTGTATTGCCGTGTGATTTGGTTTGGGATGTTTCATTTGCTCGAGGATAAAATTTATTGTGATATGGATCAGTATAATTGACGTCAAATTATGTCCCGGGAGGATAGCTCGATTGCCTTTTCTGTTATAGTTTGCCTTACAATGCTTACTATATTTTATTTTTGGGAGTAAAAGTAATTTCGTTTGATCTTTTGCCATGGCATTCCTATGATCTACTACTGGTATCAGAATTGAACTTGTTCTTTTACTTGGTTATTTACACTGTTAGAAACTTAGAATAGCAGTCAATTCATGCTGGGTTCAGTCTAATGCCCAGTGTTCAAAAACTTCAAATGGTCTAATTTTGAAAAGCTGGAGGAGCATCAACTCAGGTGTTAATCCCAATAACAACAAAAATTTCCCTGATTACTATTTGTGAATGAATCTGGTGATTTTTATTTTAAGAAGATTATTTTTTCTTCAACTGAAAAAATTGATTGGTATCAGCGTTATCTGGACTTGGTCGAGTCCACTTGGACACAGCCGAGTAACATCGAGCTGTGTGTACAATTCGGGGCATTTAAAAAATTTTAAAAAAAGAAGAAAGATATTGTAAAAATTTGTAATATGTTTTTCAATTTTTTCGGACATGATTTAGATGTATTTTGCAGAGATTGGTAAGGTGTTCTTTTTTCCATAACCACATTTTTATATTTTTCTTTTTCTTGGATTTTTTTTTAAAATATCCCATACTGTAAATTGTTTTTTGTTTTTTTAAATCCATGTTTTCTCTACTTTTAACATTGTTTTAACTTTTTAAAGGTTTTTGAGGTTGGAATTTATTTTTACTACAGGTCGTTTATTTTTTCAAAATTTCTAAATTTTTTCAAAATTTCTAATTTTTTTTTAATGTTTTTAGTGCCTTTTGGCCCTATGCTGGACTTAATTTTCCTTTGATAGATGGATGTGACCGGTGTAAGGGTGGGAATAGGTCTGGTTGGGTCTGCCCATACCCAACCTGGACCCAGTTCGGGGCCAACCCGGACCCGACCCACAAGTCTATAAATAAGAAATATATAAAATTATTAGTTTGCATAATTCATGCTAAATAATTAGTATTTTTATATGCAGTTTATATTAATATATTCAGGTCAGGTTGGGTCCGGTTGGCCTCAAACTTGACCCGATCCGACCCGATAAGATCCATGCTGGACCTAGACCTGGAACCGGAACCGAACCTGGACCCAGTCCCGGTGGGGTCTATGTGAAGTGCGCCGAGACTTGACCCCTCAGGTGCATTGTCTAGGTCCACACCTAGACCTAGTCAGGTTGCTCGTCAGGTCCATGGGTCGACCCGACCCAATTCCGACCCATAGATGGATGTATTAGAAAGAAGAAAAGAATGATGGTTGGGGTTGTGAAAAATTAGTTAATTGAAAGGATTGTTATAAGGAAAGGGAGACAATGAGCTTCCCTGGGGTATACCCTTGTCGATGAAACAATAACTCTTTCCTATCCCTTATATCGTTCGTTAGGAAGGATAGAATCAGTTTGCAGAAGGATGGATCATCAATGTAGAACCTTAAGGCGTCGAGAAGAAGCTCATGATTTATATTGTAAAAGCATCCCACGATATAAGGATCAAAATGAAAGAAAAACCCTTGTATAGGTTTGCAATAACTACTTATGTTCACATATTCAAAAAAATAACTACTTATATTCAACTGAACAATCTCCCTTAAGCTAGAGATCAAAATTCAAGAACTTGCAACTTGCCAATGAGCACCTCCTGTATTGATTTTCTTTGTTTTTTTTGTCAAATATTGATGGCTAAAAATTGATTGGGAACAAAGCGAATTCAATTGACTGTCAAAGGCTTCATCTCCGTCCTCTAATAAAGTAGCTATGGCCTTTGATGCAATTCTTACATTCATGATGTCCTATATGAAGTTACTTCACGAACACTATCACATTGCATTATTTTCGCCTAAGACTAGGGTTACCCATTTAATGCTTTTCGTATTCGTTTCAAAATAGACAAGGTTTTCCATGAATTAGCCGACTCACCTATCTAAATGAGTCCTCTCTCCAAATCTATTTTATAGATGAATTTTGGATTCAAAATTTTAGGGAATGAAAATCTCAACCATGATAAGTACGAACTTGAAAAAAAAAAAAAAATTTTAATAATAAAAAATATTTTTTTGGACGTAGCTTTAACACCGTTGATTTTAAGTTTTTGTCAGGCTACTATTTTGTAACATCCATCTCCAAGATGGATGTTACATGAGCCAAGGCACGCTATTGTAGAAGTGTGTCCTCTGACACAGACTACTTTTCCTTTCAAAATACATCTTTGCATCTGTGTGTATTGCACTTGGACAGGCATATCATTATTCTGAAGTAAAAGAGCCCAAATCCCTTATCTGAATTTTCCGCTTGCTCTATGTCATATATGCATCTCATTTTCTTTTTGTTGGTTCATTTCTTATTTGCAATTTTGATCTCATTATTTATTTTAAGATGTTTTTCTTCACCCATAAATGTTTTAGTTTCACTGGAAATACATTGTCTTCTGATTGATGTTGATTTTATTGTCTTTGAAGCTGTAGATGGAAGTATCCAATGGTATAGAAGTGATTACCGATTCAATTTACAAGTACTATGAGCTTTTGACCTAAAAGAAAAAGAAGTGCTGAAATAAGGATTTCTTTTGAAATGGTCTTCACCATGAGTATATGGTGAATAGGGTGTGGTGAGGATGCTTTGCTAGACAATGTGAGTGAGAGGGCAAAGCTGAAGTCTGTACAGTGGGAAGAAAATGTCAGATGGTTATGGTAAAATATTTATTTATTTATTTATGAGTTTATCATGTTATGAGTTCCTTTTTGTGATTTTGAAGCTTTAATTTATGATGTTTTTGATATCCTGGTTCGTAAGGCGGATCAGTTGCTCTAATGAAATGAACACGTATTACATTTGCTCAGGTTTCCACTGTCATAACTTCTGAGAATTAAATCTCAGATTGCCATGTTTTGTTCATCAATGACTCCTTCAAGTTGATTTTGACTTTTACTTTTCTTATTCTTAAAATATTCTACCCTTCCCACATTCCCTTTCTGGATTCCAAAAATTTTTCACCTTGTTTATTGCAATATCGTACTTAATAATCATTTTCACTACTGTCTATGTCGGGGTTGTAATTTATAGATGTGTAATTATACCATAGTGCAATGGACTGAGGTGCATGGTACTTATAGGCTACATCCACCATCTGTTCTAACTGATGGTTGGAAAATTAACTGTTCTATAATGAATTTCCTTGTGGTTCCCACTATGCTGCTGCCATTAATCTCCAACTGTCTGCCAGTGTGTCAAGAGGAATGGAAAGTGGATGTTGCCTCTGAATATGTATCATAGTCTACTGGACTATGTTATACTTCCCTGTTACATATTTCCCATTCCATTGAGACACCGTCCATGAAATCCAATTGACTTTTTAGCTGTTATCCCCTTCTGGTTCTTATATCTCAATCTTTCCTAATTTTCTTGTCAAAGCATTGCTTTTGATTTTCTGCAGGTGGTTGTTCAAGGGAAACCTCCGTGGTTGTTGTTGTCCTAGAAACGAGTGAGGTGTATATTATAGTCAGCTTGTCAACAAGGATAGACACCCAAGTCATTTATGTTGACCCAACGACTGGAGCACTGTGCTATATTGGAAAGCTAGGATACGATCTTTTCATTTCAGAAGATGAAGCTCTAAAATATGTTACAGATGGGTCAAGGTGGCTTTGCAAGAGCACAACATATGCAAAAGCAATTCTGGGTTATTTGGCATTGGGAAGTTTTGGTTTACTTCTTGTTGCAACCAAGCTGAACGCGGGCATCCCAAACTTGCCTGGTGGTGGCTGTGTATACACTGTGACTGAGAGCCAATGGATCAAGATCCAGCTACAAAACCCTCAACCTCAGGGTAAAGGTGAACTCAAGAATATTCAGGATTTGGCTGAGATTGATATTGATGGGAAGCACTACTTTTGCGAGACAAGAGATATTACAAGGCCTTTCCCAAGCAGTATGCCAGTCTTGTACCCCGATGAAGAATTTGTTTGGAATAAGTGGCTATCATTGCCATTCAACGACATTGGGCTGCCTTATCACTGTGTTGTTCTTCTTCAGGTTTGTTTTCTTCCCATTTGCACCCTCTCTAAGTAAGTGTTCCACAGTTGATGAAATCTGGGGCTCTTGATCCCTATATGTGGGGGAGCTCTGTCCAAACACATTTGGGATCAAATGATAAATTGTACAGGATCGAGCTCCATCTAGTTAAAGATCAAGGTACCCTAAAACACTTGACTAGTATGGTAATATAGTATGTAACTACAATAGACCACACTTTTATACAATGTCATACTGCTCTAACTACATACTATGCTATATAATACATTCTACTATCCTGTACTATGTGCTACTATATCTAAACATACTATAGACAGCTATATTTCTGTAGATGAATATACTACCGTATATTTACATCTTTTGTATAGATGTATCTTATATTTCAGTCTACTGTAGGCAACTATATTTAAATATATTCTGTACTATATGGTATGTACTACCATACTATAACAATATCGCTAGACTATGCTGCTATTCTATACTCCTATACTATACTATACTACACTACGCTGTATTACCATACTACAATGTTAGGGAATCAGATCCCTTGTAACTCTGGACCTGGATCCCTAATAGCAAGGAGTGAGATTCCAAAATTTAATGATTGTGGAGGAGCGAGTTCTCCTTTCCCAAATCGTAGGATTGGGATTCTGAAGCTTAATCATTCGCTTAGTAGGTGGATCCCAGTAACTTTGGTCCAACAAGTCGACTCCTTGTAGTTATGGGCCCAACAAATTACATTTGAGGCATTACAATTAACAATTCCTTCCACTCTGAAGTGATGACTCTTGAAAACTTTAGTAGTTTGGTTTAACCAAATGGCTCATATTGTGGCTAGAAAGGTAGGGTGCTAGACGACAATGCCCAAGAATGGGTGGGGGGTAGTAAAGTATTCCTCAAACAGCTGCTGGACAGTAGGCGGTGTCACCCTTGAGCAAACAAAACTCCAGATTAGGATGCCCAAATATGTCCTGAAGAAGGATGTAGCAGAAAAAAGTGGTCAATACTTTCCTCAGCCTACATGCATAAGACATGCCTATTTGGAAACTGAAATGCTCTTCTTTGTAATCGGTATACAGCTAGAGCTCTCCTAGGGAGAACCAACCAATGGATGTCTTGGAGCTTCAGGGATGTCAGGAGAGAACCATGCTTTAGAGGGAGTGACTGGAGATTTTGATTCCTGTTTTGCTCGGCTACCAGGTAGGAGGAGCAGAAAAAAAAGGAGCCTGAAGGGGCAGGGGATGCCACCAACTTGTCATTCCCCGAACTGAGTATGAAATTCCTCTTATGGAGGCAAGTAGGGATTCAATGTGAGGAATTTTCATATCTGTAAGATACCTCCTAAAACTTGGGGTCCATGCCATCGGCCTGCAATCACTTCGTAAGATTGGCTAAACTTGGCTCCTTGGATAGAAAAAAAAAAGAGAGAGGAAAAAGAAAGGGAAAAAAACAGAAAAGGAAAAAATAAAAAAAATAAAAGGGGGAACAGAATCCTCTTAAGTATGTTGGACTATCTCTTAGTCCCTCGCTTTTTGCCTCTACTTTAGGTCTTTGTACTATATTCCTACCTTTTGCCAAGGGCCGGTTCCGAGTAACCAGTTAACCAGCCTAATCGGGCAAGTCCTGGTAGGTAAAAAAAGTGTTAAAAAAATTAAAAAATACAAAAAACTCTAAAAAAATATGAAAAGTATATTTAAAGCATGATTAAACAAAGCACATCCAAATGAAGTTGAAAATTAGTGAAAAAAATAGATTTTAAAAAATCGATTTGTGCCCATGGGTATTTTTGAAATTTTTATGGAAAAATGTAAAATAAGTATTCATGGCCAAAACACTTTCCAATCTTTGCCAAAATGATAAAAAAACAATAAAAAATGCATTACAAACAAATCCCTTATTTTTTGGGATTTTATATAATTTTTTTGATATTTTTTTAAAATACCTGGCCGGATCACCAAAACTAGCTAAAACCAGAACCAGCCAGGTTCCGAGTTGAATTGGCCGATATTGCAAACACTGGTTTGGACTGCCGGAGGTTTTCCAGCTCCTGAGGACCAATCGAGGACCCAGCTAACTCCTTTCACCCTGACTGGCCACACCTTTTATTTACTTTGGTTAATTGCAAAGCTCTTCTCTTCTCTCTCTCTTTAGGTCCCCCTCCTCTACCCCCCCTTCTCCATTGTATTCTTTTTCATCTTTGTATTCCTCTTCACCCTTTAGGCCTTTGTTCCCTTCTTTTCGTCACTGT
This sequence comes from Amborella trichopoda, assembly GCF_054954075.1. Lineage (NCBI taxonomy): Eukaryota > Viridiplantae > Streptophyta > Magnoliopsida > Amborellales > Amborellaceae > Amborella > Amborella trichopoda. Next base: position 67,356,830 of record NC_142337.1, on the reverse strand, counting down.
AATCTAAACACCCATCTCGTGGGTCGCCATTTTTCCTTCTTTTCTTTTTTGAGTTTCTTTCATTCTCTTCTTCCCCATGTCCTTTGAGCACCCATCTTTTGGGTTGTCGTTTCACCACATCTTGGGATTTTGTTTTCTTTACATTTCACTTAACAAAGTTAACCAGTTTCAAAAAAAAAACTTCGCACCCTGGAATGTTGCAAATGGAGTGTAGCCTTGGGAAAAGGTATTTCAGTATTGGCTTCCCTGAGCCAGAGGACCGTCCTAAATCAAGTCCTGTCGCCCAACTTGGCCAAGAAGCGAATGTGAGGACCTTTCAAAATCAAGTCCTGTCACTGATGCATTTGACCCTAAGAACCATGCACAAGAGTCAACTCCACAGTGCTGTTGGAGGACTGGCAGCCAGTTGACCTTCCTTGTTCGCAGTGCGCCGTCATCTCTTGCTTAGGAAGGTCTTCTGGCTATTGCTTCTAATACCCAGTCCCCTATTGCTTTACCATCTATTTATTACCCCTGTTGTGTTGTCAATTTGTTACATATTGTGATGTTATTAAAGAAAGGGCCGAGATATCCGCGTTTTGATGTATCCGCTTACTCTCCATGTACAGGGATTTGCAGAATCCAGAGGTATTGGAGGTACAGCTCAACAAGAAGTGACTGTTGCTCTTACAGCCCGACGCAGCAGACTTCATCCTGGTACTCGCTATTTGGCTCGAGGACTGAATGCTTGCTATAGCACAGGTGCGTGTTCCACCCTTGTGTGTTCATATTTATTACATATTTTGTGAACTTATTGCCCAAGAGCATATTGAAGGGAATTTTCTGTCACCTTCCTTATGGTGGAGTGGGGGCACTAAGGTTTGATAATAGCTAGGTTCACATGTCTTGAATGCATTCTAATTAGGGAAAAGATATAATTATCAGGACTAAGGGAAATCCGTATTCATGAGGGTATGACCATCCAATCAGTGGTTGATTGGTGATGGTGAGGGAGTGGGACCCATTGTAACAGACATGATCTCATTCTTGTGTCCAGCTTTCTTTACGACTGTTCATCTCATTGGAAGATGATGAACCAATAGAACGTAGGTGATCATAATTTCCTTTTCTGTTCCCCTATTGCATTTTTCATAAATGCACATTTTTTTTTCTTAAATCAGCATGTTTTTGGTTCTTTGGTGTTGTTTGTTCTTTTACAGCACTTTAGTCTTTAGCAATGATGATATTTGGTTTCCATTCCTTGCTTTCCTTACCTTTCGACAGGAAATGAAGTGGAATGCGAGCAACTTGTATGGTTGCAATCAAGAACTGGTCAAGTTCCTTTCAGCACATATATTTGGCGACGAGGCACCATACCCATATGGTGGGGTGCGGAGCTGAAGCTCACTGCTGCTGAGGCAGAAATCTATGTCTCGGCACGAGATCCTTATAAAGGAAGTGTGCAGTACTACAAGAGGTTAAGTAGCAGATATGGTTCAAATAAGCTAGATGGAACAATCAAAGGTAACCAAAAGAGAAATATTCTGGTTCCGATTGTTTGTGTTAATTTACTTAGAAATGGTGAAGGGAAGTCTGAATCCCTTTTGGTTGAGCATTTTGAGGAATCCATCAATAGTATTAGGGCGTCTGGAAAGATTCCATATTCTCGGATTCATTTAATAAATTATGATTGGCATGCCAGTGTGAAGTACAAAGGTGAGCAGCAGACCATTGAGGGACTGTGGAAACTGCTCAAGGCTCCAACCATGGCTGTTGGAATAAGTGAAGGGGAGTATATGCCTTCAGCAATGAAAACTGACTTTAAAGGAGCACTCATTCAGTGCAAAGACATTGATGGAGTTTTTTGTTTAAGGACATTCCAAAACGGGGTAATTCGTTTCAACTGTGCAGATTCTTTGGATAGAACAAATGCAGCAAGCTATTTTGGGGCTCTTCAAGTATTGGTTGAACAGTGCAGAAGGTTTGGTTTGTCCCTTGATATCGGTGGGGGCTTTGGACTTCCTCCAGGAAACAGATACCCAGAGCAGGGCAAATATGGGGAATATGTGGGCCCTTTGCCACCTGGATGGGAGAAACGTTCTGACGCGGTTACAGGAAAGACATTTTATATTGATCACAACACGCACACCACTTCATGGGAACACCCATGTCCAGATAAACCATGGAAGAGATTTGATATGTCGTTTGAGGAGTTTAAGAATTCAACCTTTGCAACCGCAATCTCTGTCCTGGCTGACCTTTTCCTTACTGCTGGTGATATCCATGCTACACTTTACACAGGATCAAAGGCTATGCATAGTAGTATTCTTCAGATATTCAGTGAGGATTCTGGCAGGTTTAAGCAGTTCTCTGTTGCTAAGAATATGGGAATCACTATTAAAAGAAGATACCAAAATGTTCTTATTGACAGTTCCCGCCAGAAGCAGTTGGAGATGTTTCTTGGGACGCGACTTTTTAAGCATCTTCCTTCTATTTGGACCCATCCATTAAAGGTATTTCATTGTTGATTTATCTTGTGGCAATTTGCCTATGAGAAACTTGAATTGATCGATTTGTAAATACATCCTTATATGCAATACATCTCTGCATTTTGTCTTTAAACCTTGTATGAGCTATTGGTTCACTAAATGAAGAAATTTTCAAAGGAAGCGTGTACCATCATACTCAGGTGGCGCATCTAATATCAACTTTTCAGACAGGTGGTAAGGATGAACCATAATGGGAAGGACATTACAGCTGCCCTATCCTTTTTCTGAACATAAGTATTTGTTGAATATCTGTGCTTATTGAAGGCTTAACTTAGTTATCTGTTCCAACTTGGACAGCAATACTTTTTACAGTGCTGTTTCTATGGGCTCCACAGTTTCTAATAATATGTAATGCTGACAAAATAGGTAACATCACGACCTTCTACTTGCCTTTTGAAGCCTACTGTGAATATGTTCCCAAGTATGAATGGTGGAGCTGATCTTCTCAGCTTTAAAAGAAAAGATCGAATTTGGGTACTCATATTCTTCATTCTCACTTTTGGAGAAATATTTTTCATTCCCTTAGGTCTACTGACAATTTTTGTCATCTCTTTAGAAACTGATGATTTGCTTATAGTGGTTTACTACTTTTCTGAAGGGTCCACATCATTATATTCCCAGGTCTGCTCTCCGGCTGCAGATATTGTTGAACTTTTCGTATACCTCGGAGAGCCTTGTCATGTTTGTCAGCTTCTTCTGACTGTTTCACATGGTGCAGAAGATTCATCCTTCCCTGTGATGGTAGATGTACGAACAGGAACTAATCTGGATGAGCTAAAGCTTGTTCTTGAGGTTTGTCTGACTACTTATGCATATTACTCTTCTTTTCTAAGTTTTTTACAAGTTAACTCCAGGATGCGAGGTATATCACCTCCTGTGGTTTCTATTTAATAATCTATTGTAATTTACTTCAAAACTTGATTATCTTTTACTGGTTTTTACTTATACCAAGATTTTGGTATTTGGGAACTAGTACACTGTTAATTGAATTTCTTAAGTACCACACATCGCTCACCATTTCATTCATGAAATTGTCCATTTGCACCTTGCGTACTCCCCTGCTGCTTGATTTTGTGTCTTGGTAATTAAGATTGGTGTGTATGAGAGACAAATCTTGTACCCTATACTCCCTTGTGCAAACTGCACCTGGATATTTGTTCATGTGACCAAACTGGCTGTTTCCTTGATCTTGATGCTTTGGATTGCTTTGTATCTCTTAAAATTAAAAACCTTTTCATGTGACAGAAAACATGGTAGGTGTTAATGTGAATGATAAAAACCGGTAAAAGGAAAACCATCTCTACACACTGTTCCTCTCGTGTTATTTGAACTTCTTAGGCCCTTTTAATACCACGAGAACTTTGTGGCGCATGCTGCCCTCTCTATTTCTCTACTTTTTTGGGAGGTTGTGGGTGGTTATCTTATAATCCAAAATATTTTTCGGTTATCAATAGGAAAGTACAAAAATTACCTTTAGGTTCATCTGCTTTATTGATCTTTTTTTTCCATTTATGACTGTTATGCAGGGTGCAACCATACCAAAATGTGCAAATGGGACAAATCTGGTGTTGCCCCTAACTGGTGCTATTAAGCCAGAGGATATGGCTGTAACTGGTGCAGGTACACGCCTTCAGGCTCAAGAAAAGTCCACCATTCCTTTGTTATATGGATTTGAAGAACTGGAGGGCGAAATAAATTTTCTTACCCGTGTTGTGGCATTGACATTTTACCCTGCTGTTGCTGGAAGAATCCCTATCACCCTGGGTGAGGTACATGGTTAACTTGGAAATATATAATAGCTGAAATATATAACTAGAACATGTCATATCACTAGTATGTCATGCCTTAATTTTTTCTGGGAAAAATTTATCCAAAAGAACCTAAGAGATGAACTATTTAACAACTTACCCATTTCTTATGATTTAATTTCAAAAAGCCCATCAAAGGATGCCAATCATGCATTGTAATAGTTAATATTTTATGTGTATTTTTTATAAATGGTAAAAATATTAAAATAGTTTAGTTTTTAAATGTACTTTGATAAATGGATTCCCCTTTTTCTCAATTGTACTTGGCGATTAAGGTAGCTTTTGCACCTTAAATACCTCTAATGAATGGCATTATTGTAATATGATGAAAAGGTCCCATGTTGGTGCAATAGCCTTTATGGTCAATTTCACTGTATAATTTCCTTCTAGATTTTGTCCTGAATTTGAGGTTGTGCCTAATAAGTCATAAGCATTTTGCTTGGATATTTTGTTCTCTGCAGATTGAGATTCTTGGAGCCTCTCTTCCTTGGAGGGATATATTTACAGATGATGAATCTTGGGTAAAATTTACCGAGCTTGGGCAGAAACATTCAAATCATACAAATTCAAATCATACAAACCCCTTTTTGTCTGATTCAAACTTTGACATTTGTGATGGGTCATCCAACCACAATGTAGCAATCGCATCACAATCAAGTGGTTCATTGAGCCATGGACTAGATCTTCTAACAGGAGATTTCATGTGTCCTGAACCGATTTCTCAGCCTGAGATGCAATTCAAATATGATCACTTTGATCCTAATAGTGGTCGACACAATGATTTCTTTGGAGATCCTCTTCTTGATTGTTTTGGGCCCCAAGCATCACCTGATTTGGCCACCCCCCAACATGAAAAACCTGAAGATGTTAGTGGCACCCAACAATATCTGAATTGTTACAGATTGTTGAGTGGCACAGACAAGGTATGGAGATTAGTGCATAGGCAGATTTGTGAACATGATTGTTGAAGTAATTTTTTCTGTGTGCACGCATAGATTATTTTCCGTGTCTGGTGATATTGTTGTCATTTACTGTGTGTTCATTTTATGCCTTTGTTTCACAATGTTAAACTGTGGGTTTGAATTATCTTTGAGGTTCTATGTTTATATGCTACGCAAGAATTTATTTCATCCTAACAGTTGTAAAAGGATAATTAACGGCAAATGGTGGACTTCGACTTTGAAACCAGGTCCAAGTGGTTCTGCATAATCTCTCACATTCTTCTTTGTCATAATTTAGTAACCCTGAAGAATGTTAATCTGTTTCTCATGCATTTTAGAACACAGGGTTGTTTGGATTCACATTATATTGCTAATAATTCTCTCCTGATATTGGGGCCAAACTGGCTTTTGTTTTATCTTGCACTTTTTCTCTTGACAATACATCATTCTACAAAATAAGAAATATACGCAAACTGGAAAATGTGGAAATAATTTCCAATTGCTTACTATGTCATGGAAACTAATTCTCCTTTTTTGCGTAACGCTTAACAGACTACATCAAGTTTTGTTTTTCTGCATTTTTAGTTTGACCTGGATGCATGTCATTTGATGGTGTAGATACTTTGTCATGATGCTGACATAATTTCCAATTGCTTACTATGTCATGGGAAACTAATTCTCCTTTTTTGCATAACGCTTAACAGACTACATCAAGTTTTGTTTTTCTGCATTTTTAGTTTGACCTGGATGCATGTCATTTGATGGTGTAGATACTTTGTCATGATGCTGACATGCAGACTGTGTGACTTGTATGGGCAAATGCATTTCTTGGTGGAAAACTAAATGCCATGCATTGGCTTGTCTGTGATGTAGCATAGTATCAAACAAAAGTGCACAGATGATTTATATTCTCCTGATAGTATTTCTCTGTGACTCATGGGAGTTGAGATCTGTCTTTGAATCTTTACACTATCTTGCAGTGTAGGAAGCTGGACTATGAAGAGGCTATGAAGCTTGAAATTGAACGCTTCCATGTAAATCTGTCAGCTGCAGAAAGAGATAGAGCTCTCTTATCCATTGGCACTGATCCTGCAACAATAGATCCAAATGCCTCATTAGATGATTCCTACATGAATCAGATATGTAAATATGCAAACAATCTTGCAGTGCTGGGACGGGTAGCATTTGAAGACAGGATTATATCAGCCATAGGTCTTGATGCTAAAGAGGATTGTGATATTGATTTTTGGAATATATATAGAATTGGTGAATCGTGCTCAGAGGCTAAGTGTGAAGTTCACATCAAGTCAAAGCAGACCCAAGTCTCATGTGCAAATATTCATGCTAATGACCCATCTTTGCTTCTGGTTTGTTCTAATTGCAGAAGAAAGGTATGCAGTTTTTGTTCAGCAGGGAGGGGAAGTATCCTTCTCATGACTGACAATGCTAAGGAGGGATCGAGCTTTAATGGTCAATCAAGCCCTGATGGGTCAAGTCATCATGGCCAAAGTGATGGAATTTCAACAAATCGTGCTGCACCAGTAGATGCAGTGACCTGCAAAAAATGTTGCCCACAAATAGTCCTTGATTCACTGCTTTTGGATTATGTCAGGGTTTTGAGTAGCTTACGAAGGAGAGCTCGAGCAGACAATGCAGCATATGTGGCGCTAAGCCAAGTGACTGATATTTCATCATACCATCATGGTGCTGAAGTGAAGGGAAAGTATGGAAATCAGCAGGGGGGCGATAGGAAAGCGCTGGAAATGATATTTAATGGGGAGGAATCACTTGCTGAATTTCCATATGCTAGCTTATTGTATTCGGTAATGTTTGGAAATCTTATTTTCGATCTGTTTACATCTGGTTTGAGGTGATCTATTTGGTGCTTTCAAGGATTCCTCTCTCTCTCTCTCTCTCTCTCTCTCTCTCTCTCTTAATTCAATCCTGAATGTAGGTGTACCTTCCATTTGATATGAATTCATTCACTATGACCTCTTTTTTCAAAATAAAAGACAAATGATCTTGTGTTTTTTGCAGGTCGAGACAGCGGTAGGTTCTGCTCCACCATTATCATTACTTGCCCCTCTTGATATGGCATCAGAAAAGTCTTACTGGAGAGCTCCCCCAAGTACCTCCAATATTGAAGTTTCTATTATTCTTGGCGACCTATCCGATGTCTCAGGAGTTGTTTTACTTGTCAGTCCCTGTGGTTATTCAGCATCTGACATTCCCATGGTAAGGATTTTAAGTGTTATTATCTTATTTTGATATTGTTTCAGTTGTTGCCTTAGTATGAATGCTTCTATTACATATGAAACAATGATACAATGTACTGTTATTTTTATTTTTATGTTTTTTGGTTCTTGGAATCTAAAAACTTGTTCTCGTGGCTCTTTTTGTGAGTCTGGTATCTCAAACTTATATGAATCTGGTATCTCGAACTTGTATGCATCTGCTGCATATCTTCTATTTGAGAATAATCTATGGTGGGATTGACTAACTTTGGAGGCGCATCTCTCTCCCCCCCCCCCTTCTCCCTCCCTTTCTCCCTCCCTCCCTTTACCTTCCTGCCTTTTCCAACCAATTAGACAAGCATTGTAAATAGTTGATGATCTCTCTCTGCAATAGTTAGCTTACCCAAATGGTTCTTTGTTTATTCTGTTAAACTCCTAGTGACTCTTCATGTGCAATATTGCGCACAATCACTAGATGTTGGGGTCTTTATTTTCATCTCTACTTTTTACCATGATGAGTTTTTTGTTGTTATTTGCAGGTTCAAATTTGGGTAAGTAACAAGGTCAATAAAGAAGAACGGTCTTGCATGGGGAAGTGGGACATGCGATCCTTAATTGATTCTTCTTCTGAATTTTCTGGTCCGGAAGACTCAAAGAGTGAGAAAGATGTACCGAGGCACCTTAGGTTCCCTTTTCGGAATCCCGTACGGTGTCGTATCATTTGGATAATATTTGGGCTACGCAATCCTGGTTCGAGTTCTATGAATTCTTTAGAGAGAGGCTACAGTCTTCTCTCACTAGAAGAGGGCCCCTCTCATCCGGTTAATCGTCGGTATTCTTTCGGAGTTGGAGATAATAGTGCCTCTTGTATTCATGCAAAGAGGTTGTTGGTGTTGGGAAAATCCATCAGGAAAGATTTGGGGCCAGGTGCACCAATACCAAGCTCTGACAAGATAAATCTGAAAGCTTGGTTGGAGAGACCTCCACAACTAGGTCGATTCAAGGTGTCCTACTTATTTCCGAATCCCATATATAAATTCTTTAGTTGCTAACTTTTTTAAAATAAATTAAAATCTTTGGTTACTAAATAATAAGAAATGGGTAACTTACAGTATAATCTAATGGATTATGAACAATCGTAATTTGAGGGTTTGGTTCAATGAAATGATGCACAGCAGTGGAGAGAATGGGACCCGCCATTGAGCCACATCCTGTTCTAGTGGGCCTCTCTCTCTTTCTCTCTCTCTCAAAATCACCATTCACCATTTCATTGGAGAAGAATGAATCTAATTGACTATGAACATACCACAGGCCATTGGATTGTAGTCTCCCCATTGAAATAAATGGAACAAATTGGTCTTTTCCATGGGCCTTTTGGTTGTCTAACTCTTGTTCGATCGTTGTAGGTTCCAATTGAGGCTGAAAGGTTGTATGAAGGTGATTGTGTGTTGGAACAGTACTTATCACCTGCTGCACCTGGCTTGGCTGGGTTTCGATTGGATGCTCTTAGTGTGATAAAGCCTCGTGTTACCCATTCACCTACTTCTATGGAAAAGAGTATTTGGGACCAATCTTTGACATGTTTAGAAGACCGGCACATCATGCCTGCAGTGCTATTCATTCAAGTCTCAGCTCTACAGGTAAAGCAATTTTCATAGTGGCATTTTGGCCTTTGGCCACATCTACTCATTTCTTTTTATTTTAGTTTTGAATGTCCATCAAGGACAAAGGACTCATAATCATGAGTTAATAGTTGATATTTTAGGTGTGTTAAGTATGTGAAATGTTTACAATTGATATTTCAGATGTGTTTTGATGAATTTCCGGTTATATAGTTATCGTGAAGTGTGCTATGGTCCAGTGGACAATGGTGTATATGAGCCATTGAGGTCATCATTATCCATCATTTCATTGGACAGTGATTGCTCCCACATCAGACCCAATTTTCCATGGTGCTAAGCTTGCAGTGACTTTCCATGTTATGATTTCATAATCTTATCAATGATACCATGTCTAATTTCCTGTTTGTGTTGTACCTTGGTTGAAGATTGAGTGGTGTTTATTCTCAAGGTTTTCAGGGGCTAAGTTGTAAGAGCTTTTGAGGAGTTAATTCTATAAGCAGTAAGAGTAGACATGCCTGTAGCCTTGAAGTGATGGGCAGCTGGATCTTTGTTTGGCTTTCCTATTGTGGCCATGTGGTTCTGATACTTATTAAAAAAAAGCTTAAATGAATACTTAAAGGGTGCGGTTTGTATAGAGCTGTGGCTCTATAAGACAGAAGATATTCAAAACATTATCACATATAAAGTTTTACCTTTTGAGGAATGAATATTCCAAGCATTAAATCTGGAACTACAGTTTATCAAGGCCAGCAGTGCTGGCCACCTCAAGGCTTGTCTTGCCCTTTATTTAGTTCCTGGATGCTGTGTTACTGTTGTATTTACTTTTCCTTGATCAGTCTGGTTTGTAACTTCCCTCTTCTTCTGCAAACCAAGTGATCTTGTCTTAGTATCCTATTCTGTTATTTTATGTAGTTTCTCAATATGCATTATCATCATTTCCTTCAAGATGAACAACCCAAACTCTCTCAGTTTCTCTCTCTCTCTCTCAAATATGTCGTGAGTTTTTCCTATTGTTCTGGTCATTTTTACAGGAACCGAACAACTTTGTTTCAGTCGGTGAGTACAGATTACCTGAGGTGAAGCCAGGCACACCTCTGTATTTTGATTTTTCGAGACCAATTCAAGCTCGAAGAATGAGCTTTAAGCTTCTTGGGGACATTGACTCTTTTGCTGATGATCCATCTGATCAAGATGATTCAGACATTAGGACCTTCCCCTTGGCATCTGGCCTTTCTCTATCAAACAAAATTAAGTTATATTATTATGCTGAGCCCTCTGAGCTTGGGAAATGGGCGAGCCTATCTGCAGTTTAAAATGTGATGTGATTGCCTAATGTGTGCATTTTTAGCCAACATGTTATTGAAGAACTCCAAGGTTGTAGGTCCATTATTTCAATATTTAATTTTCATTTTTGGCTTTTTCTTTGAGAAGCTTATATTTGGGGTTGATGTTTGTGTATGTAAGATTGTGAATCTCATGCCTATATCATTTTCTCTTGTTCATGTTCACCCCATATTTTCAATGATCATCATCTAAATTGGAAGCCTTGATGAGCGACGTGTGGCTAGTGGGTAGCTCTAGCATATTGGATCATGCCCATCATTCGAACCTTACCCCCTACTATTTCAGTTGGCTTTCATGATAGGGATGTAGCAAACGTTTTTCTGCTTTTATTCTATGGGATTGCATATTATAAGGCCATTTATCCTCTCACAAGGTCACAATCAGTCCTAAGACATCGAAATCAGGCAACTACTAGTGTCATTTCTCTGAACGCAGCACCAAAAAAAATTCTTGCAACTTTTGAAGGTGACCTTTTTGTATTAAAGATTAACAACCTTGTTACATAATTTTCCTTACTCTGTTCTCATTTGGTTTCAATCGCTTTTATCGGTTCACAAACATGGTTTCTAGAACAGGGTTAGTAATTTTCTCTTCCCTTTTGGTTTAATTTTTTTTTTTTTTTGGTTCAGATATTTTCTAACATGCTGGAGTCTGACTTGGATAAATTAATTTCTAAAACATTAGCTTGGGTTTCTAACAACTTCGTAGATTCTCAAGCTATTTTTACAGTGAATCAAAGTCTTGGGGTGAATCACTAGCACCATTTTTATCTTTTTGGAAATTTTCTGTTAATCATTATTCAAATTAAATAGGCCTGAAGTTACAAAAAAAAAAAAAAAAAAAATAGTATAAGAAAAGAAAGATCACATGAATAAACAATGGCAAAAGTCGCATAGTTTTCCTTTTCTTGATTGGCACCATATTGCCATTTATTTGAGCCTTTGAAAGCTTGATATTTATAAGTCTCTAGGAGTTGGGGGGAAAAAATTATGATTCCAAGAAAAATATATTCGATGGGTGGGGGCCGATTGGGTCTGGGTCGGGTCTGGTTTTGGTCGGTCAGACCCGACCCGTTGCCACCCCATAACCTGATAACTTGGTTTTATTAGATGTATCATTTGACAAGCTGGAATTGTAAAGTTCAAAAGATTTCCTTTTTTAATTGGCTTTGTACATCCCAAACTGCTTGACTTTTTGACTCTTTTTTTTGGGTAGTTAAGTGGGATACATGCCACTACCCGTTTCTAGTGGTTTTCAGAGGTGACAAATTTAGACTATTTCTCGATTTTTGCATGTCATCCTTGTGTGCAGGGGCCAAGCTGATTATCTCTATATCGTTCCAATTTTATCGGATGTCTCCGAAGAGACCAAATTGCTTGATTTCATATCCAATAGCTGAAGATGATTGTAGTTCTCCTAAGAATAAAACTCAAAAGTAAACTATCTTATTGTATACTTTATTTTTCCTATTTTAAAAGCATGATGATTTCAAAAATCTAAAGAACCATCTCAGACCCAAGAAAAAAAGGGTCATAATAGGAATATATCATGATTTACCCCCATGTTGCATTTGGGTTGGATAATAATAGAGAAAGAAAATACCCCTCATAGTAAACACAGTTGATGAAAGACAGTTAAAGGTTTAAATTCTTAACTCCCAGAATTCAAAATGGGAAGCAAATTATACAAATACAAGCAAAAACAAGGACCACTTTCTTTTCAAACATAGCTCGTCTTATGTATGATCCTCTCTGCACAGCGAAGGTCACGTCTCATTGTCACTATCATCGCCAAAGATGGAGGACACCTTGGCCGCAACTTTTGGTTTCTTGGTGATTCCACCAAATGATGTCTGCCAAAATGTCCCAAATAGATATAAGCTCCACAGTTCATCATACATCTTGGCTCTTACCTCTGTTCATTTAATACATTCTTTCTTCAAGTCTCTCAAATTTTGATTGTACATGTTCAAAGTATGAAATTTAGTAATTAATAAATGAATGAGTTTCCATTAAATGATGAATTAGCTGTTGAAGCAATATTATGAAACCATAATTTACTTCTAGACATTAAAACATGGAAAACACGTTTAAGATGGGCACATGCAACACATGAAAGTCATCATCATCGTAATAGCCTTTTCCCAAGTAAAGGTCTTAATATAACAGCAACAAGTATGCCAAAATCTAACAAGTACGCCAAAATCTAAGTCAACCCTCAGCACAACGATTGCAAAGGAATTGAAAGATGGGCCAAAGAAATCTGGAAGGAACCAGGCCTTTCTTGCCGCCATCTCTCCAACAGGTCCTTCCGTTTCTCTTTCCCCACCTCTGACAAAGCTGTCCTCCCCGAAGAACTCCCCTTCGACCTCTTTCAAGGGAGCTTCCCTCCACCTATCTTTATGGTCTGTAGACCTAGGAGCTTTTCGTTGTCAAAAGGTTTGGATTACGGCTTCCGACGTCCCCCTCCATTCTTGGTGTCTCGACACCTTTACTTCCATTGGCAATGCCTACGGCTCTATTGTGGCCGTTCACTGACAATCTTTGGAAAGCCTGCCGCTCGGAATGGTGCTGTTGATTATAGACGTCCTCGATCCCCATTCTATACCACCCTTTCTCTGGCTCGAGGTGGCCGGAAATTTCTTACGGGTGTTTATCTCCTGGTTGATGGCTTCTCCTCCCTCGCCCCGTTTTCTATCATCGATCGATCCTCTTCGCAATCACCACACTACTACCCCTGCAGAGAAGTAGAACAGTTGGACGAGAGTCTGCCGAAAACGACCGCCTCGTGGGAGTCCCCCACACTGGTTTCCCCGCCATGCTCACCGTCACCACCACCCGCCACCTGGTAGAACTACTCGCCCACCGCCTCAAACTTCTCCACCACCACCGTCTACATCTGCCACCTGAGAAGCCGATGGTCCCGCCACCCACCTCAAACTTCATCACCTCCACCGCATCCCTTCCCCCCCTATGCCACCACTTCCACCACCACCACACCCTCCGCCCCCGCCATCCCCTCCCCACTTTCTACCTCTTTCCGCCACGGACTTAACCACCCCTGTGTTTTTTCCAGGTGCGCTAGCCGAGGAGCCGCCAGTAGTTGACCGACCGGCCACGAGGCACTCTCGAGTCTCTTCAGCCTTGCATCCTGGCACATCGGGCAAGGAGCTTGCAGCTTCCAAACACCTTGACACGTGGCATCATCTACAATTTCCAGGTCGGCCTGAACCATCTTTGATGCTGTCTTGTCAGGATTTTTTGTCTGCAACCGTATTGATGCCGCCGTCGCCTTTAGCCATCGTTTACGCTTCTTTCATACCTTCTAGGGTACATTTGGATGACTCTATGCATGCCTCAGCATGCCCATCGCTGCCGCCCCCGATGCATGACATCTGTCGACCGCCACGCTCCCTGCCTTCCACCTACCATCCCCCGTTATCCGTTCCCAAGATCGCCGGCTCCCTGGGAACCGTGCACCATCACTCACCCTTCTCCCATCAAAATTTTATTCAGTTGCGTGCTGGAATCGCTCCATCTACCTCTCCCCGGGATGACTGCCCAACGATTCATCCACTCCACTGTCACTTCCACCATTGTTACACACTTCCCCCTAGCTCAAACACCATCATCACCCTCAGATGTCCCATCGCCCGGTACATTTGAGACCCTCCGGCTTCCCTTGCTTAACCCACCACCTGTGGCCCTTTCTTCACCACCTAGTCACTTTGTTTAAAACACTACTTGCTCTACTGCTCCCCTTCTCATCGACCTCCTTTCAAACTAGGGAGACGACTCGAACCTTCAAGACCTCTCCTCCCCCTGATCCAAAGAAGAACCCAAAAGGCATGGACCCTCGAACCCTAGTGATCCCTCCCGTTCTCGTGGGTGTTTCGGTTGACCCCACCAGTGGTGAACCCATCATCATCTTGGTCCCGATGGTCACATTCGCCTCTCTGCCCCGTTTCATCCCCAACCTCACACCTCTCCTCTTCTACACCCAACCCATCCACAACCTGAACCTTTTGCCGCTCTCCTCCCACACAATTTTTCTAATTTCATTTTGCCTGCCCACCAGAGAGAACCTAGCTTTTTACCTTCCTTTCCCTCTCTCCCCCCTCCACCTAACTTGTCTCCTCGCTACCCAACCACTCCCTTAACTTTGCCACTCTCACCTACCCTTACCCACTCCTTTAATGCTACCCCCACCAGACCAAGTTTGGCCACCAACCCACCTGTGACAACTTCTCCTACTTCCTTTTCTCTTGAACCTGCTGTGGCTTTTGCTTCCTGCTCCTCTCCTCTTACCTCTCAGGTAGCTCCTTTATCTCCTTCCACTTCTTTGACTGATACTGCCACCCTCTCTCAAGGGGATCCTTTTGGGCTTTCCTCGGGTATCTTTCGACCCATAGACCCTATGTTACCAGCAATACCATCGCCTCTGGCCTCTTCCCCTGATTCCTCTCTAGGAGCTTCTATCTTAGTTGATACTATGGGGGACCCTCTCTCCCCTCCTTCGGTGGACTCCGAATATGTCAACGACATTGACAAAGGACAGGGCCAGATTTTGGAGGTCATAAAAATCATGGGCTTCCCACAAACCATACCGGATGAACACTTTCAGGAGTTTTTCAAGGATGAACTGCAGGATCGCTTTCGGGTACGCAAGAAGGGTTCTCGAGAATTACACAAATTGGCCTGCAACATCAATTACGACCAACCCTCTTCTTCTAACTCTACCTCTCCTATTCCTCTTAAGCACCGGCCTCATGGTAAGGCGCATCTTTAGGAACTCACCTCCATCTCCTGCTTTTACATGTTGATCCTATTTTGGAACATTCATGGCCTTGGCCAAACCCATAAAAAACCGGCAGTTAGGAATCTCTGCTGGAGACAAAGACCAACCGTGTTGGCCCTTATGAAAACAAAACTACCCAATTCGACCTTGTCTCTCGTACGACAAGTTTGGGGTCGTCGACCTTGTCAATGGGTAGCCCTTCCCGCGGAGGGTGCTTCGGGGGAAAATTTGGGATCCCACAGTCCACTCCCTAAATTCTTCATACTTGACGAGATTTTTGTTTCCATCCTTCTCTCCAGAATTTTTGAGAAACTTCATTGGAAATTCTCAGCGGTGTACGGACCTAATTCTGATGCGGATAGACCAATTCTTTGGGACGAATTGAACCTTACCGTGCAGCTTCCTCACCAGATTTGGTGCATTGGTGGCGATTTCAACGTGACTAGGTGGTCCCATGAGAGAAACTCCTCCTCCATAATTACTCCGGCAATGTCCGCCTTTCCGACTTGTTGCCCTCAACAATTTGGTCGACCTACCTAGTGCCTAATTCACTTGGTCTAGTCATGCCACAAACCCATCTCTTTCTAAACTAGACCGTTTCTTGATCTCCATTGACTGGGACACAAACTTCCCTTGAATCCATTCTTCGGCTCTACCAAAACCTACCTCAGATCATTGTCCCATTTTACTTGACACTAAGATTGTCGACAATGGCCCAAAACCCTTCTGATTTGAACTCACTTGGTTGGAAGAACCTGATCTTCTTAACCAATTCCCCATTTGGTGGCAATCGTTCTCTAACCAGGTAGAAGGTTGGGCTAGGTGTAAACTTCAAAAAAAACCAGGTAGAAGGTTGAACTTCAGAAAAAACACCAACTTTTGAAGAATAATCTTAAAACCTGGAGTAGGGGTCTTACGGGATTCCTTGGGCCTCAGAAATCTGCAACGCTGTAATCCATTTAATCCCCAGACCTCCTTGAAGAATCTAGACCACTCTTGGAGAATGAACTCATCAGCAAAGATGAGCTCAAATTTCAATAGCAATCAATCCTCAAGAAAGAGGAAATTTTTTGGTATAAGAGGTCCAGGATTAAGTGGCTGAAGGTAAGGGACCTTAACACAGACTTCTTTCATAGAACTGCCAATTGTCGGCACAGAGACAATACCATCACCCATTTTCAAGTGGGGGATAACCTCCTGGACCAATCTTCTGAGATCGAGCAAGCCATCCTTCGCTATTTTCAAACTCTATTCTTTGCTCCACCATCATCTCGACCTCCCATGGGTGACCTTGATTTCTTGATTCTCCCTCCGGACAAGGCCTCGTGGCTTGAGAGGCCGTTCTTTGAACAAGAAATCTTAGCAACCATTTCGGATTTGGACACAAACAGAGCTCCTAGTCCCAGTGTTTCAAAAAGCGGACCGTCCAGCACCTAGGCGGCCGCCAAGGTGCTCTAGAAGGCCTCGGCGCATCGCCTAAGCTTAGGCGGGTATCCTTGGGCGCACGGGAACCCGCCTAGGCACGGCCGCCCAGGGCCTACGCCCCACCGCTCGTTGAGGCCATTTTTGGGTCATTTTTTTTAATACTAAAGGTGAAAAATTGTGGGTTTTAGGTTTCAAATGAACCTAAAACCCATTGGAGGCTATTTTAGAGAGAGAAAAACCCAAAAAGTTTTTTTTTTTTTAGTAAGGCGACTAGGTTCTAAGCGCCCGCCTAGGCGCTGGGCGGCCTGGACCCCCCCGAAAGCCTAGGTGCCGCCAAGCTCTTTTTGAAACACTGCCTGGTACTGACGGTTACCCTATTGCTCCCTTCCAAATGTTCAGGGAATCGTTTAAAACAGATTTCCTAGATTTATGCAATGAATTATACTATAGGGAGGTCCTTCATAGAGCTTTGAATGCTACTTTCATCGCACTTATTCCCATGATCGAAGGAGCTTCACAACTCAAAGACTACCGCCCTATTAGTCTGATCAATTCCACTTACAAAATCCTTGCAAAAGTTTTAACCCCTCGTCTCAAAGAGGTCCTTCCCCTA
The DNA here is from genome assembly GCF_054954075.1 of Amborella trichopoda. NCBI lineage: Eukaryota > Viridiplantae > Streptophyta > Magnoliopsida > Amborellales > Amborellaceae > Amborella > Amborella trichopoda. Next base: position 67,339,518 of record NC_142337.1, on the reverse strand, counting down.
GTAATTTCCACTACACAAAGTGCTTTTATTAAAGATCGCTAGATCTTGAATGGGGCATTAGTAGCCCATGAATGCATAAAGACAGTCCGGGTACCTGACATTGTCGTTAAGCTCGACTGGGAGAAGGCTTACGACCACGTAGACTGGGACAATCTCGAAGAAACCCAGTCTAAGATGAGTTTCGGTTCTAGATGGAGAACCTGGATGAGAGCTTGCTTATCGCACCCCTTCTTCTCCATCCTTATTTACGGTACCCCCAAAGGCTACTTCCCCTCTACTAGAGGCCTCAGACAGAGAGATCCCTTATCCCCCTTTCTCTTTGCAATCGCAGCTGAGGTTTTCAGCTGTGCTCTTTCAAGAATGTACTCGGCTGGTTGCTTGCATGGCTTCTCGGTCTGCCCTAGAGCTCCGACAGTATCCCACCTCTAGTATGCTGACGGCAATAGGTTTTTTGCAACGTCTCACCCACTGAAATTCATAACCTCTTCCTATTTCTTAAGTGTTTTGACTTTGCAACAGGCTTCAAAATCAATTTTGAAAAAACAAAAAAGATGGGTGTAAACGTTGATCCCATTACACTCTCAACTTTTGCTCACAGTTGGGGTTGTGGGGTAGAGTCACTGCCCTCCAAATACCTCGGGCTTCCACTCTACATAGGTAAACCTCGCTTTAGCCATTGGTCCCATTTCTTAGATAAAGTGGACCGTAGGTTGGCTGGTCGGAAAGGCCGGAAAGGCCACTTCCTCTCCTCAGGAGGAAGACTTACCTTGATCAAAGCAACACTTGGCAACATATAGGTTTACCAAATGTCCATTTTTCATATACTTGTAGCTGTTAGTTCCAGAATTGAACAGATGATGAGAAGGTTCTTCTGGTTTGGAGATGATTCCAATAACAAAATCCATCTGATAGCATGGGACAAAATATGCCAGACAAAAAATAGAGGTAGCCTTGGAATCAAGAACCTTAGAATCCAGAACAAGGCACTACTAGGAAAATGGTGTTGACGTCTCAACCCTGAGCAACCAATTATGGATTGACGTTCTAAAATACAAATATCACTTGCCGATCAGAGGTCCTCAGGCATGTGGAGATCAATTTGTTCTACCTTTCCAGGCTTTTTGTCCCGTATTAGATTCCATCCGAGGTCAGGAAATAGAATTCTCTTCTGGTCAGACATGTGGACAGGGCACACCCCTTTGAAGGATAGATTCCCGATCTCTTCTCCTTGGCCAGAAATCAGGGAGCAACTGTGGCTGATGAAATGCTATCGACAGTACCACTTCGATCATGGAAGCCAGATTTTAGGAGGGCTCTCAATGATCTCGAAATTGAGAGTTTCGCCACTCTAGTGGCAGAACTTCAGGCGTTTTTCATAGCACCATCGAGGCCAGATCGCATCATTTGGTGTCCTTCACCATCAGGCGACTTCTTGGTTTCCTCTTTCTTTCGTAGCCTCTCGTCCACCAACATTCCCTCTCACCCCTACGGCTACAGCTGCCCAGGCTTGAAAATCTTTCGCTCCACCAAAAATCAAGATTTTCATGTGGCTAGCTCTCTCACAGAGAGTTCTAATAGTAGATCAGCTACAAAGACGAGGGATCCCGATTCCAAATAGGTGTGTCATGTGCCTCTTGGAAGAAGAGACAAACAACCACCTCCTACTGCACTGCTGCTACGCCTTCAATCTTTGGAGAGCTATCCTCAGACTGTTCAATGTGCAATGGGTGCTGCCGGCAAAGGTGCCTCCATATCTTCCGCCCATCCTTTCCCTTGGCATAAAGAAGGAATTCTTCTTTGGAAAATGGCGGTCGCTGCTGCTTGTGGGCACTTTGGATCAAGAGGAACATCAGAATTTTCTAAGGGAATTCTCAAATTGGCCCAAAGTATTCAACAAACTTAAGTCCACATCATTTTTTGGGCGAACAACCACCAATTCTTCAAAGGTGTTCCCTCCTTGGCCTTTAACCAAGATTGGAGCAGCATTCTTCAATTCCATCGCTTGCGATTGCCACGAGCATCAAGATGGGAAACCTCCACCTGTGGGGAAGCTTAAGCTCAACTTTGACAGGTGCTCTCTCGATAACCCTAGTCCTTCAGGCATCGGAGCCATCCTCAGGGACCACCTCGGTGCTACTGTGGCACCTGTCTCCAAACACATTGGCCACGCTAATTCTATGGAGGCCGAAGTGATGGCACTCTTGGAAGGCCCCAGACTCATCCAACCCTTCCACCTACACTCCCTCCTCGTCGAGGGAGACTCCAAGAACACAATTTCTTGGGCACAGAGTCTTCCCGCCTCCACTTCCCTTTGGCATCTGAACCACTTGTTTGTGACAAAATTGAATACCTCTACAGGAATATGTCTGACGTGTGGATGCATACATGGAGGGAAGGAAACCAAGCAGCTGATTCCTTGCCAAAGAAGTAGCAGCAATTGCAAACAACCGGAAGTTTTTTGGGCCTTTTAGTTTTTGCTTTCTATTTTTTGGAGCCAATTTGGTGGATAAACCTATTTTTCTAGGTTGTTGTGCCTCACTGTAACCTCTTAAAAGAGGATTTTGATTCCACTTTTGGCCCCAACCTTTACTGTGGACTGCCAAGGTCTCTTGTACTTATTCACTCTTTTATTAAAGGTTAACACTTTTTTTTAAAAAAAAAAACATTTAATTGCATTTCAAACATTTCATGGAGAAGGGGGAATTTTGGTCATACTCACAAGAACATGATTACAAAAGATCAGGTCCAAAATCTGGTTAAAATATAAGACTTCAAAAGAAAGTACAAAAAGAAACGTGAGATGAGCAAAGGAAAAAGCTGGTGGATTTTTGGTCATATCAGGTCCATATTGGGTTAAAAATAAGGGCTTGAAAGGTTGCACAAAAAGAAAATCGAGATGAACAAAAGAGACGCTAGAGGGCTGGGCTCTCAAGGTTGGCTTACAAGGGTTGTGAAAGAGGTGAACTAAATTTTCACTTATAGGTCTCGTGGCATTGGAGCTGGTGTTGCATGTCCACACGCTAAACGCGTGGACACCTCCAGAGAGGAGTGGGGTTAAAATCTAGTATATTATAACACAAGATTCAACCTTAGGGCTTGATCTTCAGTAAGTGCTCAACACGAGCATCAATGTACACCACCACACAAGCCATTCTCATGTGTTAAAGATATGCAAGGTCTTTTCTAAATTAATTTAAAAATACAATTGATATAGGACATCATAGTTATAAGGATGTGTCTTACCATCCCATCTTTTTTGCGAGAAGTACTAGATACTTTAATACGTGTCTATATAACAGTGATTGGAACCATTAAGTGTCAGATGAGAGGAAACAACATCAACTTCATCTTCTAAAGAATGTGTAATTGGTAGAGCAGACAAATCTCAAACATCTATGCTATAAGAAGAGAAAGGCCAGTCGTGAAGATTTTTTTTTTTTTTTGGAAACTCATATATCCACGAACTCAAATCCCACACACCTTTGATGTTGCCTTAGAAGAAAATCCAAATTTAAGAGTTTGTCGCTCATCTGGGACAGCAAGAGCAGTAGCACTTGTCGTTGTGCTAGAAGATGCGAGAACACCTGATACTTCCTGTTGCTGTTGCTGTTGCTGTTGTTTCTGGGCATCCACACTAGAATGATGTCAAAGATGGCCAAATGTGGGAGATAAAATCTCATCGTAATCTAGGAAAAATCACAACAAAGAAAATGAAGAACGATCAAAGGATACATTTGTGCAAATCTTGCCATTTCCCTCTCTTGACGTAGCTGTTCTCGTTTTTGCCTTTCATCACGATTGCTACTTCCATGCATTTCCCTCATTTCTTTAAAACGCTGAACATGTTCAACAGGGAAACTTACCCATTGTCAAAAGCGATGAAGCATAGCTGTTCTTTTGTGGATTACAAAAGAATCAAGATGAATAATACTAATAATAATAACAACATGAAAAAAAACATGATAAATGAATAATAGTGCTATATAGAACAATATTTTTCGTATCTGTGTGTATGAATACTGATTCCATTCATCTTTCTACCATACAGGTGCATATGGAAATTATCAACAAAGAAAAACAAAATATTGCTGAGAGAATATTGATTCATTAATGGTGCCATGTCCCATAGCCTAGATTCCATAGCCATCTATTTGAGGTTTTGACCCTGGGTCTTCAGTATGCATGTCATACATAACAATCAATACAAGGCAAATGCATAACAATAACAATGTAAGAAATGAAATGTTTGTAAACATGAGAAATTGAGTTGTTAAGAAAACAAAACCAATACTGATATTGAATATTGCTGTTTGGGATATTCAAAGTACTTATCAGCCACCCATGGGGCCAGTTTTATAGTTATGCGAATGTTTGAAGTTTAGAGAAAAGCTGGGAGTTAGGGGTCCAGTTGGACCTAAACTGGGCTAAACCAGCAAGCCTCACGGTTCTCAAAAAATTGAAACGAATAATTTACAAATTCACTAAGGAGTTCCTTTTAAGGCTTCAAATTGAATGCCTTACCTTCCTGTGATTGTGGTCGTATGAACTCAAGTGAACTTCAAATTCCATAGCCAGTTTATACTGCTTGTTGCATAGTTCACAGAAGAACACTTTGCGTATTTCCTTCACCTCAGTCTGTATTTTCTGCTCTCGCTCCGCTATGACCTGGATTTTCATCATGTGCACGAAGCAGGCAGTAGAAGCCACCAGGTAATAAAAACTGCACGAAATTCGCTAGACCCTCTGAAGTGGATCTTCCCCTAGGACATACCATTTCCTTCAAAAGACATGCATATATGCTATATGCTGCCTTCTGTTATTAGATGTAGTTTTACAAAGAGTTATGCATCAACCAATAAACTAATGATGCTTCAATAATATGGTAAAGAGTTCTCCAAAAAAATAAAAAGGCATACCTCCCGCTTCTTTGCATGCTCCTCAGTCTCCTCTAGTTCAACATCAAGCTTCCTTCGCTGAACATTCTCTTCTGCTGTAAAGAAATCATCTTGCTCTTGCTTTCCCACACCCAATTTTGGATCTCTAATTCCAGCCCTGATTGGCTCAATTATACCTGCAAGAAGATATACCAACAATAAATGGTTTCATATCCAGAAAGTTCCAAAACTTTTGATTCAATAAATACGGAAAGGGTAATAGAAATTCCCAACACCCAAATCCATAAATTGACCTAGAAGTATAATTAACCCATAGCATTGGACCTAAGGACACTTTTTAATTGAGAAAGTAAAAGGAAAAGACTAACATGCTATAGAACTTAGGCATGTGCATAATGACTATTCTTTGGGAAATGTCCAGACCAAATTAACCAATGTTCCTCCTCAAACTTTGACAAAAACATTCATGGACACATGATAAGTCAAGAATGTAACAGAACACCTCAAGCATGAAAGAAAACTGTATGAAAATCAAATACAGCAACTCCGTACAATATGCATTTGAGGCTGTGTTTGTCTCCATATGATGTCCAGAGCATATTTTTCTTTTTGTGCACCGAGCAAAAAGAATAGTTGGTTAAACCATTGGATCATAAACATCATTTGAATTGCAATTATCAGCTTTTACTGTAGAGGAACGTGATTATAGATTGTAGAACCTGATAATTTTCAGTGTGTATTAGGTTAAAGACAGCATATGATAGAATATTACTTGTTGAGTTCATATTAAAAAAATATATTACTTGTTGAGTAAGAACACTACCTTGCTCATCTTTACCAAGTCCCTTCCCTTTCCATCCCATTTTCTGCAACAGCCTGAAACCTAAATTTGATGATGTTAGTTGTGTGTCCAGAGTTGCTTGTTCGAGATTATCAGTGTCAAGATTCTCTGTAGGTCTGTGATTAATGGGCAGATAGAAATCATCCCCAAGATCCTCAACAAGGGATTCTTCATACACCTGCATCCCTCAGGAAACACCAAAACAATCATGTTGAAGAAAGGTGATGAATGAATAAGACTTCATACTCCATGTTCATACTTAGTGGCTCAAATTTGCTATCGTGAGCCTGCACGCAAATCTCAGCATAATGTCACTTTCTATGCCACACTGGCAAACCATGCCGTAAAATCTTTGAAAAAAGGTTACAATTTCTTGTCAGACCATACCCATGCAAAACTGAATGCGGAGAACAAGAGACACGAAAAAGTAAAATGGCAATAAATTAATAGAATAACACTAACTTTCAAGAAGAAGTCATTGTTCATAGGAGTAAGAAGCCTATTTTTGTAGGCCATATTTAACAAATTTGTAGAACGGATCATGACTAACAAAAAGATGTCAAGCAAATAAATAACCATAAGACACATAAGACTAATTCATTTGTTTTCAACTAAAACAGTCCAATGGATGAACCCCAATTGAATCATAATCTTGGTTTCACGTCACTAGACTCCATGAGTTTCACTGACATAAAAGTAAAAAATAGGAGAAACTAAAAAAAAAAAAAGGACTAAATCATTCACCCACTAAATGCTTAAGGATACGGATTTGATGAGTCAGCCGGCCCATCTATTTATATGCGTTCCCCCCCTCCAAAATCCATCTCCAAATCCATCTTGAAGATGGATTTTGGATCCAAAAGTTTAGGGTTTTGATAATCTCAACCATGGTGATCATGTATTTGACTTAATTTTTGTTACAACATTTATTTTAGGTTACGGCAGAGGGAAATTATTTTTCAATCTATCATATAGATGGATGTTTGATGCGTCAGCGGACGCATCTCAATTGCTGCTCTCCTGATGCATCAAATACCTTTTAAATGCAAAATCAGTTCTCAACATCAGATTTTTTAGAATGATATAGTGCTTGTTTGCCTTCAACTCGTGGTCCGCAAATCATGTGATTTGACTTTCACGTAAATACGGCACTTTTATGGTTAGGTTAAAGGGGTACAGGTATTTTCTATTATTTTTAGACTAAAAAAAAGTAGCGTCATTTCATAGGTGCATGTCGCCAAAAGGAGGTAAGAAAATGGATCCAAAGTTGCCCCGGACCCATGAATTGGGTGTCACTCAAATTGCCAACCCAACTGCGTGCAAACCATGGTTTGGGGCAGCATCCAGACACACCCATGCATTCTAAATTGAATAAAAGATATAGCTTCTTTAATTCAGTGAAAACAACAGGAACAATGATTCTTTAACAAAACTTGTTACATATTACAAGGTAACATAATATAAAGTGACCACACAATCCCATGCAAAGTCACATCAAATGTTGCCAAGTACAAATAATCAGTACAAAAAACAAAAGAATTCTAATCATTTAGGTAAATATGGATAAAACTAGTCAGACTGCCTAGTGGCTACATACCTCCTCCCTTTCTTGCTGCCGTTTATCTTCGCCATGCATGGGCTCCCTAACAATGCACCCCATCTTGTCCATTTTCATATGGCTAAAAGACAATGTCTTTCACACCTTTTATAATGTCCTAATATATCCGAAACAAAGCGACCCAGATGGTGCTCATCCAGCTAAAAATCGATTTTAATCTGAAAAACTAGAAAGTATCATATCAAGGATGAGTGAGCAAGTCAATCACACCCAACATCACTATATTAAGGCTTCAAGTTTCAACCAACAAAATACCTTGACGTAGATTAATCAACTTCAGGAAAACAAGAAAAAGCGGTAGAAAACATTATAAGCATCATGTTCACATACAACATGATGTAGAGAAAAGTTTCTCAACAACTACAGTAAAAATTCCACAAAAGCAACGATTTAATAATAAGTTTGTCCCAAAAAGCACACCAAAATCAATGAAATCAAATTCCCAATGAATTGTCCCCTATAGATTAAAATGGATTGATATGACAGAGGGCTAAAAAAAAGCAATCCCAAAGAATGAGTCATTGAATATAAACTTAATAAAAGTTACAGTCACAGCAACATTAGACAGCTAAGTCCTCCAGAACCGCTCAAAACTCCTTTGGTTATTCTATGAGGATTCAAATCAATTTTTTCAAATCAATGTCAAATTTTTATAACTATTTCTATCAGTGAATGAAAACTCAGCTGAGTCGGCTTGGACTCAACCAAGTTACTCAGCGTTGACACCCTGCTTAAGTAGGTATTATGGTAAAAATCGAAGGTGAAATAGCTGTCAGTACATGGGTAAGTACCACACAAAATTGCATGAGTATTGTAGAACTCGGGCAAATGAAACTCGCAAGAGTACTGTAGAACTTCGGAGAACTAACCTAAGTTCTAGAATTCTCAGACTTGTCACTAGGCCAGGTATTTTTTCAGTTTAAATTTGGGGAAGGGGGGGGGGGGGGGGGGGGGGGGGGGGCACCTCCTTTTTTCTTTATTTTTTTGATATAGATCCTTAGGGTTATCCATTTTAGCCTCATCTAGCTGTTAGAAACAATATATTGGAAAAAAAAAAATATGATTTGAGAGATTTTGGACAGTTTATACTTGTATGGTTTATATAAACTCAATAAAAATACAGTCATCCCCCCCAAAAAAAAAAAACCCACTTCTCCTATTCCCAAATATCATCACTCTTCAATATCTCATCACTGATGTGTTACTTCCAGGTTATGGAATTTATCCTTGCAAAATGTTAATTGGGGCATGAAATGAACATCAAAACGAGTGTGATTGATTATTTACAACTACATGCTCAAATGGAGGATATAACAAAATCAAATAGCCATTGATGAAAGAAAATTTCAGCTAATCAAGCCAAACCCTAGATTAGAAAATTTAACAGTTAAACAATAATAAGTTCAACAAAAGTTTGACCTAACCCAAACAATACCTCCTAACAACAAAAACAGTCACAAGTATGGATGTAATATAACAAAATTCCATTTGCCATCGACCTTCAAATAACTTACCCAAAAAAAAAAAAAGAACAGACAATTACATAATATTTCTCATCAAAATTCAAAAGATGAAAGAAGAAAAAAGCAAACTCAGATTAGAACAAAGGTAATAGTCAACTGACTAAAAAGTTTTCCCGTTAACATTATGGGTGTCACGCTATCCAATACTTCAAAACAATTAATTGACTTTTTTAGAGACATAATTTACTAGAGATGATATAAATAACAAGCATAAAATTAGGGCAAAGGAGATCTGACAATGACCAAATTTTAGGGTTTCAGGAGGGAACTGCAGAGGGTACATTTCTTCATGATAAAATGCAAAAATTATATACAAAAATCAAAGAAAATCAAGGCAAAAACCACTTACAGGGGCACAATGAAGATTTTCCCTGCTCTCTGTCTTTTGCCCTTCTCTCTCTATCTAAGGATTTTTTTTCTTTCTTTCGCTCTTATGATCTGCGATTTCTAGCAAAAAGCATCGGCTTTTTCTCACTTTATAGCGGGCATCTCTTAATCGAACAAATTACGACAATGCCATCGTATTACGTGCCCGCAGTTTTAAAACCCGGAACAATCAGACCGTCCACAGTACTGATGGGAATTGGTGATTCGGTTTTGGATGGGGGTAAAAAAATGAGAACATATTTATTAATAAAAAGCTACAAAATTTTGTAGTAAATTAAATAAGCGGTTGTTTGACCAACTATTTCAAGATCCAATCGGTGGGCTGATTGTTCATCCACAAATTCGTGTCGGATCGTTGGATCCATCTTGATATGCACTGGTGATATAGAAAAATGTTAAAAGTAACTAACATAAAAATTAAAATATAGGTTTATATTATGGGTGACTTAAAAAATTATTAAATAAGTTTCAGATAAAATATAATATAAGAGGGGTTTTAAGGGGAAGGAAGTAAGATCCATACCATTTCAGAACTAGTTTGATGGTTTTGATTGATTATCATCTGAATCAACGATCCAGATAAAAAATCTAATAATATATAAGCGGGGGTTTTAGGGGTGAAGAAGTGGGACCTATACCAGTCCATAACCAGTTTGATGGTCTTGACTGATTCCTCTCTGGATTAATGTTTAAGATTAGAAATAGCCAGATTTTAATACAGTCATTCGAGTTGATAGAATTGTTTGATTTTAAATCGATAACCTTTTATTCCAATTTGTGACAATGGCCATACACACAGGTTATGATGAAAATTTCTCATGGGATAAATATCAATATCAAATTATGTAATGGTCCGGTTTATATGATGTGGCAACATTATTTGTTGAAGTAAAGTTGTGATGTTCTATACCGTCTAGTTTAATTGTACAGTGTCAATTTGACATATGTTTTAAGCCATTATTAAAAAGTAGCACATATTTCAAGATTGTATCAAATTTATACTGCTCAAATAAAATGGACGATATAGATTATTGCAAATTTAATTCTACAAACAAAGGTCCAACTGCATATAAACTTTATCAATTATATAATGAACGGTAAAGCGCTTCCCAAATATCGGGATTGGGAAAATTACGTATATATCCATTACACTTTCCGTTATTATCAAAATACGAAATACTTTCCGTTATTACTAGAATGTCCGTTTTTTTCACTTTACAATGAATTTTTTTAAAAATACATTCATACCATTTTTCGGTTGTTCAACAACCGAAATGACTGGAATTTTGGTTGTTCAACAACTGAAAATGACCCCGATAGTTTTACGGTTCATCTTCTCTGCTCTCTACATATATGCTATGTGAATGCTTAAAAAAGAGAGTTTTACCTATTTTCAGTTTTTGAACAACTGAAATGGTCTTCATTTCGGATGTTGAACAACAGAAATTAAGACTGTATATTCTAGCAAGCTTCTAAGAAACGCAGTCCTAATTTCGGTTGTTGAACAACCGAAAATAGGACATTTTTGGTTGTTCAACATCTGAAAATGTTTTGTTTTCGATTATTGAACAACTGAAAATAGACATGAGGTTAAAAATTTAAATTGTCATTTTTGGTTGTTCAAGAACGAAAACAAGACATTTTCGGATGTTGAACAACCAAAAATATCTTAATTTCGGGTGTTGAATAATCAAAATTAAGATTGTGTATTCCAGCAAGCTTCTGGAAAACAAAGTCTTCATTTCAGTTGTTGAACAACCGAAAAATGTCTTAATTTCGGATGTTGAACAATTGAAAATGGGTAAAACTCTATTTTTTAAGCATTCACATAGCATAGACATAGAGAGCAGAGAAGATGAACCGTAAAACTATCACGGCCATTTTCGGTTGTTGAACAACTGAAAAAGGGTAAAAACATCTTTTTTTAAAAAAATTGTTATGAAGTGAAAAAAACAATCCAGTAATAACGAAAAGTACTTGGTATTTTGGTAATAACGGAAAGTATAACGAATATATAAGTAATTTTTTCTATTGGGATTAGTCAAAGGAAACTATCAATTTTAGAAGGGTGAACTTTGTATAATGTGCCACCTTATACAATACAAATAAGGCACACATCTAAATCTCATCAGAAGACATAATTCTAGTGTCGGAAACTTTTATGATGGCTTGAAAATCCATGTTCATTCCTAATTATAAAATTCAAAATTCCAAAAAATAGTGTAAGTCTAGCAAATCTATAGACACCTAAAAATCTTGAAAAACGACCATTCAAACAACTTGTTACAAGATGCCCGATTTTAAAACTTGAAATTCCTTTTCTTCTTTATATCTATGCATCCTGAAGTAAGAGATGATCTTCAACATTAGAATATTTTTGTCTACTAAATTTTTGAGGTGCACCTTATTGCAATAGTATAAGGTTGTAAACTTATATAAACTTTTTTCATATTTAGAAAATTCAAATTAATACCAAATAAAAGTTTTGAGCTTAATTTCCAGGCCTCCCATTTTTCAAGGCTCACTGACTTGCAGGAAACTGGACGCCCAGTTACCAAACAGTCCCCTGTTTTTGCATCTGATAGTTGTTAGAATGATGGCTTCTAAGGTACCATAGCGTCCTTTTTTAACCTAAAAAGTGATTTATTGTTTTCAGCATAGATAATAACGATAATTGTTCAAAATTTTAATAATTGGTATTAGAGCATGATACATGCTGTCATGAGCCAAATTTCAACAATTTTTGTGGCATACCATAAGGTGAAATATTTTTTCATGATGAGAAAAAAATATGAACAGTAACTATTAAGAAGAAACATACATAGCTATCCTTTACTTCTAATAAGTGGTATTAGAGCATGATACATGCTGTCATGAGCCAAATTTCAACAATTTTTGTGGCATAGCATAACGTGAAATATTTTTTCATGATGAGAAAAAAATATGAACAATAACTATTAAGAAGAAACATACATTGCTATCCTTTACTTCTAATAAGTGGTATTAGAGCATGATACATGTTGTCATGAGCCAAATTTCAACAATTTTTGTGGCATACCATAAGGTGAAATATTTTTTCATGATGAGAAAAAAATATGAACAATAACTATTAAGAAGAAACATACATAGCTATCCTTTACTTAAAATTGGAGTATTTAGATCTATTCAAAGAATGAATCCTTCCATTAGAAGAGGATTGTGGATAATTGTCACAAAAGGAAAAGAACCATATTGATTAAAGAGAAATTTAAGCTAATATCCACTATTACCAGCATTATAGAAATCTCTCTCAAGAGTTTGATTTTACATTCATATATTACTTCAGATATTGGAGGCTCGAAGTTGCCCCAAACATCAGCTTCTGACCTTTAAGATCTGAAGTTGATGTTGGTACAAAATCTAGAAAAGGTCTTAAACATCAACGTTGGACCTTGATCAGCTTCGCACTATAAATGTTCAAAGTTGATGTTTGTGAACAAAAACTAACAATGACCAATATCAAACCTTGATAGTTTGAAGTTGATGTACGGGAAAACTCCAGACCTTTAAAACCCAAAGTAAGTCATAAAGTTTATGAGCAAAAAAAGATTAAACTCGAGACCTTCAAGGTTCGATAGAGATAAAATTTGGGAAAAATAAAATAAAATTCTAAAAAAGGGGCAAAGTAAAATTGAACTTTTTAGGGGAATTTTGAAAAACAATAAATATTTTATGGGATTTCAAAAGACAATAATTCAGAGGGACATAATGTAAATTTCCCTTGATAGAATCAAGCAAGGGTAAGATTTTAATCACAAGAAAAAATTAAGAAAAGGAAACTCTCCAAAGTAGTAGTAGCATCGCTAACTAATATCTCATGTACTAGGTGATATATGATATGCCCCATATCTTCTTCCATTCTATGCCATATTGTCACAATTTGAGGGCCAAGTACATGAGGATCCAATTAGATTACGACCCTATGAAAAGAGAGACTTTAGGATAGGGTACCTATTGAGGAAGCCTCAAGAAGCCGGAGCCTAGGATAATGTGCGTGCCATTTAATCCCATTCAAGTTCTCTCTTCCTAAAATTAATTCAATAATTAGTTGGAAACAACCATTTGGAGTCATTGGAGCATGTCGCATCTATAGGGAATGTTCTAGCTAACCCTTTCTCATTTCTCACTTCACTTGGGGCCTTGCACAACTCGTTCGATGACGCTCTAGCATGTGCATATAACATCACATCAGGATTTATGAAATACATGTGACAAGAGTTTTATGCTGGCAGCCAACCTAACACAATTCTCCTCCTTTCTTCGGGCTTAGGGTGGGCATGATCGGCTATAGTGGAGCTGAAAATATATAATAAAAAATCTAATTAGAAAACGAGACTTTCCCTGTTGCAATACTCTATTTTTATCAAAATTGGTATAAATATTTTGAACGTATGAACAAAAAATTCTCTCTTATTTGAGGATTACTAACATTGGGAAACTGATTCGTAATCCCCAAATTTTACCCATTTTTTACAAAAAGATGCATTAGTAATCACAAAATATAGTTGTGTCATAAGCATCTTGCTAGAGGAAAGAAACCAAGTGGGTAAATACTTAAATGGAATATAATGCGTGCTTTAATTATTAAAAAAGATTTCCGTTTTGAATCGGTGTTCCAACTGTTTTATATGGACAAACTAGTTTCTTTCTTAAAGATAGCAATAAGTAATAATAATGAAAAATATATACATTAAAACCATTTACTTTGGGTATAAGGAGGTTACAATTGTTATTGATCATCAGATGTGAGATGTTGTGATCGGAGATGTGTCGTTGACTGAGGATAAAGTCTAAAATAAATTTTCCTTCCATTTATCGGATTTTACATCTTTTTTATTTTGAATGTTAACTAGTAATTTTATTAGATACAAGAGCTCCATAAGTACAATTCTAGTGAATTTTACATCCAATGATTAAAAGTGACTGTGACTTACTTGTACCAAACGAACGGTTTCATAAACATATAATCCCTAAAACAAAAAAACAATATTTGTAAGATAGTAATTGTTCTATGGGGGTAAACTACTTTCGTTTTTTTAAATATTATCAAACAATCCATTTTTTCAGCGTTCCATTATTTTCATGTTCACATCAATTTTCGGTTTTTCCAAAATATTTTTGTTATGCTCGATACATCAACTATTTTATAGAATGGTAACCGCCATAGGCAAAATGACCTTATATTCAGCCATTTCAAACCTTTGATTGAAATTAAATGAGGTTGATCAATTTGAAGACACCCATACTCGACATACATGTTTAAAAAAACGAAAATACTTTAACTAGTAAAGGTTCGAAAGAGTATATCTATGAATAAGAGATTTAAGCTAAAATAATATATAGTAATATCTTGAACCGAAAGAGGAAAATATTTACATTAGACGTCAATCTTATACAACAAAAGTAAGGCACTATTTAAAAACTCACGAGAAAAAGTTATTCCGACACTGAAAAACTCTCGAATTGATTATCTCAACCTCAAGATATATGGATATGAAAAAGAAAAAAGATTTCAAGATGTAAAAATAGAGGATTTGGTAATACATTATCTAGACCGTCCATTTTCAATACTTTCAATTGTTTATAGATCCCTCTCTATGCACTATTTTTAGAGCTTTAAATTTCATTATTAAAGGTAGAAGTAGATTTTTAGGCTATCATAAGCTTTTCCTGCATGGGACTACATCTTCAAATAGGATAGTTCTTTTTTTTGGGTGAATCAGTGGGGATATTGGGTAGGTATTTATATTAGACGTTAATCTTATACTACAAAAATAAGGCATACTTTCAAAACCCACAAGAAAAAGCTATTCTGGTGTTGAAAAACTCTCTAATTAATCATCTCAACTTCAAGACATGTGAATATGAAAAAAAAAAAAAGATTTCAAGTCCTAAAAATAGTGTATCTTGTAACATATTATCTAGGCCGGCTAGTTTCAATATTTTCAATTGTTTATAGATCCCTCGCTCTGTACTATTTTTAGAGCTTTAAATTTCAATATCAAAGGTAGAAGTAGATTTCAAGCTATCATAAGCTTTTCCAGCACTGGACTACATCTTCCAATAGGATATGGAGTTTTTTTTTTTGGGATGAATCAGTGGGGAATCGTGCCCCTACTCGTTTATTAAGAATTTAGAAAATGTTTCATGAATTATCCTTATACAACCATTGGCAAGGGATGCTAGCAACATCAGATATAATTAAAGGCATTACAAAATCTAGGGGTCGAGCATGCCACACTGTTGCTTCATTCATAGATACCGACGCTTTGGCCGAAGTGTTCACAACCACATTGGCCTCTCTAAAGGCGTGTTGGATCTTCCATTGATGATTAGCAAAAATTGAGAGCTTAGATATACAATTCTCCAAGAGTATGCGCAATCTCCATGGAGGCCTGCAGCGACGACTCATAGAATCCACAAGAAACTTGGAGTCACTTTTAATGACAAGAGGTACACATATTATCTTCTTGGCCCAAGAGATCCCTTTCTCAAGTGCAAGAAATCCAACTGTGTTATTAGAAGCTTTACCTAACGGAGCTACAAATGGCACAATGAATCCACCTGCATCAATCCTGAGGATACCCCCATAACCCAGACTACCCGTATTTTACTTGGAAGCTCCATCGATGTTGAGTTTAATAGAGCATAATAGAGGAGGCAGCCACACTACATGAATTTGAACAGGGGGGACGAGATCCCATTGTAGGTTAAGATTGGCAGCTATATTAAATTCCGAAGGATGGCAGGCCCAACTTTTAGCTCTTGTCAACGATCTAACCTAATGGAAAATACATCATAGAAGTTGCTCCCTTGGCATTCTCAATCCACCATGTATCCGAGAGTTCCACTCCATCCAAAGTTGCCAAATAGTAACGGTAAGAACACAATTCCAAACAAACAACATACATGTAGATCGAAATCAAAATTTAACCCATTTAGCTTTTAGGATCACTGTGGTCTCCTCTAGAAGGAAACACTTCTCAAATCTACTAAGAATGGATCTCCATATCAACTTCGAAGACGGGCATTGGACAATGATATGGTCTGAAAGCTCCTCCTCCTGAAAGCAAAAGGGGCATAAAGAGATGGAAGTAATGCCCTTCGATTTTAATTAGTGATAAGTAGGTAACCTGGAGTACAAAGCTAACCAGGTAAACCATTTTGCCCGGGGAAGAAATGGTGTAGATCACAATACTTTGAAAAAAGGCTTCACATGCGCATCCCTTCTTATGTACTCCCGAGCTCATTAGACCATCCACCGCATGAGTCTAGACAAGTTGATCCTCAAGTGGATGAATAGGCAGCAAATGAGAAAACGGCTACTATGAGAGAGGGTTAGGGAAGGAGGGAGGAAGATTCCATTTCAGAGGTGCACTATCCAGAAAGTCAGATACTTTTGATGTTAATGGGGATGTTAATGGGGAGCCAATAGCCCAGAGATTATTAGTGCCACAGAGCTCCATCAAGAAAAGTTCTGATAACCATGGATCAATCCAAGAGTCAATATGCCTTCTATTACCAACTAGTCACTTAATATTAAATTGCAGCTTGTTCCTGCCCAGAACTACAGCTCTCCAAGCATGTTTAAGGTTGTGCCTAACTTTGATATGGAGTTGTGCCTAACTTTGAATGTTTAAGGTTGCCGGCTTATGCAAATAATAATAATAATAAAAGAGATGCAATTGAAGTTAGTCAAAATTTACTCATATTTTGGAACCGTGGACTATCAACATTTTTAAAGGAGATTTTGAAAGTCTCATTAGATAAATATAATGTTGCATAGTAATCGGGAAATTCTTAAATAAATTTTTGATGTTTGGAGGCAAGGTTAGCAGAATAAGAACATGCTAGTGATGCCTCACGAGAAAGAAGGGGATGGGGGATTCATGCCAAGAAAAATAATGAAGGAAAAAAAAGCCTTCTTAAAAAATATTAAAGAAGAACACATAATTCTTATCCAAGGAATATTTCTTATCGTCTACAGGCAAATGAAGGATACTAAGTGTATCCAGTAAAAAAATGATCCACTCAAAAGTATCCCCCTAATGGTGGATAATGTATGTATCCATACAAAAACAATGGTACACTTAACAAAGGCCTACACAACAGGAAAAAAAATAAAATAAGAAGAAAAAACTCTCCCATCCCTTAAAATAATTTACATAATTTGCTTCACAAGAAGAACTAGCAACCATTATAGAAAACAAACTTTACTAGTTTGTAGAGAAAGTTGTGCATGACTGAGGGAGTTGTGGTGAACTGGGTCTCCCAATTATTGAAGTATTATTAGTATTTGTATTGATATTGCTGTGGTTGTTGTTGTTATTGGGGGTGGTGATGTTGTTGGTGCTGTTGTTGTTGTTGTTGTTGCCATTGTTGTTCTTTGGTGTGCCCATAATGGAGGTGATAGCGGCGACTAAGGCCGCTGTGAAGTTGGGGTCTGCCGTAATAGCTGCTGTTGCGGCACTAACTGTGTCTGTCAAGGATGGTTGATTAGGAACTCCAAACTGAACCGGGGCTAGTCCTGAGGGCAATATAGGCAATTTTTGGGGACCGTACGCTGTCTGATTGTAGATATGAGGACCCGTTGGTAGAGGCAAAGCAAACGGTGATGAGAGGGGAGCGGGGCGGGCAAATTGCAGGGGATTAGGATTTTGGGTCAAATCCAGGGTAACTGTAGGGAAAGGAGCAGATGCAGATAGAGATGCCATTGAGGATTGACATGGCAAAAAGGGGAAGAACTGGGGGCTATGGAGGGAGTCTGTGCTTGTGGTTGGCCCCGATAGAAGCATGCTTGCAGCAGCTGAGGTAGTTGAGGCCATGGCAGTGGCTGCGGGAGGAAGCGGGTGGTTGTGGTTACCCTCGTATGTCGTCACAAGGATCGTTCGGTCCTCAGCACATCTTTGGACCTAATGAAATCACAACCCTTGATTAGGTTTCTATCACCTTTCTTAAAATTAGACTTACACCTAGCTGCTTTAGTGAGATTGCTTGTCAATGGAAAAGCTAGAAGGAAATATTTTCATAAAACCATTAATTGTTTATTTTAGAGGATAGGCATGCAACCACAAGTATCAACATCTGAACTAACTAGTTTAGAATTATATGATGCAACATACTAGAAGTAATAAATTGTTCCATTCTTTAGAAGCAAGCATCCCATTTAATGCCTATCTCATCAATTGGTTACAATCAAAACTTCGAGTGCATCTTCTAGCAAACTACAAATATGGAGATATTTGCAATACAAGACAATGGGGTTGATACTAGAAAATGTAACGAGGGCATCTAATCTCTGCAAAAATTGAGTTTCAAAATAAGAGAATAGCAAAAAACATAAACAAACAAGTTACAAAAAAAAAAAAAAATTAAATCAAATGCAAAAGTGATACCATTTTGGGTAAAAATGGCAGCTTAATCCCAATAACAAATTGGTACCCCAGTTAGTCATCAATAGCTAAACCTAAAAGGAGACCATGAATTCATGAGGCATGAAAATCACTCGACCTAAATTGAGACCATGAATTCATGAGCATGAAAAGAGTCTTTGTGGTCATTCTAAAAGTATACAGTGAATTAGTATCCAATAGAGGTGGGTTATGGCTGTTTCCATGGTTGTTTATGCCAGGCATATATAAGGACTTAATTACATGGAAATACGAGGAGAAAAATGATGAGCTTTTTGTGCCTCCACACATATAATTTAATACATAATTTTTATATTTATATGTATGAATACATCTAACCATTTGATCTTGATCAGACATTTTAGAATGGGCCGACATTAATTACAGATAGCATCACTGTGCCAACTAATCGTATTGTTCTTGACTCGCTCCGAGCTATCGGATTAAGATTGGACGACTTTGGTCTCTTAACACATTATGAATTATACGTGTAGGGGAACATGTGAAAGGATTTCCCAATATCATTATTTCCAAATGAGAGATAATGAAAAAAAAAAAACACTAATGAGGAGGCAAGCAAAATTTAATATGTGGTGATATTCGATATATAATCTGCCATATAAAATGGAGAATGAGAGTGCACTAAATCAACGGCTACCTGCTTGCGAACGGGACATCCAACGGCCATGGTGCAACGGTAATATGCTCGTGGGCATGGGTTCCCTTTGGCCATCTTTTGCCCATACTTCCGCCATTGACACCCATCACTGATCTGAAAAAAAAGAAAAAAAAGCATCAGCACAAAATCTCTCTTGAACACATTCTCTCTCTATAGTCTATACACCTCTCTCTGTCATATATTTGACAAATTTTCTTTGTTCCATATTCATTTTTGGGTAAAGAGAAAATGGGAAAGCCTGGAACACTGTGTGCAGACAGGTTTCAAAAGATACTGCTAACAAGCAGATTTCTAAAACTACACGCAACCACAACTACTTTGGTTTCAAACTCTTGAAGATAGCAAAACTTATCTTTACTCTTTCCTCTCCATATGCAATTTTTAGCAGCATTTTAGAGAGAGATTAGAATCTAAAATCTAAAGAGAGAAAGGTTCCTATCGAGAACCTAGCTACACTGCTAGAGAGAGACTTAATACCAGCATTCAAGGAAAAAAAAAGAGAGAGAATTTCGCAAAACGTGATCTGTGTGTGAGAGAGAATTTCTCCAAAACCTAATAATGTTCTAGCATCGTAAATGTGTGTGGTGTGCGTTGTGTTTCATGGTGTGATTTCCTAAATATCACAAAACATAGAGAGAGATGAGAGAGAATCAAAAAATTATCTTAAGAGTCAAGAGAGAAGCACTTACCATGGGCGCTTCGGACCTTGCTCTAACGGAAACCCTAGCTTTCCTGCAAGGATTCATCGCACTTGTTTCCTCCACTCCCTTCATCATTCCTTGCTTCAACATCTTATTATTGTTATTTCCATTAATTGATGGTTCCCAAGTCTGAGAAGCTCTTTCTCTCTCAGGACTCTCATCCACTGGTTTCCTTTTCTTAGATGAAACCACCTCTTCGGCATTGTTCTCAGATTGAGTGGTTTCTTCAATTGATGGGTGGAGATCTAAGAATTGCTGCTCCACTATTTTATTGCCTTCTTGTATTGATTCCGGGCTCCTCACGCCATTTTTATCGTCAATCTGTTAAGCTAATGTGTTAGAGACAGAGAGAGGGAGAGAGAATAGAAGATTTTGTTCTCCAATGCATGAATGGAAATGTTTGCAAGGATTAGAGATTTGATGTCAATGTGACATGGATATTGAGATCAAAATGAGAGAGAGAGAACCAGAGAGCAAAAATTACATGAAATAATTGTGCATGTGTGGGTTTGTGGGTGGGTTTGTGTGTGAGAGAGAAAGTTCAGACGTCAAAAAGCCAGAGCCACATGAAATGTGTTGTGTGATAGAGAGGGAAATATATCAAAGAGTTAGAGCCACATGAAATGTATGTGTGGAGAGAGAGAGAGAGAGAGAGAGAGAGATGGTCAATCAAGGAAAAGCCAAGCATTTCAGACCCCTTTGGAAAATTTTGGAGGATCCTTTTTAAAGATGGTTCTACTAAGGTTCGTATGGGACTTTTCTTCTTTTTTCCTCTCCTTTTTGACTCTTTTTTAAAGGAGCATTTCTTCTTCTTTTTGACATTGAAAGTTGTTTTGTCATTTTAAGCGACTCATACACAAAATCGGCCTTTCAATCATAAAAAAGCACAGGATCATTTCTTTAAATTTCTGATTTATTATGAAAGTGATTACCCAAAAAAAAAAAAACTATTAAAAATAACATTAAGAAGACTACTATAATACCAAAAATATGTCCACAATTGGAATACTCTTGAATTATATCCACACATAGAGATTTTAAAGCAGTGTTTTAAATAACGGAACGAGTCGGCAGCCAACAGTCTGAGTGCACCAAGTCTGACCCGAGTTTGATAGGCGACATCGTAAATTTAATAAAAATTTAGGAAAAAATTCTGATCATAATCTAGCTTGTCTCGGGCAGATCTTGAGTCGACCAGGCAATTCAAAAAAAAAAAAAAAAATTTGAGGACTAGGGGCCTCCGTTCTTTACAACATTATTCATCAATTCATTTTTCTACTACCCTTAATATATTTCATTGATATTCTCTTTTTTATATATATATATTTTCCGGGGTTATTTGTCTTGATATTTTCTCGATTGTTTATTCCTCAATTGGTGCTATGCCTTACCTTCCATTACTCTCCAAGGCCAAACTTTTCAGCCTTAAAGGAAGAGCACGTGCGCATTGCATGATGCACGGGGGCTACTTGTACCGTCTAAATCTACCACCATTTTACATGGACGGTCCAGATCGCGTATCAGCAGGAGCGGTGCTGGTTCCAAGATGCACAGGTTTGCATCTGGGGAAAATCTGTACCGTCCAGTTATTGACTTATCTACTTTGTAATAATAATAAAAAAAAAACCTTAAAAGATACGTTAAAAAAAGATTATTTGATTTGAATTTCATAGAAATTCACCTGCTCTACAATGGTCGGCATAGTTATCAAGAGTCAATAGTTCGGACTAATTTCTTTTTGTTTTCTCAATATTTCTGATCCCTAGAAATTATTTTTTATTTTATAAAAATAAGAAAAGCAATTAAATCATAAAAACATGCTTGGATTTCTGGTCCATTAAGACTGCAGGAAGAGACCTAGAAGACAACCCATCGAATAGTATTTATTTTCGTTTAGTTAAATCCGACAGGAATAAATATTTTAGTAAACCCATCAAATTCGAATTATTTAATAAAAATAACTACTGTTTATATTGATTTACCATTAATGTGGACACCTGTTCTTCTCTTTACATTCTTTTAAAGTGGTTCAGGAAATCAGCTTCGAGGAAGCTGGAAAATTGATTCCAAACTGGGAGACACAGATTTTAAAGAACATTTATTTATTTATTTATTATAGAGCTTCTGAAAATTGAAAAATAAAAATAAACCCAATATTCACACATTGGATTTTTTTCAGAATTGATTTTTGATTGCTCCAGTAATTGTCTTTGTTGCATATATTTACCAATTATTCAAGGATCGAATAAATTCAAGAAAAAAGTTGCATAAATCAGATTTCATTCAATTAAATTAAAAGGAAAGGAAATTAGTCAAGTACCATTTCTTTTTTGTTTGAAGCTTGCTGATTTTTTTGTTCCATGGCTGAAACGAATTGCATGTGCAAGGCACTGTAGTTTTTCACCATCCGATCGAGCTCACCTCTCAATTGCTGGTTTTCATTGTTCAGGCGGTTCAATTCAGCTTGAAGCTCTGCCATCTATGATGAAAATTCATTTCAGACCCTATAACTCTTAGAATTAAAAAAAAAAAAAACTGTATCATTTGTGACCACTGAAGAAAAAACAAATCATAAAAAATTGACCTCATTCCTGTTGTTTTGATCTAGTGTGGACCACCGATTGGTTAGCGATTGTCCATTTTCTGAATTTGCCATAAGATGCAAGCCAGCCTGCAATAAAACCAATGTTCACGCACTTTAGAACAAACAAAGAGCAATTTCTAATCAAAATCAGTGGTGTAATACAAACTATACTGAAATTCCATGAAAACTCAGTTATATTGGGAGTTTCAATTATTGTAAATTGGAATTTTACGAGAACCCAATCAAGCCGAGGAAGAAAAAAATGAAGTAAATAATCATTTAAGTGAACGGATATGAAAATTGAGATTTTTCTTTTTCTTTTTCTTTTTCTTTTTAGGGTGTTGTGAAATTGAGAAACGCTAATTGACTAGTTCCAAATAGATGATCTCAAATGAATTTTGTCATCTGTTCAATAAAATCTAGATAAAATGAGACCCAGTAGTTAAATTACAAGTTTACAATAAAATTGATCAATTAAAGCTGGAAAGATAATCATCAATAGACAACTAGAGTCACTGAATTTCTTACATTCAAATCAATCAGCTTCGATCCTTCTCTGTCCGATTCAAGATTGGGGTTCCGTCCACTTGATTCCGGCACCTCTCCAGCCTTCTCAGCTTGCCTAAAACTCGTTCGATTGGAGAAGAAATTAATCTCCTCGATCGATCCTCTCTCTTCCTTGTTACTCAGATCCATGTCATCTGAATTGACTCTAATCGGCAGCAAAACACCTGAATTTGGCCTGTAAAACTCTCCTGTGTCAACAATTCTCATCTCCTTCCTGTCCATGCACTAATAGAGAGAAGAAGTAGAAGAAGAAGAGAGAGAAAGAAGAGATAGAAGAGAGAGAGAGAGAGAGAGGGGGTGACGAGTTTGTGAAGTCTCTTTTGCAGTGAGGCTCTCTGGCCAATAAAAAGGGGAGATTTTAGAGAGAGACAAAGTAGAGAGAGAGAGAGACGGGATCGACGACTGGCCGTTATATTTTCACCGGGTTTGATGACGTCATTATCTGGGTCATCCTGCCAGCTGTCGGATCCTGAGCTACTCATAGACGCGGACGCAAGCAGCAGAGTAGGATCTCCTTGTGATCAATTACGAGTTTGTCCCCCGTCTTTTTTTACTAAATACGAGTAAGTCCCCTGAGTTATTTCCCCAAAAACGAAAAGGTCCATCCATACGACTTTGGAGTCGGTTTGGTCCAAGTGTTCCAATATATCGGCGGAGCCCCCGCGTATTGACCAATTTACCCTCTCATCTTCTATTAGGGGGTGACAACAAATCCCAAGTTGTCATGACCTTGCACATAGGAAATGGTATGGTATGTAAACTAGGGGGAAAGTATCAAACAATATAGGGTACAATTTTTTTTTTTTTTTTTGACATTAGTATAGGGTACAGTATTCAGTAGTCAGATACACTATCAAGTGTTGATTTGAGTGCAGGAAAAATCAGGCGGTTCATATTTTAATCGCTCGGTTAGACTCGGATAGATCGGAATTGACTACTGACTAGTTTCGGTTTCGGTCGGCTTTGGTGAACCGGATGAGTATTTTAAAAAAAATTCAAAAAAAATATAAAATTTCAAAAAATAAAGGATTTTGTTTGTAATGTATTTTTTTAATATTTTTCATTATTTCAAATTTGGTTTTTTAAATTTTTTTTTTTTTTATTAATTTTCAACTTCATTTGGATGTGCTTTACTTAATCATGCTTTAAATAAAATTTTCATATTTTATTAGATTTTTTTGTTTTTTTATTTTATTTTATTACATTTTTTTGACTGTCTGGGACTTATCTGGTTAGACTGATTAAACCGACTAGTTTACCAGTTAAGCCAGTTGAACCGCTTTTGGCTTCATATCCAGTTAACCGTCCCGATTCGATTTTTTTTGCTTTGGTTGATTTGTACCTCGAGATGAGTTGTTGTTCTACTTTAAGTATGCTCTTATTTGTTAGTGGAAGATCAGTGTAGTGCTGGGTAGTCAGATATGCTATCAATGTTGCTTTGCTCGAACAGACGGTGGTGATGAGCAATTGTTCTGCTTTAAGTTCGCTCTTGTTTGTCAGAG
This sequence comes from Amborella trichopoda, assembly GCF_054954075.1. NCBI lineage: Eukaryota > Viridiplantae > Streptophyta > Magnoliopsida > Amborellales > Amborellaceae > Amborella > Amborella trichopoda. The sequence goes on along the minus strand of NC_142337.1, from coordinate 67,314,772 downwards.
GAAGATCAGCCCACACTACAATAGTAGAGTGCATTGAAGCTGTTATACCCGGACCTCTTTCAAAAGGCGGAAAATCAAGAGGCAACCCTGGCTGAAGTTTACGAGGTTGGGGGCAGTCAGGAATTTACGTTTCCCTCAAGATAGAGTGGATAACAATCTCCTGGACTGTTATACTAGTTTATTGAAGTTGCTAGGGGAGGCCTACTTCTCAAGGGATATGAAAGATGAAATAATTTGGGACATTGAGGCGGATGGCCAATTTACTGTTAAATCGATTTACTCTCTCTTTTTTCTTGACAGGTGGAGATGGTCAATGCCTCAGTTAACCTGGTCATGGAGATGGCCAATTCCATACAAGGTGCCAGTATTTGTATTGTTGGCGCCCCAAGATAGAGTGCTCACTATTGACAATCTTATTAAGCGTGGTAGGATAGAGTGCTCACTATTGACAATCTTATTATGCGTGGTAGGATTCTGCCTAATGTGTGCTTACTATGTCAAGGAGATGGAGAAACAGGTTCTCACTTGTTTATTCATTGTCCCTTCAGTACGAGGATTTGGAATGCTTTTTTGAGCAGGTTGGGTATTAGCGTGGCTTTATCTCAATTTGTGGAGGGATTAGTAAGTCAGCTAACTTTCCAATGTTTTCCAGAAGTAGGAATATTAATTTGGAAAGTGGTGAGAGGGGCAATTCTATGGGAGATTTGGAAGAAAAAAAACAGGAGAGTTTTTGAAAGGTCTGCCTTGGCTTTGGAAAGCTTTCTCGATAACATATTTCATTATGTTTGGAGTTGGTTGAGTATTAGTAAGGAGTGTCAGGTAAATGTTTGGTTAAATTTTCATAACCTTGGCCATTTAAAGGTTGTCAAGAGTGTACTATTGGGAAGGTTGGTTCCTCCACTACATGATTTGCTTAAGTTGAACTTTGATGGGAGTTCGTATTGCAACCCAGGTGAAGCAGGGATTGGAGGTATTGTGAGAGACTCCACAAACCATGTCATTTTTTGTTTTTCGGGGCCTCTAGGTGTGGCGTCAGCCAACCACGCTGAACTAGCAGCTCTTCTTCAAGGGCTTACCTTCCTCAAATCAAAGAATTTAGGGCTGCCATGTGTTGCAGAGGGTGACTCCTTGAATGTTATCAAATGGTGTTCTATCGTGCTACGTGTGCCATGGGCCTTAAAACCTTTGTGGTGTGAGATTCTTGATTTGGCATAGGGTTTGATAGTGTATTATCAATATGTTTATAGGGAAGCAAACGCTTGGGCTGATTCTTTAGCTAAGAGAGGAGTGCAGTTGTCTTTGATTGAGGCCCATGAGGACGTAAATCACTTGTAATTCCTTTTTTAGATTAATTAAGTTGTTAACTTGGTCAAAAAAATAAAATAATAGTGCGTTGTAGTATACTCTAAAGCATGGCGTACTGTACATCAACAAGAAGCGTACTGTCAATGAAATTAGCAAATGTGCTAATGTATATACACTACTCTAATGTTTTGTATTATTGGGCTTGATTGTTTAATGTTTGCTTCAAATGCCCTATTGATGGGTTGTGAAATAGCGAGTTGTAATTCCTTTTCTTTTATTCATGAAAAAGGTATAGGGGGCTTTCTTCTCTACTGATTTACTCAAAACAAAAAAAAAAAAAGAAAAAAAAGAAAAAGCCATGTTTGCTTCATATCCTGCAAAAGAGCGAAAAAATATGCAAATTTCGACCCTAGTAGAGGAATGGTTCATTTTGAACGCCCATTTCAACTGTTTGTATCCCACACATATCGTGGATATCTTTTATACTCCTCCCACACCATTCCACATGTGTCCCATGAGCCGGGATTAAGGATGTTCTGTCATTCCAAGAAAGACAATGGCACTTTGATCAAGAATTCTAGGGTCTTACGGTCATTTATAAAAAAAGTTGAATTTATTTAGACAACGTTACATTTCCTTAGACGAGTTCAAATTGATGAGAAGAATCGGATGGACGGTCCAGATTCCCCAAATCACGTGAGACCAACAAATTGACCGTCCACCAAAAGAAATAAAAAGAGGTACTATCGAGTCAAAAGAAGCGGCCCACCGACACGTGTGGAAAGGATCAGCAGGCAGGGGTTTTGTATACGAAAAGTATCAAAATTAGGGTTTCGCGGGGTTTGATGCATTGGTTAGAAACTCAGAAATGGAGAGAGAGAAATGGTGGTCAAAAAAAATGAGGACTACCATTACACACGTTTTAAACACACGACACACACTCTCTCTCTCTCCCCTTTGGTACTTCGGAATAATGGTGCTCTCTCTCTCTCTAATTCTTGGTGCTTTGAAAAAATGTTCTCTCCCCTTAAATCGCAGGTACTTTGGGAAAATTGTACTCTCTCTCTCTCTCTAATCCTCGTTACTTCAGAAAAATGCACACTATCCTTGATACTTAGGAAAAATGATGCTTTCTCTCTCTCTCTCTACCTACAAACGTTTACAAACGCTCGCCCCCTCTCTCTCCTTTGGTACTTTTGAAATATGATGCTCTCTCTCTCTATCAAATTCTTGGTACTTTTGAAAAATGATGTATTCTCCCTCTCTCAAATCCTGGGTACTTTGGAAAAATGATGCTCTCTCTCTCTCTAATAGATGGTATTTTAGAAAAGGAAAATTGTTTCATGTGGGCTGGACAGGATTTCTATATATGAGGTCCACAAAGTTTAAAGCATCCATCTTAAAGATGGATGCAAGCAGGTGTTCCATCTAAAAACAATGGAAACTAACTGTCCAAATGTTTTCTTACTAAGATTATTATATCTAGTTTTTAAAAGTTGTTTATTTTTTCATATTCACGATCTCCATGTTAGAGATTACATGTCTTTAAAAATTAAGTCCAAAAATCCATCAAAAAAATAGATTCATTAAGAGGCCCACGTTCTTACGTATGCGGGCTAGGCTGCATAGAAACCCAGTTCTTTAGAAAAATGTACACACACTATCTCAGATCCTCGGTACTCTAAAAAAATGAGGGGCTCTCTCTCTCTAGATTCCACTAAGCCCAGAAAAGTGGAGGACCAACTTAATGCACACGTTTTCAAATGTTCACAAACGTAGAATTAATATAGTTGAAAAGTTGGTCCTTTTGGAAACATGATATGCTTTTTTCCACTATCCTTCACATCCCCTTCTTCTTGTGGTATATTGGCACTTATGGAAAGGTCACCTGTCTCTCTCTCTATATTTTTAGGAATAGGAAGAGGGACGATCATGCGTATGAGCGTAAATCTTCTCAGGAGAGGAAAGCAAGTGTCGATCCTCTGAAATTTCAAACGAAGCCGGACTGGCGTTTTGGGAAAGAGGCTTGGGTTTGAACTTTGAAACCATCTGCTCTTGCACAGGAAAAGTGTGGTGGTGCTGAGGACTTTTACCCTAGATTAGATGGCTTCAAAGCAGGGGAGGCTCGTTGAAAGCAGAGGAAAAATGTGAAAAGTCAAAAATTTGGGGATTGATTGTCAAGGACTTTGTGCATGGGTTTATGTGTATAAGATAAGAGATACGTGAGCATAGTCAAAATTTTCGAGATCACTGTTTATGACTTTTATGCATGGGTTTATCGATGCAATGAATAGAGACATCATAGGAGAGGGTGGGGAAAATAGTCTTACCTCAGGTGTAAGAGAGAGATAGTAGAGTGATAATGTCATAAAAAATTCAGTTTGTTAAGCATGGTGTGTGTGAGAGAGAGAGAGAGAGAGATTTTTCATCAAATAGACGAGTAATGTTATAAAAAATTCAGTTTGTTAGTTCTAATAACATGGATGGGGACCCATGGGGGGCTGAATGGTCTATAGAGGGCGAGAAAGAGAATCAAAGAACATACACCCTTTCCCATTGCTCAACCCCGTTGATAAATTACGGTAAGACGTGTTTGATAAAATAGTCAATAACATATCGCTTGATTTTTATTTTTTTTCTCTCCTCTCCCATTCCCAACACCCAACACAAACCGGGGTGCCCAACTCTCTTTCAATCTTTTTCTTTTCGTTTTACCCCAGTTCCGTTACACCCCCTTCTTTTCCCGTTCAAATAAATACGAAATAAATAGGGACCAGTGATAAAATCATCAGGAGAACTTTCGACTCTTTAGAGAGAAATATCTTCAGAGAAAACAAGAAAGAGGAGAAAATGTTTTGGAGAAAGAAAAGAGGTGCCATCCCGATTGGGCCGCCGTTTTCTACGGGCGTGTCCACTTAGGTCAACATAGTTGACGGCACGCCACTTATAGAGAGAGACGGTGGTTAAGAAATGGGCCCTACTCTCTCACTAGAATCCACCTAATACCAAAGACCGTAGAAAACTCCTACTTTCTCTATCTAAAATCTCTCTCCTCTCAAAATTCCAAATGATCCTTTTCAATCCACGTTGGCATGGCAAAACGCTGACGCTTTATTGTAGGCGCTCGGCTCGGCTTGGAGTCAGAAAATTTAAAATAAATTATGTGCAGAAAACTTGCCAATCGCATGTTTTCTATCAAAAAAAAAAAAAACTTGCCAAACGTAAGTGACCTTTGAAAACGATAATTTTTTTTTTTTTTTTTAAAAAATACAATTTTGTCATCAAATTTTCAAAAGGGAAGGTTCCTACTATTGAAGGAAAAATCGGGTGGTGTAATCCGTAAGTGCTAAGTTAGATCGGAACTGGCCAGTTTCGGTTTCGACTTATTTTAGTTACCAACCAGTATTTTTAAAAAAGTTTCAAAAATTTTATAAAAGCTAAAAAAAATAAGAGATTTTGTTTGTAATATATTTTTTAATATTTTTCATCGTTATGATAAAGATTGGAATTTTTTTGGCTATTAATATTTCTTTTTATATTGTCTCTTTTTAAAAAAAATTTAAAATACCCATAGGTACAAATCAATTCTTTAAAATCCATTTTTTTATTAATTTTCAACTTCATTTGGATGTGCTTTGTTTAATCATTCTTTAAATATAGTTTTCATATTTTATTAGATCTTTTGTATTTGTTTTAACACTTTTTTGACCGCCTAGAACTTGTCCGATCAGAAAGGTTGAACTAGTCGGTTTACCGATTAGGCTGGTTAAAGCGTTTCTGGACCCATGTACGATTAACCACTCCGGTTCGATTTTTCCTATATTGGTTTAAACTAGTGTTATCGGGATCAGACTGATGACCAAACTAAAAAGGCCTTTGGTCCAGTAAAAATCAGTCCAACCACTAGTCGAATCGCTTGGTCTGTTTTTCAAAAAAAAATAATAATAATAAAAAACAAAAACAAAAACAAAAACAATAAAACAGAAGAAGAAAGAAGTTATATAATAATTTTAAAATATAAAATACATTTTAAAAAATTTCTCATATTTATTTAATTGGTCAAATCAGTCAAAACCAATTGGTCCAACCGATCAAACATTAGTTTTGACTGGTTTTTACCTAAACTTGCTTTTACCTTGGAACAGATCGGCAAAGGCACCAGTCGTAAGACCGTCGATTCGGTCTCATCTTGATAATTATAGTTTATACAAGGTGTGGATTCTATATTACAGAAGTGAGGCGTATTCAAAATTTCGTAAGACCTATTTTGATGATTATCAATCTTTCAATTGATCATCTTGATTTTGAGATATATGAATATGAAAAGAAAAGATTGTTAAGTATTCAAAATAGCACACCCTGTACACATTATCTAAACATTCTAGTTTGAAGATTTTCTAGTGTTTGTACATCTATTACATCCACATCATTTTAGAGCTTTAAATTTCACAATTTGGGGGTGAAAACAGATTATCAGGCTATCATAAGACTTTTTAGCACCGAATTGCATCTTCCAACGAGGTTTGGATGTGCACCTTACTTTGAAAGAGCCCAACTTAATTGATCAGCACTTGAAGATTTGTAATGCTATGTCCTAGGCTCAATTCCTAACAAAGTAGGGCCCTCTCCCACTGACTCAACCAAAGAAAAAGAAGATTGATTAGTTATTGTACAAAAAAAAAAAAAGAAAAAGAAAATGAGGAGCATGATGTCCTAATGGACGATCATGATCTCTTGAAAGCAAACATGCAAAAGTACGTGAGAGGTTCCACTCTTTATATTTTTTCTGTCTATGCATCAAATATGACACTTATGTCCCTCATTATTCTTCAGAACCCACTGCATTTATACCATGCTCCTTATTTCTCTTTTCTTTTCTAATATTCGAGGTATGACCAAATTTTGTTTGCATAATTCATGAATTGCTCTACATTTTTTTGTTAACTAATTCACTTGAAACCCTTCTAAATTACTGGCCCACTTCATTTGGGCTTGTAGAATCTAGATGCTCGAGTGAGTTTCTTGGGTCGATCCTAATAAGTGATTTCTGATTTCGAAAGGGGATTTTTTCAATTGATTTGGAGAATTTTAAAATATTATTTTTATATTTTAAAATGATAAAAATATCAAATAATTAAATTGAGAAGGAGTGACGTGATTCAGCCGATCTGTATTTCTTAGCTCCCTAATACACTAGCTCAATTCTCTTACAAAACTAGGTGAGTCCTTCTAAATCACTTGGTTTCCCCACTAGTTGCATTCTAAATCACTGATTCCAGATCCACAATAAAAGTTTTGTTTTTTCTTTTTAAATAGTAATTTTGGAATAAAATAACGTCATGTACCGTTGTTTTTCCTTGCTATTTGATGAAATGATCAAAACATAAGTTTGGCTTGGGTCCAAACCTTCCAACAAGATAAGATTTATTGGATTATTAATTCACTTGACAAGTACCCCTCTTTTTTATTGAATGTCTATTGACAAGTACCTGCCTTTTTCTTCTTTACGGTAATTGTTTCTAAAAAGTAGATGTGGCAAAAGGGCCACATTTCAAAGGCTGACCAGATAGATGCTTTAAGCCATTACCAGCCAAACCTTCGAGTCAAGTCAGGTCCAATCTGGTTTTGTGTATGGTCCAAGCTTATTCTGGACTTATTAGCATGATCCAATTACGCTTAATTATTTTTCCAAACCCTAATAAGTACTTAGTGCCTTAAAAAATAAAATCAATAATTAGGCTTGATTATTTGTTCACTCATCTCTTAAACTCACACTTGTAAAAAATTTAAAAACAATATTCTCAATAAAATAGAATGACCAAAATACTTGAAGATTTAAAGGGTATTTTGGTCACTATATTTTATCAAAAAATTATTTTTAATATTTTTTTTAGGTGCGCCCCATTGATAAGATAGTATGTACCAAATTTCATATTCATAAAGTTTGTAGAAAAAAGTAAAAATAAAATACTATGAGGCATCATATCTAAATCAAATGGTGAGTGGCTCACTTGATCTAAATCGTACGGATGGATGGAGGGGCAATATATATCTTCTTTGTTGTAGGAGAAGTATAGAAACGTTTCTAAGTTTTAAAACATTGCCGAAAAGAAGAGACACATTGGACCTCAAATTTGAGACGAATATAAAAGGAATAATGCGCAAAAGTACGGGAGAAAATGAGTTTGTAATCTTTGGCGCAATGCATGTCATTGACAACCATACGCCAGTTGGCTTGTAGAATAATTTTATTTGAATTTATTAAGGGTGCCGTTTATAGATGGCACCAACTCTAAACAATCAAGGCTCACCTTTATCCCTACAAGATGCAAGATGGCCTAGAAATCTATTTTCTCTCCTAATTGTGAAATTTAAAATTTTAAATGCGCAAATCGCACATATCTATAAACATCTGAAAATATTGAAAATGAATCATTCAGGTAATATATTACAAGAAACATTATTTTTAAGACATGAAACCACTATACGAGTAAAAATTGGACTATCAGATTTGCCCAGTTTAATTGATGTATTTTTTATTTTTTTATCATTCAGGTGTGTTTACAACAACTCTTTGGCATAAACCGGTTTTGGATAGGATTCATGAGTCTCGAATCACTGGAATTGAGTGAGAAAGAAATCTATGGGTATTTTTATTTTTTCGTCTTAATCCTTTATGGTAGTACATTGAATTTAGTCCTTGCGCCGATGGTTTGTGTGCTTGTGGTTCTTTAGAAATGCGTGGAAAAGCGAAATGATAAAGTTGCACTGCAACTGGGATTGACCTGGTCCTCTTGCCTATGATCATAATCGGTTGCGTGTGTGTACATTAAATAAAAAGAATAACAAAAACAAGTAATTCCCGCTCTTCATTCCCACTGTTAACGCATCAAATGAAAAAAACTAAAGAAAAAAAAAAAAGGGGAAAATGATACTCATCTCCTTATGGCATACTTTTTTCATACCATGTACATCCTTGGTCCATAGAAAACCTATAGACTCCCCCGTCCAAACTTCTAATAATAAGATACTAAACCATCTCCCTCATATTTTTATTATCCAAATTATTATTTGAGCCCTATTTTTTATTAAGTTCCGACTTTCAACCGATAAAACCCCTCTCTCTACCCGCCGAACACTTGCTCCCCTCTCTCTCATCTCAAACCTCTTGTGATCCCCCCTCTCTCTTTCCCATCCCCTATATCTTTTATCTCTACCATCTACCCATTCTTCAAGTTACTCTTGTTTGTGTCGGTAGAGATAGAGAGAGGGGCAAAGGTAAAGAGAGAGGGATTTCGATGGGTTATATGTTTGTGGATTTTTACGAAAATATAAATTAAAGATGAGAATAGAATAAAGAATATAGATAAACCGTAATTTGTATAGCTAAAATTCGTGGGAGGGGTCTAAGGACCCATTATTACACGGGGAGGTGAGCGTTCTCTTTCCAAAAATAAAAAATAAAAACAAGCAACCTATCATTTTCATTTTAAGCTACTATTTCAGTCACGCATGATTCACTATCATTCACTATAACATTTGTTGACGAGAAAGAAAAATCGCGGGTGGCAACAGGCTGCCGGCCTAACCTCTCGGACTACTAAATTTGGCTCCAAGGCTTGAAAACTGGCCCTTATTGGCAGGGTCAGGTCTGGGCCAAAGGTTATACCCTTGTTTGGGTCCTCTACTTTTTTAATTTCTTTTTATGAATTAAAAAAAAGGAACAATAATATAGCTGCCCCGGCCTGGCCCGTCCCGGCCACACTAATGGTGCTGGGTCAAGCCATCTAGCCCGATGGTAGGGTTAGGCATAGCTATGGCTATTTTGGCCTGGCGGGTCCAATCTTAGCCCTGGCGCCTAGCCAAACTTGGGCCATTGCCATTCGGCCCATTATCACCCTTCAGTCCAATCGATTCCTCGAAAAAATAGGATTTCAGCAAAAATTCGGCGTAAACGCGTGGTGTTTCTTAATCGGGTCCAGAACAAAAAATATACACTTTTAGAAAAATTCCAAATTTGTCAAAAATTTGACTGATATTTGAAAAATCTAAAAGGAAAAATACAAACCAAACTTCAAAAAAGCGGCTTAAGTTCAAATTATGCGGTGTGGTGTAAACGGCTGCTACTAAGGTTTGGCACATCACGTGTTAAAATAAAACAAATAATAAATAAATAAATAAAATAAAGTAAAATATGGGGAGAATGCCTTTTCGTGTATGCTTGGGTTTGCACTCTATTCTTTTTTGACCTTACATTTCCTTTTGTCATTCCCTCCATATTTTACACGTAATTTTTTACCTTAACTTTTGGGAGCCCTCGTCTTATATTCGCTTGTTTCAACATTTAAAGTGAATCCATGGGCATATTTTAAACATATTGCACCCTAAACATTGTAATTTATTGTGTGAGAAATGTAATATAAAGAGGGTCTTCATTTACTAGAATTATGAGAGAGAGAGAGAGGACAAAGCAAGAGAAGACTTAGAGAAGAACAATTAATAACCGTTGTCTTTTCAACTATTGGTCGTCACATACTCATTAATTACGATTGGAACGCCCAAACTTACCTTAATGCCAAGGTCTATCTTAGAGAGAGAGAGAGAAAGAGAATAGAGAGAGAGAGAGAGAGAGACTTAGACACGGCACCATTGACATGGAGGGATAGCAGCATGTGTAGGAGGGAGCCAACTTTTGATCGAAAGATGATTCATTCGTTTTTGGTGTGCATATTTTATGGCTTGTTTTGATTAGTCGGTGGAACGTACATCACACGGAAAATAAATGAAAGTTGAAAATGTTGAGAATCATGCTAAAATATTAAAGGTCGACACATGAAGTCACTCTTGAGAATAACTAAGAATTTAGAGTTCCAATTGTTTTCAATAACATACATTGAGTGAAACACAACAAAAAGAGCTTGTAAACGAAAAAGGGGGTGTTTTGTGGGTGTGTGTGTATGTGCGTGAGATATGAAAGTCAATTATCTTCATTTATTCATATTATGTAATATAAAAAAGCATTGATGAGTTAACTTATTCTGTGAGAGAGAGAGAGAGAAACTCATTCATATTTATAGTTTACTCATGTTAAGCAATATAAAAAACAGGTGATTAACTTATTGTGTGGTGCGTGAGAAGAGAGAGAGAGAGAGAGCGAGATGAAACTCATTTATTTATCTTCATAGTTTACTCATGTTAAGTAATATAAAAAGCAATCAATTATTTAATTTATTTTAACCTTCCATTCCCCATAAATTGCTTGTCATACCGCCAATCAAGTCCACCAATGAATTTTTTTTCCTAATCATCTTAAATCATGGTCCCATTATTTTTATGAGTTTAATAGAAAAAGACATTTTTTTTATTCATTGAACATGAAATATCATTGACTTATTTGATTGGTCCGGATTATGGAGAAAGCAATTGAAATATGTGCCACTTTATCCTAGCCATGTAATCAAATATTATATCAACCCGAAAAGCATTTCGGTGTCACAAAGTCTCATGTATTTAAGTTTGATTATATTAGAAAAAGTCTTGTATATTTAATTTTAGCAGCTGTCATGAAGTGTAGTGATCTAACAGTCTTCCTCTCCTTGCATGTGACAAGTCTTTACTTCTTCCTTTAATTAGACCTCACATGACCGCTACTACTCACTTTTCATTCCTTTGATTAATGGTTAAAAAACGTTCACAAATTTGAATGAAAAGCGCGTGTATCATGTGCTCCCTCGGGATCATGTTGTACACTTTATTCCTCGGTCGAAAGAGTTACTTGGGAGGATATTTTTTACATCAGAAATTTGATATCCATTTTAGAATCACTAGACGAGTATTTCTAAAACTGGAAAATAGATATTGAGTTCCAAAACACTCTCCAATAAAAAAAGCTCTTCAATTTCCGACAGTTATTATTTTAAGGCACATAAAAAAAAAAAAAAAAAGTGCGTAGAATTTTTAACTCCTTTTTGGGCTTGGTGGCTTCATTGAGGACAGTACAACCTCAAAATTTGGGGTCTTAAAAATCAATCCTCGTCTAGGACTTACCATAGGGACTACACAAACAATGTGCTCCCACGGGAACATATGATCAGTTTGGCGTTAAATAAAATCAAAGTCCATACCCCGTGTGCCACGTAGGCTAGGTACGGACGTGGCAATGTCTTTTCATTGAGTCTAGGATGCTTCTCGTCAGATGAGAAAAGAAAAGATCAGGGTCAATGTAGTAATTTTATAAAGAGACCATCTAACTACTTGCCCCACACTAGTTTGGACAAATCAATACATGGTAGGGGTCCTGCCTAACCCTAGGTTTCCCCACTCTAAAGAGAAGAAACAAGGGCAATGGCTCTAACAAGGCTCATGGCACCTATTTGCCTTTTGGGAATCAACCTTTTTCTTTTTCACCCAAAAAAACCTCTTCTCACTTTGGCAAAGTTTATCACGTTAACTTTTTGATGCGGTCAAAATTTGGTATTAAAATATTTTGTAGAATAAAAATAGTGTAATAGCATGACATTTGTGGTTGGGGCCACCTCAGTCGCCTATTCAGAATAGAAAAAAAATATATGAATTTCAGTAAACCATCCCATCTCACAAGTCTTTTTTATACTTTTCCTTTCCCTCTATCAGTGATCTAAAGCATTAATTATCTAGACACAAACTACAACTTTAACAATAAAAAGGGAAAAGAAAAAAAAAAAAAAAAACTTGCTTGGTCTATTCTATTTGCATTTTTAGTCTACTTGGCTTTGTCTTTTCTTGTATTTTTCTTTGGATTTTCTATTGTAATTGTCGGCTAAAAACCCACTGTGCAAATTGAAGGTGCTTCTTTTTGCAGTATAGAGGTTGTAGGTTCCAACCTAATTTACCTATGTTAAAGGTAGAAACGTAGTTTAGATTATTTATTGCATTCCCTCAAACGGCATCCTATGATTACTATCAAGAAATTCAAAGGTACGATCTTTTCTCTACTTGCATTACAAAAATTTGAAGTGCGAAAACCGTTTATTTTTTACACAGATGGTCACAATTATTCTTGACTATTGGAAGTAAAATTGGGTGGCTGCATTTGATGGTTGTAAGTAATTGTGATTGTTTTGTACTAAAGGTAAATGGTCTCACTGTATACAATTATGTTATAAAATCATTTGTATCACAATCAAAACTAGCATTCAGATTTGAAATCAATCAAAATGTAGATATGTCACAAAGCTCGAGAAAGAATTTCTTGAACTTTAAGCATAATCAATAGCATGTTCCAACCACTTAATTTAAAATCTAATGGTTGAGAGTGATTGTGACCTTCTTATAGTAAAAATAAAAGAAAAAGTTTACATAAAGTGTCAACCATAGGGAAAGCTTTCTATGCTTCCCCTGCAATATAGAAGTTCTATCCTCCCCCTTATCCAACCGTCCATTCTGAATGGAGAGCTAAGATTGCACCAATCACAATGTCACGTCTCTACACTATTTTATTTTTAATTTTTTTTCTATAAACTATTTTGACACCAAATTTTGGACGTCCATTACGCTATTAAACTCGCACTAGCAAAAAATATATAAAAAAAATATTTTCAATAAAATAAAATAACCAAAATACCCCTGAAAGCTTCAAGGGGTATTTTGGTCATTATATTTTATCAAAAAAATATTTTAAATATTTTTTATAGGAGTATCCCAATGAGAAGATGGTACGTACTAAATTTCATATTCATACAATTTGTATAAAAAAAAAAAACTAAAAATAAAATACTTTGAGATGTCGGATCTAAGATCAAACAGTGAGCGACTCCCTTGACCAGAATTGGATGGGTTGATGATAAAAAGAAGATAGAAATTGTATGCTCTAGAAAAAACATGCAAACCTTTTCCATAAGAAGAAGAGTAATTTCAATGTTTGAATTTTTCATTTTGAAATAATTTCCTTGTGAATACGGTTGGGACTTGGACATGAGAGTCCCGTTGGGAGTTTATTGACAACAACATATGGTAAACGATTGCTGCGCCGGGACCGTCACTCCATTATGAGGTCGACACCTAGAGAGAGAGAGAGAGAGACCCACTCGAGGGGTAGAGAGAGAGGCCCACTTGGGGGTAGAGAGAGGAGGGGGTGGGGGTGGGGGTGAAGAGAGAGAAAGTCTGCCTTGGGAGTGGGAAGAGGGAAAAGCCCATTGGGCGGGGAGGTCGTGTGGACTTTTGATGAGGAGAGAGAAAGAGAGGTGGGCCCCACATGACATGGGCGTGGGGAAGTCGTGCGGACATTTGTTGAAGAGAGAGAGTTGAAAATCTGGGCCTCTTTCCTCACGATTTTGGCTCAACGACGAAGATGTTCTTTTCTGGCGGTGGCCCTTTCATGCCCCTCATTTTCGCACATTGAGGGTTGACATATGAGAGACCATTCTTACCTTCACCTTTTGGCTTGGCTTGGCTTGGCTTGGCTTCATGCCTCATGTTGTTTTATTTTCAATTTTATAAATTATATTGATTTTAATTTTGAGTCATATTTTTATTGGGGTGCACCTAAAAAATTATAAAAAAATATTTTTGATAAAAAAAAAAGATAAAAATACCTCTATAATTTACAGATATTTTAGCAATTTCATTTTAAGGCACACCGATATGAAAATGATTTATTAAAAAATAGAAATAAAAAACTCTGAAGTATCGACTCTAATATCAGAGTTAAGCTATCATAGCTGTTCATATAGATTGGATCGCTTGGAGAGCATAAAATATATATAAGTTATCTAAGGCAATAGGGTTTCTCTTTTTCAATAATTCACAATTTTCTTTAAGGTAAAAGTAGATTTTAGAAAAATACATATTATAGCATGTAACACTATGCTTCCGTAGAACAATAAAATCTATTTACTCTTACTGAGTCAGTGTCAGACGAACAACTAACTCGTGAGATTTATATAAAGCATCCATCTTAAATATGGATGCATATAAGCTGTCCATTTAAAAAAAAATTGTAACTAATAGTCTAAATGTTTTCTTAATATAATTATTATTTCTAGGTTTCAGAAAAAAAAAAAAATTCATATTCAAGATCTCCATGTTAAAGATTACATATTATCTAAAAATTAGTATCAAATTATATTTAAAAATATATTTATTACCAAGCCCGCATTTCTACAATATGTGGGCTGCCCGTATACTCACCATGTCCTTTTCTAATTCGCTTTAGAATCGTTGGAAATTCGATAGTCTATGGCTAATTTTATGACATTATTATTGTTAGTGTTGTTGTTGTTATTATTATTATTATTATTATTATTATTATTATTATTATTATTATTATTATTTTCATTTTCATTTTCATTTTCATTTTCAGATAGGACGTGTTCAAGTCGCCTTTTGCAAATCTAAGACATGTTCCCAAGTTGTTTTTAGGTCCGTCGCTAGGTAGATTAGGTTCCATCCCCTATATATAGGTCTTTGATTTTTCTTAATGCAAATGTACATTCTGCCGCCGTGGAGCATATAACCTTTTCATATTATGGTTTTTAAATTTTAAAATGAAAAATATTAAAAGTTTCTTTCTATTTATGAGGTGAACTGCTCAAAAATTCATTTTCTTTGATATAATTCAACATGCACTTCAAGGTTAAAATTAACCTTGTTTGTGCATCAATGCGAAGGAACATCATATGGAATAATAGAATTAACGTCTAGGAATGATCTCTAAGCCTGGTGAATCAGGATGGCAGGTGGGGGCAGATTACCTCAACCTGATTTTTAGAGTTCTATTCCTATCATGTCTCGCATTAATATCCATTTAAAAAATAAATAAATAAATTATTGGAAGCATTACCACACACCAATGGAGTGTTGCATGAGACATGAGCCCATGAGTACATCAATGGGGCATCTTTTGTTTGCTCTAAATGATGGAAGGTAGAGATTAATCGTATTTGGGCCCACCAACACATCATGCTCAATCCCCACCATCCAGCGTCACCAAAAGTGAGTGCCCTTATATTGTAATAGCACAAGTCTACTCAATATACAAAATTTTTCAAAAACATATCAAGTTAATATTTAGTCAAGATCTTTCAACAGCTACATGTCATATCACCAAAAAATAAGAAAGAGAATAAGGATGGAGCGTGCCACTCAAGGGAGGCATTCATGGGCCCCTCCTTCTAAAAATATGGCGGGCTCATATGCACAATGGGCCCCCATGATATTTTTATATATTTAAAATTAATAAAAAGATTTTAGAATATTATTTGAATATTTAAACTATTATAAAATCAATATCTTTAATTTTATAAATCCAAAAATTATAAATAAAATATCCAGGGATTCATAAAAATTCAAATAATAATCTTAAAATAATTTTCATCATAAAACAGACACAATTAAATTAATTTGATGGGAAAATGATCCATATGGTTTAGGAATCAACAATCATGGGCACTCCACCTTCAACTGTGGATTACAGACCACACTTGCTTTATTAGATCGACCCAAAGCTTTCCATGACCCACAGTCCAAGCAGGGGCTCATTAGCGGGTCACCAAAGTCCGGCCGATGAGCCAAGAGATCGCAATCCCAATCTGCAGATTTCAGGTCCTCTCCTAGAGGCAAGTCAAGGTCACCAAGACCTTACGCAACCACAGCTCTATGGCATATAGAGGTATCTCTCGCACATGCATACGCTTCACCCTAAAAGGTGAATTTCTAGCTTTCCCGAACGATCTATCGATATGCATGTCGTGTGATGGTACATAGATGAGGTTTTGGCCCCTGTCTCTGTAGGCCACCATCACACACAAGGGTCACACAGTCCCTCGACTCACTCATTCGGGCATGTTCTCCAACCTCATCAAGGGCTAACCTATAAACCCTCATCGGTTTGTTCTTCATGCCCTAGATAGTTAAACACATATCGTTATCAGCAAACCATCGTTTGCTTAGTATGGTCCACGAGGGACCACACTCCCACTGAGTTCATGTTCTATTATATCATTTCATTTTACAAACACTCATAAAGCCTTTAAAGGCTACATAAACCCAACATAATGTACTTTTCCATTGTTCAGAGTATTTGGGGTAAACATTGACAATAATGCAATAATATTTAATGGCTGTGGTTAGCAATAAGGTCTAGGCTCAATGTTAGGAAAGACAGCTGCACCTCAAAACCTGGCAGGAAAATGCAATTTTGGCATCGAAAATTAGTACTATGTTCTAATAATCAAATTTAAAGCTCCAAAATGGAGCAATCTGGTGGTTGTAAGCACTTGAAAATAAACAATCCAGATAATAGGGTATAAGATATATTGATACATTATTTTTAGGGTTTGAAATCTTTTTTTTGAGATTCATATTCAAGGTTTGGATGATCCATTTTGAGGGGTTTTTTTATACTGGAACTACACATTTTAGTGGGTTTGGAGGTATGGCTTTGAGAATAGACTGGGGCCTTGGTGGTAGTACTAACAACCTCTATGATGAAATCTTTGACTCAATTTTCACCAACAGGTAGGGGCCGAAATCCCTACTGACCTACCTTTTTTTTTTTTTTTTTTTTGAAAGTATGGCTTTACTTATCATTGTAAAGCCTACCTCATATAAACTTATTCCATGTTTAAGACACTACGAACGCTTGTTAAATGATTCGCCGAACTAACTTAGAATTGTCATAGTTTGCTTATAACCGGATTGTCATTCTTGGTTCTTGATGGCCACAAAGTGAAAACACCCTCCAAGCTGCCCTAAATCGCCATGTTCACTATAGTGGACCAGTCGATTCACTGTATGGACTCTGGCGATTCCCAAAGTATGACCGATTTTTTAAGAAGTGCTTGAGTCCGACTTGAAGCCTCTTTTTCCATTTCCATTTTTTTTAATTTTATTGTTAAATAAATAATTTTGGTTACATCACCTTTCCATCGAAGTAGAATTTTCATCATAAAAAAAATCAAGGAATTCAAAACTTTTCTAGACTTCTATCCTTGGAAGCAACAATAAGCCTTTTTTTCAAATGTGGAACCAATAAATGAAGGTTAGTCCCAATTTGAAGGCTTCTTGTTGCTTCCAAGGATAGAAGTCTGGGAAAGTTTCCATATTTGAATTTTTTTACGATGAGAATCCTGCTTCGATGAAAAGGTGATGTTTTGTAGGTCCCTATCCTCTCTAAACTGCTTCTTTAAAATAAAAGACGAATGCATTTTTTAATGTGTGTTTTAAAATAAAACACACATGCTTAACTAAACAACAAAGGCACCGCATCATAAATTTTGTTGATAATACAAGGACACTGACTAAAGGAAAAGAAGAAAGAGAAAGATACACCACTAAAAAAAATTCAAGGTAAAATGAGAAAAAATAATTTAAAACCAAGAAGCAAGAGAGAGAAAAAAAGAGAGATTTTGTGTGTTGAGTGTGTTTTGTTATATAAAATTATTTGTTAATTGTTTTAAGCAAGTGACATTTTTTGAAGTTACACGATTGTAAGCAATTAATGGTCTCTGTATGAAAAACTATGATTTTAAATTACAGAAGTTTACCAAAATCTACCTAACATTACCGATATTGAACTTTGGGTGTGGTTTGTGTAAGGTTGAGATCCTAAACAGCCTACTGTCAAATAGTGCCAAAACATGTTGTTTCAGTATAAAAAATCTTGATGATGACTCAAAAATTTATTTTCATCTCTAATTAAATAATTTAAAATTTAAAAATAATGTAGGTCGAACAGATCTATGAACACTTGAAAATTAACGGTTTAGATAATACATTACAAAATGTACTATTTTCAAAGCTTGAAATCTAGTTTTTCTCATTCTCACACATCTTGAGGTCAAGATGATCAAATTTTAAAGTTTTTTAGCATCGAAATAGCCTTTTTGAATAAATTTTTGATGTGCGTCTTAATTTGATTATTTAGAACCTCACTCTTATGTAAACTTTTTCCTTTTACTTTTTTATTCATTGGTTTTGATTTAATTTCAAACTCATCAAAATATATATGATTATGAGTTAGAATGCTTGAAAATAGGTAAAATGTCAATTAGCTGACAACTAATATTTATTATGAATCTCCCTTCCAAAAATACATAACAATTTTTCATGACTTCCTATAAGGAAATCGTGTTTGACTAAATGTAAAGAATAGGAATGCTTCAAAAATTGCGTCGGTACCTTGTACACATTTTAGTTGAGAAAAAAAATGTTGATGATGATATAGTGGATTTTATTTGTTTTCTAAGTGGGTGTTGTTTAATGACTGGTGCATTTACTCCCTGTTGATTAAGGTTCATTAATAATTTTTGGTGAGGGAAACATGGTCGCTCCAAACTTTTGTTGCCCATTATAAATTGATGCGCAAAAACGTTTACGTAAGGGTGAGGCTCTAAACAATCAAATTAAGGTGCACCTCAAACATTCATAAAAAGAAGTTGTTTTGATGCTGAAAAACCCTCAATTCGATCATCTTAACCTTAAGATTTATAGACATGAGAAAAAATTGATTTCAAGTTATATATTATCTAGACTGCCAATTTTTAAGTTTTTCAAGTGTTCATAGATCTGTTCGATTTATATACTATTTTTGTATATTTAAATTTCTAATTAGAGATAACAATTAATTTTTAGGTCATCTTAAAGATTAGTAATACTTAACAATAAATTTCGGCACCATTTAAAGTTGCGCGTTACTTTGATTGTTTAGGACCTGGACCTTATACAAACCACACCAACTCTAAAAGGCCTTTATTGAGTAAAAATAGATTGCGTCCAAAAGCATTTATTGAGTAAAAATAGATTACGGATCGTGGGACCAAATTGTTCATTTGGTCAAATAAGTGGTTGAAGGACATAGTGGACTCCAATGACTCTAAAAAGTGTTTATATTGCGCTCTAAGATAAATTTAAAGAAAGAAAAAAGATATAGAGATAAAAAAGTGGCCCAAATCCAAGAATGAATCTAGGCCGTTCTGATGGACATCAAATTTAAAAAACTTTAAACCTAAAGTTACTTTTTTTCATATTAATATCGGCCTTAAATCTCTTTTTTTTATGTATATTTAATATTATGATGCATCAAAGATATTTTGAAAAAGTTTTAGGTTAGTGACGAGCAACCCATACACGTTAGTTTGACATGACTAAACGTATATTTTGCCCCGCCGGGCCACCATATACAAACCTTTTGTTATTTCAATTGACCTGCTTCAATCACGGCTGTTGTAGATTTACTAACACTATTTCAGAACCCGGCTTGATGGGGTGGGTTGTTCACCCGCATATCCCCATCCAATTGTAAGATCGGTGATCCATATTGAATCTAGATAGATTCGAACATGTGATTCAAAAAATCTTAAAAACATAAAATAAAATACAAATTAAAAGTAAAAAAAAAGGAGGTGAAACAGAGGGCGTTATGCTCCCATGGAGGTACACTACGCACTTAAGTCTGTCAAGCAAAGAGCTATTTAAGGGGATGTTTTCGATTTGAAATTTTGAGATACATTTTAAAATTACCAAATAAATATATTTTAAAAGAATCAGAGCCTGAGTTTTTTGAATACTTATGTCTAACTACAAAAAATTTGAGAGTTATTGTTTAATCTTAGGATGTTATTTTCTCTAGCCATTACACTACATATGACTTTGTTTTTGGGTTGCTCACTTGGTTAAGAAATCCAAAATGTATGTCCAAATAATACTCCTCCGGGGTAGGTTTCACCCGAGGGAGTGATTGTAATGCTCCCACGGAAGCATATAATCTTTGGGTGCTAAAAAAATAAATGTGCCTTGTTGAATGGTCCGAAATAAAGTTGATCAGGTGAAACGTGAAGACTGGGGTTATTGGATAGCTCTATCTTGAAGACAAGAGGACCACAAGCCTTTAGCTTTGGAGTTAAGACACTGTTGGAAAAACTGGATTGGGTTATCCAGCCTGGGAAATTGTTCACCTAGTTCCCTCACAGAAAAACTAATTTCCTTGAAGAAACTAGGTGGTTCCGGAGGAACGGGCCTGTTTCCTGGTTTTAACAGGAACCAGTTAGCCGCTACCAATTCTCAATCCAGAATGGGCAAATCCAATATGGAATGCCATTTTCTAAACAATAGTTTAGACAACAAAAGTTACTGGTAGTTAGGGGCGTCAATTGGGCTGGGTCGATCCAAAACTTGGACCCGACCTGATCCATAGGGTCCAAAACTTAGACCCAAGTCAGATCCAGATCAGGTACATATGGACACACACACATAATTAAAGAAAAAGTGTACAAAGAGACCATTTACTTTTGGTACAAGAAAATAACAGTTACTCTTGTTTGTCAGATTTCAAATCGGGTGGTTGTAAAAGTATCATTGACTAGTCTCAAAATTCCAAAAAACAAATTTTGAACTTCGTGATACAATCTAAACCATCCAATTTGACATCTATTGGCTTAAAATAATTGTGACGTCTCTATACCAAAGATAAATGGTCCCATAATACACAATCTTAGATACCTGGTAAGTTCGCTTTATCTGTGTATGTGTATGTATGCACACACACACACACACATATATATATATATATATATATATATATATATATATATATATAGAAAACGCTACAAAACTCTTATAGGCGAAGTTCTACAGTGTTTTGCCGCTCCAAAGACTTGCTACATCCGTGGCGGTTTATTGAATGGACCTGTAATGGATGGCCTTCATTGAGGTTCCACGTGATTTTTTGGTCACCACGGACATGCTAGGTCAATGACGGTATCGCCACGAACATGCTAGGTCAATGACAATATGCCATGGACATGCTAGGTCTGTGACGGTACTGCCACGGATATGCTAGGTCTGTAGCGATCGAAAAACGCACACTGTCTGATTTTTTCAGATGGCGATGGGCCTATGAGCGAGATTACTGTAGCATCTCACCCATAAGCGTTGCGTAGATACTTTATATATATATATATATATATATATATATATATATATATATATATATATGCACCATCTACCGGTAGGGATCACATCTGAAAGTGGGTCAGCCCGGACCAATCCCGATCCATTGCCACCCCTTTTGCTGGATGGAGTGCATGATATTGGCTTGTGATAAACGGATTTGTTACCATATCCTCAAAGCGCATAGACCACCATTGCCACCACCCCTCTCTCTCTCTCTCTCTCTCTCTCTCTCTCCGGAGTTTGCATCCAAATCTTGATTATTTGTAATAGAAAATAACAATTACTTCTATGTAAATAAGAATTTCTCTTATTATTGTATATTGCTAAAACGTGGGTGAAAGGCTCGGGTAGCCAGCATAAGAGTACAGGTTCGAGTACTGAGAGTGGCCACTTTGTGCACGAGCCAAAAGATGGGACCGTTTTCAGCCCACCCCTCGTGGGACTAGCATTGGGTTACGATCTTTTTTTGACGGAATCTTGCTGGAGGCCAAAGTAAGTCAATCTATTAAACTAGAAATCATCTCCAACCAAAATGAGCGCATCTGGTGTAGTGGTATCATAGTACCCTCCCACGGTACTGACCGGGGTTCGATTCCCCGGATGCGCAATCTTCATTTTAATCTCCCTGAGCTCTTTCCCATTGTAACGTTTTGTGCTCTCTTATTTTTATCTTTTGTGCTCTGCTCCCATTATAACATTGGTCCATGTGATGAATGATAAGCATGTGTCCATGTTGTGGAGTACGAACCACTCGTTCCCATTTGATAAGCATGTGTCTTAATATCTTTAAAACAAAAAAAAAAGTTTTTCATTGCATTATTTGTTAGGTTCAACAGGACAAGTGTACAAAAAAAAAAAAGAGTCCGTCAAAAATATCTCTAATATCAGAAAAACGAGGGTAGTTTACAAGTTCTTCGAAATGCCAATAGCTAATATAAGTTTTTCTTCAAAATTGGACTTAGGTCTTGGTGGTAGTACCAATGTCCTCTATACTACCAATGAGCTTTATGAAATCTCTTATTCCATTTTCATAAAAGGATGGAGGCTCAAATTCTTATGACTTTACCCTTTAATTACCAAAAAAATATCTTTAATTGCCAAAAATATATATATAAGGTTTTTTTACCTCGTATATATATATATATATATATATATATATATATATATATATATATATATATATATATATATAAAAGAAAATATTGGCACATGGCCCACTAGTCTAGATTCAATTTAAGTTGATATATATATGAAAAATGCTGAGATTAGCCTACTAACTCATATGAAAAAATAAGCCCAACAGCCCCGATTGAATTAGGGCCGATCTGACAATCACAACATCATTTCATATTTGAATTTTAATATTTTTTATACGAAGCTAAATAGCTTGAAATTGTACGCGCTCATTATTCTCATCAAGGCGCACGTAATAAAAATATTTTAAAAATAATTCGTAGAATATAAATTGACTAAAATATCAGGTATTTTGGTAAATTTATTTCTTACAAATTATTTTTTTGATAGTTTTATTAGATTCTCTTATTTTTTAAGAATACACGCCTAAAATTTCAAATTATTTGGATTAGTAAAAAAAAATTAAAATTAAAATACGAAATGAAGTCGTGACTGTCAGATCGGCTCAGATTCAATCTGGGCTATTGGGCTTATATGAACACATATATTTATACGAGTTAGTGGGCTAATCTCAATATATATATATATATATATATATATATATATATATATATATATATATATATATATATAGAAAAATGATCATGTGAGCCAATAGGTTCACAAGAAAAATACGCACCTAATAAAAATAACAAAAAAATAATCTGTAAAAAAAAATTGACCAAAATACCCCCAAAACTTTACGTGGGTATTTTGATCAATTGTTTTCATGTAAAAGATTTAAATATTTTTTGAAATTCACCTATTTTTTATGAACACACGTCTTAAATTTCAAGTGATCTGGATTTGTCAAAAAAAAATTAAAATTAACATGTTATCAAACATCTGTGATCGTCAAATTGGCTCAGATTTAATCTGAGCCGTTGGGCTCATTTTTACTTGTGAGCACACTGGCTCACAAGATTTTCCATATATATATATATATATATATATATATATAAAACCCACTAGCTGACAACTACAAAAAATGTTAAATAACCCAAATTGAATCTAAACTAATATAATAATCACAACTGCATTTTATATTTAAATTTTTTTTTTTTTACAAATTCAAATCACTTAAATTTATAGCATCTACTCTTAAAAAGTTAAGCAAATCTAATAAAAATATCTAAAAATAAATTAATCAAAATACCCTTGACAATTTCATGAATACTTGGATCAATTTAATTTTTATGACTTATTTTTAAATATTTTCATTAGGTGCACATAAATAAGAAAAGTGGACATTGCAAATTTCATGTGACTTGAATTTATACAAAAAAATTAAAATTCAAATGCAAAAAACAGTCGTGACCATCATATTAGCCCATATTCAATCTAAACCATTGGGCTTACATTATTCCCTTGGGCACAGCGTACAGACTTGCAGTGTAGTGTAAACTACTTTGAAAACTAGGAATCCTTTTGATTCCAAATTTTACACACATAAACAATAATAATATTAAAATACTTTAAAAAGAAAAAAACGAGTTAAGCCATTCTCAAGAGAGAGAATTAATCGAAGTATATTAAGGCCCAGTTTAGCAAAACCAAACTAGTGTCCAAGGAAAAATTATATCCCAGACCTCTTCGATTCACGATTTCTGATAAACAAGAATAAATCTACTCGGATCAGCCCAAATGTAGCCTAATAAATTTGGTCTCTAACCTTTCACTAAAAGTTATTTAACAGGTTTCGAGGTCAGCTTTACTTTTCAACGTAAAACCTAGGCCCTGCACAACTGCATCCTTCAAATATTGGGTGTTGAGGGCAATGGCGAAACTCTTGCTATCTAGACAACCTACCTGCAAAACTGAAACTAAGTTCTCTCTAAAAAAAAACCTTACTCGTTCAAAATAAAAATATAAATATAAAAAACTTTAGACCAATCATCATAACATTATTACAACTATTTGGAGTCGGCTACACGGATCCTGATCCATCATTCTGCTAACCATACCCTGCTAATAAAAACTCTAAATGGCTTAGGTATCGAGTAAGCAAATGATATTGACTTATCCCAGACCACATCAGTACTAAACTCCTGATGTCCCATAATAAATTTAAAACCAATTAGGCAACTATGAAAAAAATGAACCTACATAAAATAAGCATGAACTTACCACATAATTCTACACACCATATTAAATAAACAACTATTTTAATGACGGAAACTGTTAGAGATCATTCCAAAAAAATTATTTTTCAAGGAAACAGGTTGTGATGAAATTATTTTTCAAGGGAACAATCCTATTAAATGAAATTGAAGAAGCATTTCCAGTGTTTTAAATATTATTGGAATTTATGAATGGAAGAGTTCCTTGGTGAGCCCCAAAAGACAATTCAGTACATTTGGAACTTTGCCTTTGTCTTCTCGAATACTTGTTCAGCAATGATGGCACCATTACCATCAGCTCTCTTAACCTCCAAATGTACTTTTTGGTAGAATGCAGTGCCCCTCAATGCATCTGCAATAAAATCATCAAAACCAATTGCAATAGCTGCTTCGGCCTGGGCGCCATACACCAGTCTCTGTATCACATAAGGAAGCTTCAGTTGCTACATTGCTTTAGAGACAGCTCTTAAGTCCATGTGCGCACGTATGAATGAGAGAGAGAGAGAGAGAGAGAGAGAGAGAGACCTTAATTCGTGAAAGATGAACAGCACCAAAGCACATTGGGCATGGCTCGCAAGAAGCATACATCTCACAGTCTGAGAGCTCAAGCTTTCCAAGCTTCTTGCATGCCTAGATTCGAAAATAAAGAGAGAGAAAGAAAGTATGAGTTACAAATCACAGTACATATATGAAAATAAGAGAGCCCAATAAAAATGAGACACATAAAATTATTCGGTCCAAGAAGCAGAGTGAAAAATACATGCCAAACATTATGGACACCCAAAAGAACTTTAAGCAAAGAAATATGTGATTATTTTGGATGTGTCTCACAAAACCAAACTTAAAAAAAGGGGGTATATATGTGTATGTTTTTGGGTGAGTTTGTCTAGGGAGGATAGGTGAGAATGAATTACAAGTAAAACAAAAATATAATCAGTTCAAAATGTAAGTAATCAAATACTATACCATCATTAAGACCTTGTCATTCCAACTAGTAAAACAAAGACCTAGTCATTCCAACTAGTAAAACTAAGACCTTGCCATTCTAACCAGTAAAAATCATTCAACAAACTAAACTTGATTAAGGCTAAAATAGTGGAGTATGAAACCGACTCTATGACAGGTCTCTGAGATCAAATCTAAGAAGCAAGACCAACATAAAATTTAGAGAGAGGTAATGGGGTTTGCTCCAATAAACCAAGAGACATAGATACAAGTAAAAAACTTTTAACGTAATTTAATGAGGATCTCTTCAGAAGCTTTTTCATATAAAGATATATGATGTTTTTATTTCATTTTCTCCAAAAAAAAAATGAATATTTTTCCACATATTTTGAAAATCACTCATTTTAAGTCTTCTCTAAAAAACAACATCTTTTTAGAAAGTCGTCTTTTGAATGGAGTATTACTAACTATGGTCAGGATGCATGGTTACACACGAGGATCTTAGCGTTAACATGCGAGATGATTAGCATTCTTATGCTCTATAAGTATGTTGTACTTGACTGACTAATCTCGGTTCCAAGACGTACTCATATTTCAGCTCAATAATGTTTGATATTCCACATCACACCTTCTGCTAGTTCACACTTTAACATAGCCCTAGCCTCTACATAAGCAGTGACAGTCGAATCGCCTAGAAATTGAAAGGATTGGGTATTTCTAAAGAAAACCATCAAACGATTAAAGAGCATCACCATTGTAATTCCTCTTAAATCCATGAACAGAGGCATGGAGATAAACATACTATTCTTCGCAGAACAATCATATTTGCTCCATTTTGCATAAACCTCACAATTGACTTGAGTCGCATCCTCATGAAGCTCAATTGTTTTTGTAGTTTTAATTTTCTAGAAATTCCATCATCATGGGGATTCACTTCTTTGAAAATCTGATAGTAGTCCTTTGAAAATAATCAGTCTTAGAATGTCCTCAACTCCTTGTATCAATCCCAATTTTCCTACAGGCATTCTAGAATAAAATCTAGCTTGAAAATTGATTTCCCATGTTCCATGCCATCCCATTCCTCCTCTAACGGAATGCTGAATCCTAAACTCTAATTGCACCAAGTTTAAATCATGGTTTGGACTTTGGACTAGCTGAAATCTATTTAAAGCCAAATTAGAAAGTCGTCTGTGTTGAACAGTGGTAATTGCTTTTGAACTTAAGGGTTGGGAAAAACAGTATAAACAAAGAGTTCAATTTCTCAATAATAGAATAATCTGTGACATCTGAAACTTAACTCTCAAACTTCCCATTGGTCTGATTCCTAAATTATTTGTAACATTCAGGTTTAGAAGGAGCTGCATGTTGCTTTCTGCCATTCTTGACTCGTTTCAGGATTCCTTTTTCCTTGAATTCAGCAACAGTTTATTGTTACAAGTTCACCTTATTATTCTAGTTTGATTATCACTGGCATAACTAAACATTTTACTTTAGGGGCATATCTATATACTAATTTTCTTAGGATGTATGCGTATCTGTGTGCGTGTTCATTCTGCAGTAAAGGCCATCAACTTTATGGGATTTAATGATAGCCTTTAGATCTTTTCTATCTCCTTGAAAAGTAGGACACTCTCATAGCACACCTTAGTCCAATAAATAAGGTTTACTTGCATATCTTTCTCTCTCCCTATAAACTGGGAACCACTTATTTTAAAAAGGATTCCTAGCATGTACAGGATTTAAGATAAACCTCTATGCTTTTGAATTTATTTTAAGTTTTTATTTTTAATTGAATAAGAGATACACTTTCTTAATTTTTTAAAATTTTTGAGTTACAGAATTTTATTGTTTAACAACTCTTTTACCTTTCTAAATTTAGGGACTCAAAAAATAAGTTATCCTTATAGAAATAGTGTCCTGAACTTGTAATAACTAAGTTTTATTTCGATATACAATGAGAATTAATTATCAAATAGTAAGAAATCCCTTAATTTTTTATTTTCCAGTAAAAATAAGGAATGACGCTTCTTTATTTTCAATTATGAAATTTTATGACTCAAACTAATTTGTTTCGATTTTAAAATGAGATCGAAAAAAATAATTGAAAGGTTGATTAGTTACACTTGTGCCTTGCATAGGCTGTGGATATGACTGGCAAAGGCCTTTGGTCTGGCCTGGGCAGGGCCGGCCTAGGCCCATGGGCCCTGTCTGAGGCCCAGCCCTCAGGCCCTAGTTTCGGTGGGCAGCACGGAAGACCGGGCTGCCCCATTTGCACAAGCTATGGACTAGTATATCACCATGCACACACAATGGAAAGAACTAGCATTAACATGAACCTGCAAATTTAAAAAGAAAATGTATAGTACGCAACAATTAGTGAAGCCCTAATATTTAGAAAAATCAAGTTAAAAGCCAATGTTGGGCTTTGTATATTTGTTTATGACAGCCGTTAGCTTATTTCCAACATGTACCCAGACAGTACAAGGACATATGGAGATCTGTAGATGCATGCTAATTCTATAAGCATCTCATGAATGTGTCACAATGCCCAAAATACCTTTTAAACATCATTATAATTTCTCAAGTGATACGGGTACAAAAACAGGTTTTCTATGAACTTGACATAACAGTATCAGATCAAGGACTAGTCAGAACAGATCCATTTGAATCATTTAAAAATCAAGGAGGCTTATTTGAATGAAAAATGATGATAATGAAAATCTGGAACTTTTCGAATGAGACTGAAATTGGGAGAACATGCAGTTCTTATTGTTATTGTGAACCAAAAAGGTTTAATATAGTATAGTCTCAATATGATAACATGACATCCTTGCTTGAGTATAACAGAACAGTTTGACATCAAGCAATACTAAATGACAAAACAGTACAAACAATATACATTACAATACAGAACGAATAATAATCAAATAGAATCCATGGTATGATACTCAATGTTATAGAATTCATTGTTAACTTGCATGCAGTTCAAACTATACGCGGATGGCAAGGGCTTCAAGTCTAACCATCAAGCCTACCCAAAACTAACCTGAATTTCGGAGGTACTGGATGACATTTGATTCAAGCGAGAAGTTCAAATAGAAATTAGCCTCGACATTTGTAAAAAATAGAGAAGAAAAGACCCAACTAGAGTACAAGATGTTAGTGTTCTATGACTACAACTTGCAAGTGAGGTATGCTTGTGCCAAAGTAGAATGCAAAAAGAAGGATCGTATTGGCTATGGAGATCAATGTTAATTACAGATGCCTCATTGAACGGGAATATGGTTGGTCCAGTCAAAAGCAGCTAGAAAAATCATATAAATAAAACACTGACAAAGGAAAATGTTGGAGAAGTTATTAAACTTGTGAAAACATAAATAACCAAGAAAATTGAAAAAATAGAACATGTAACCTGAAAAAATATCAAATTCAGAAATAAATCTTGTTTTCAGAATTGAGGTGTGCCATTAACAACCATCAAATGTCTATTAGTAACTAGACTAGTCTCTGAACTCCCCCAACCCCTCCCTCAAAAAAAGAAAAAATAACTAAAAAAAAAAAAAAAGCAAGCTCCTGCAAATAAGAAAAGACCAAGTTGAGGTCTCATAGAAACTTCTGCCAAAAATAAGTTCAACTCTAAAATATTCTTGTTTTAAGTAAATAACCTTGAAAATCACCAAGAATAGTTGCAAAATGAGGTCACGTCACAGCTCTAACGTACTAAGGTTATCCCTTAGTACTTCAATAAGACGTGCAAAAAACCGGTTTTTGGATAAACAAAGAAAAGGCGAGAGAAAACATTTAGATGACAAGAATAAACAAAGGTAAGAGAACAAAAAATTCCGCCTATGTGAGCCTATATTCAACATGAAGTCATAAAAAAAAGCTAAAAAAAACAAAAAAAAATCGTCCGAAAACTGAAATGAAGGAATCTCCAGCGCAGAGTCAACATTGAGTAATATTGCTCCAACTCCCAGGTACGCCTGGATCATAAAGTCAACAATTCAGGGCTTAAAGCTACTGCAAAATTCAAATTTATTATCTATGGATGAAAAGAAAAAAAAGAAGAGAACTTTTCATTTCAAAAAGAAATTCGAAGACGGTCTTTGTTTCCCAAAGTGGTAACAGTTGCAGAAGAATCAAAACAAGGAAAAAACACATCGCCGCACATATAATTTTCTAATGGCATTAAGATGACCTAAAAAGAATTTAAAGGCAGTAGCATGGTCCCTCTATATTGCTTCTCAAAATGGTAGTTTTAGAAAATATAAAGGTTATGCAATCCAGGTATGGGATGTAACACATCCCAAGATTAATAAAATCTCTGAAGGATAGTATGAAACTAGTGGGATGCAATGGTATTCCACTGCATACCAAATCAAATTGGCCAGAGATTCTGAAATGTGTAAATTAAATATGAAAGATAGTGTGTTTGATGAACTCAAAAGAAAATGACGCATTTCAGTTGTATTCCAATTGCAAATTCCAAGTTGAAAGGTCCCCAAAAGCTAGCAATACAAACTGTTGACTGCTACATTCACTTGGTATCAATGTTTGAAAACTGGGATCGGCCAGGAGAATCGGTCTTCTGGGAAACCAGTCCAGATCGACAAATTATTATTTTTTTGGGTAATTCCGTGGGAAAGGCAGGCCCCTAACCATTTTTTTAAGTAGATTAGAGTTAGATTTTTTAAGGTGTTAGTGGTAGGAATGGAAACCACAATGTGGTGACTAGGTGTGCGGATGCTACCACCACGACCCTAGCCCCTTTTCTCCAGATTGGCAAATTGGCAATCCTTATTGGCGGATCGGTCGGTTTTGGCTGATCCGGCCTTAAAAAATTCAAAAATTGCTAAAAATTTCTTAAAGATATAGTTTTTTAGGTTTCCAGAAAAAGGGGGACATTGCAGTATGGAATATCATTATTTTTCCAAAAATAGGCAAATACTGGGAACCTGTCTCATGTTTGATTATTTGTTAACCATTACATTCATTTCACAGTCAAAATGAAGTTTAAAATGCAATCCATCACAATAAAATAGATCTAGAAGAGCATACAATTATTAGGAAATTATATTGTTATCATGTATCAGTATAGTGATTTGAAATTCGAGTCATTGCACAAAATGACACTACTATGCGTTAAGCTCCCCGACTGCAACCACCTAATCACTCTAACATCAAGAAATAAAGAGCACATGATACATGGAAAATGGTTAGAGTCCCCTTGTAAACACATCATGCTCATTTACTGACCCAAGATTTCGCGCAGCTCACTAAATTCTGTGATATCAAAATGAAAACATATTTTTTATATAATGTTATCATGATTAAATCAAATATAATAAATCATTTGCTACAACAATAGTAATTATAGTTTCATCAATTATAATTATGATAGTTACATTGTGTTATCGAGATTTATTTAAATATTAGTAAGCTATTGTGTTATATAATGACAACTATATGATAGAATATATTTTATAAAAAATCTTCAAAGAAGGACTTTTTTTTTTTTTGGTTTTTGATGCATACATACCGATATGAATTGCATATATCTCAAATATAAAAAATTATTTTAAATACTCTACACTAAACAGTGGTGCACTTTCTTTATTTTTTCAAGGCCACTTAGATGGTGATATTTGTACTAAAGATGATTTTAGTAGTAAAGATAAGCTTAAAAACGAACACATTCATGATGATTTTAAACGTTGATTCATCATCATCATGTTTTAAAATAGAGATTATGAAATCATCAACTATACATGATCATGTTTTAAGAAATTTTATAATCAAAATCCTCTTGTTTTTATGAAAATAAATACATAACTCTGAAATGGATCTCCAATTAAATCGAGGTTTTTGCTCCCTCGACACATATCATCTATAAAATCAAGTGTCAATTTTCTGGTCCATGACAAATTTAATATCATTTTAAGTCATTTGGTTCCAATTATTATAGCTTACACAATCAACGATGAGAAATAATGTACGCAATCAACACCAAGAAAAAATAAAGATTATAAAAGAAGATTGAAGGAATTCTATCTATAAAAGCACCATCAAGCCCATGCAAAGGGATCAAATTCTGAGACCAGTACGCATGGCAATTCTAAAAACTGAAAGAAATGTTTAAATGAGGATTGTGGTAGCCCAAATTAGCAACTGCACCCCCCTTAGCTTCTCATAGTCCTCTAAAATATCTAATGAAACCTTATTTTCACAACTGTAAGTACTACTCAAGCAATTGTTCCCATCCACTGCTGATGTGGAATACATGTTCCTTTAAAAGAAGATTTTATTCATTTGCTCACCTTTTCTTTCGAAGCCTTTTATCAATTGCTTGTTTAGACACAAAGCCCATGGAGTGTAAAAGGATAACAACTCAAAATTGCAGTGGTGCACAGTTCACTTGCCACTTACAAATAAGAATAGATGGGTGAACATAACTAAGCTTCATTCAAGCCAAATTGAAGATACTAATTGACGTGATAGATGATATTCCTTTACATTTTTACCAAGCAAGGATAGAAGAATCTGACCTCTAGTGCCAGGGGATGCGGAATGTCAAACACAACTCTCCAAAAAACACATCAAGGGTAGGGATGGGTCTGATAGGTACAAGTATAACATAACTTTGGGGGCATAAGTGGTTGTCTCGTTCCCCAGTCCTTCATTTTCATACTCATTAGTGATGCCCAATATTTAAGAGCTGAACATTACATATTTTCTCACAACAATAAATACAGTACTAGGACAAAGAAGTGAAACTGT
The DNA here is from genome assembly GCF_054954075.1 of Amborella trichopoda. Classification (NCBI taxonomy): domain Eukaryota; kingdom Viridiplantae; phylum Streptophyta; class Magnoliopsida; order Amborellales; family Amborellaceae; genus Amborella; species Amborella trichopoda. The sequence goes on along the minus strand of NC_142337.1, from coordinate 67,282,523 downwards.
AAGCTTCTTTCACTAGTATGTAATGGTCAACAATATCTCAATATTTGTTTTTAAGTCTCCTTCAGATTTTCTATATTTTTCTATTGTTTCTGTTATTCTATATTTTGAAAACTTTCTCATTTTCTGCTATTTATAAAATGTTCTTAGGAAATAAATTATGACTCACAACCATTCCTTTGAAAGTTCACCATGTCTTCACCCAAATGAAACCCCTCTCAACTTTGCCTTTTACAGCCTTGACATGAATAAGATAAACATATCCCCAACCTTCCCAATTTACTCAAGACTTGCTTTCAACAATGTTATGAAGCACTGGTATTAGGGAAAGTATACTACAATCCCAGAGACAATGAAAAGACCATAACCCATTGGGCCTCAAAGTCGAATCAATTAAAGGACTATGATGGAGAGCAAGTAGAGCCCACCAGAACATGACATGGCCCGAAAGGCAGGTTCCCATAGTCTCAACCAGTCTACATCAGTCACAAACAGTCTTCAGAAAATGAGCACGAAATGATTGAAAAGGAAATTTGCCAGAATTCAAGGTACCTTCACTAACATATAACATATTATCTACTTATCAAAAAAAAATATAACATATTTTCTAGCCAGAACTCAAATTGTGGAAGTTTTTTTCATTAATATGTATATGTATATATATATATATATATATATATATATATATATATATATATATATATATATATATATTAAAAAAATTCTTTATTTGACGTTTCTATGTATTTGTCAGACCTAAGAAAGTAAATATAGAGCCAGGGTGAGTATGAACATCAAATGACTAGGCTAGGAAAAGTGTCCAAACGAATGGTGAAGGAAAATTTTTAATTCTAATTCTACTATGACAACATCAACAATGTTCAAAAACATCATAATATGAGCATGGGTAGGGAGATTTCAACTCTTCATGTTTTTTCTGGTTCAAATTTGTGAGCATGCCTAAAGGACTACATCATCAGAAAGTTCTATATTTACATATGGAAACTCGAAACTTGACTTACACTCAAATGGGGATAAATTAAATCGTAGAGCTTAATGGAGTGAACAAGAAAATGTGTTTAAAAATGAGTTTACAATTATAACAATCCAGAAAAATAAAACATGCAGTGAAAGGGCAAGTGAATGGCAACATAGGGATTCCAACTCCGAAGATCAAATACCAATTTAAAGGACAGTTGACTCATTTCCTGCCATTTCTTTATTGAAATGTAAGTCTCAAGAAATAGACTGGGAAGTAAACCATCCTAATTAGAAAGGAGACAAATGCAGCCAAAGAGACCACTACATCCTTTTAAGTTGCAGGTATTGCAATATTCATTCATTGTTAAGTAATTAAAGAGCATCTACTTCAATTAAAAGAAAACAACTAAGGATAGAACCTATAGAAATAATATATTTTCTAATGGGGACTACAATAACAATAGCTTCCCAAAAGAAAATCATTATAAAATAAATATAAGAGAATGGAAGTAAACAGTCTCTCTTATACCCAAAAGGAAAAGAGATAACAACAATAGAAATAAGGGTAAGGACCTAAATAACCTCTCTTATAGCAGTAACTTCAGCATGTGCAGTTGGATCTGTGTTCTTCAAAACCATGTTATGGCAGCCAACTACGATCTCATCATTACGAACAACAACTGCACCAAAGGGCCCCCCATGGCCACAATCCACACCATTATATGCTTCTTCTATTGCTTTTGATAGAAACTTGTGGTCCCTGTCCTGAACAGCTGGACGAGTTCATAATGCAAATAAGAACAATTTCAAGTTTAAAATTTAAAAATTGCACACAATTGCCAATGGAAAGATGACAAAAAGCAACACTATATGACAATGAAAAATAATTGTTTTGTTGGAATGACAACATAGCAGCTAATAATCACAGCAAGTCTATATATCTAAATATTAAACAATAATAAATGATAGAGTTTGATAATTTATGGTATAAGGATTTTTTTCCTTTACAACCAATGTCAACCAAATAATATCTTTGGCCCCCTTTGACTGATATCTTTGGCCCCCTTTAACTGAATGAAAGCACCCAAATCATAATAAATGGTCTTAATCCCCAAATGTAACCTCTCACACCAAGTCTTCTAAAATGCTGCTATCTTCTAGGCCATTCAACTGCCTAACATTTATTAAATAGCTAAATCACTCAAATCTATAAAAGGACATATCTAGTAATGCCTCACAGGCATATGACTATCGAGCCCCTGATACAAAGCAACTAATAATTTCTTACCACATAATAACAGAAAAATGTGAGAAAATTTACATGATTTTATTTGGAAATAACACCCATAATTGTGAAGTCTTATACTTAATTTTTCAAAAAAACTCAAAGTTATTATTTGGTTGTGTGTTTTCCTCTCCCCAATCCAATCTTTCCAAATCATCTTTCAAAATGCTAATTTTGTCAGTTAGTTATCCGTGTTTCCACGCAACACACGCACTGGGAAACTCAAGACACATCTACAATCATGAATAACATCATTTTCTTCATAAGTCAATTGCGAATAACATATCAGAATAATCCAAAGCGACAAAAGCAAAATGGACCACTTATAATTAACAACTTTTCATGTATATAAGGGGAATTAAAAATTCATTTTTTGCAGTGAATGTAAATAGCTTGTTAAGAAAAAATAGAATTCATACCTTCTTGATGACCAGGGTATCCAGAGGCCACTGAAAATGTTCCATCCTTGGTCTCCACCACTTGAAAAATAAAACAAGAAACAAGAAAAAAAAAATGAAGGATTAAGCATAATGGGGAATACAAAAAGCTCAACAAATTGATATCTCAGGTACCCAAAAAATCCAAAAATTTAACCAAAACCAATCCAAAGCATTTCTATAATCAACTAATCTGGCAACTAAGGCTAAGCACCAGACCTAATCAAATGCAAAACCAATACCATTGCTACCAAACAAAAAAAACTGAAGAAATAAATACGCATTAAGAGCTCATGAACCTTACCCTTAGCCTCTTCCATGATAAAGAATTCAAAAAGTAATACAAGAAGGCGCTGGAAACCTAGAGATGGAAAATCACTTCTCAGGAACAAAACTGTGAGGCACCACAAGTACAAGAATCAGAGGGCGAATTCCAGGGATATAAATGAATTTTCAAGAGATGGGTTCTGTCAAATTTGATGATATCGACAAGATAAATGGAGGGCAAGCTGGTCCACATGCAAAATAGAAAGCGCTTAGAAAACGAAAAGTTTGGTTGTTATTCCTTTTTGCTTGCTTACCTCATGTGCCTGGAAAATAAGAGAGACAAAACACCTTGACCTTTTAGATTTTAGGGATTTCTTCTTGCGTGAAACGCCTTAAAAGGTGGAAAGATCAACTCTAGAGAGAGAAACTTTGACGCTTTACAGACTTTCTCTATTCTTATGTCGTTGGCCTTAAAGCGGTGCAATTTTTTGGGAGCAATATCCTCACATGGGTTCCACCTTTCTCTGTACCTTCAAGGACTATTGTAATTTTTTTCGGATAGAAATTTACTGGTGTTCCCTCCATTTGTTGCTCTTTGTTTTTACGATTTTACGGTTGCTTACCCTTTTCTTTTTTTTCTTTTTTTTTTTTTTTTTCTTTTTTTTTTCTTTTTTTTTTTTGTGGTGGGTTAAGGCGCTCGCATTTTGGATAAATTTATTATTCTGTTCAACAGATTTTGAACATTTTTATATCATTATTTCACACATAGATCAATTTTTTAATAAAAGTATTTTTTGTCATTACAACAGGTGTGATGTCGAAATATGACATCATCCACATAATTATACTAATCATATTTTATGTGGGTGATGTCACATCACATGATACCTCTTATAATAATCAAATATATTTTTATTAAAAAACTCTATATACAAAAAAAATAGTTACGTATAGCGTCCTTTAATTGCTCTGCCAAGGTATCCCTCGTATGCTATTTTTTTACTGTTTTTATATCGTGGTCTTCAAAATTACCGGAAGCTTAGCTTCGTAAGCTCTGGGTGAATACATAATCTTTAACATGAAGATCATGAATATAAATAAATAAATAATAATTAAAAACTATAAGTAATAATTATATTAAAAAAATATTTGGATCGTTAGTTACAATTGTTTTTAAATAGACTACCTATTTGCATCTATCTTTAAAATGAGTGTTTTATAATTCCGGATCACATATTATACAAATGCGGTCCAACTGCATGAAACGATTGTCGCTTATATAAATATTGTAATTATATTTATATATATTTATATAGTACGCACATAGCTTCGGGGAGTCAGGGGTTCCCATTCTTTTTTGCTTGCAAAAGGAATACCCCAACCCGATTGCCTTGTCTAGGAAATTGTTTTAGGATAATTTGTATTCTTAATATTGAATTCTTGCAAAGAACTTCTTCAATTTTAATTTGTCTTCTTAATATTTAATTCTTGCAAAGAACTTCTCCAATTTTAATTTGTCTTCTTAATATTTAATTATTGCAAAGAACTTCTTCAATTTCGAGAGCTTTCATGTCATCCCTCACCCCGTCGATGTTTAGGAAAATATCCTCCCTGTTTTCGGTGAATGAAAAATATGCTTAAATAAAGAGACCTATTTATCATATTTTCATATTTTGCACTATTTTCTTTTGTTTTTTTAAGCGCGCATGGCATGCTCACTGAACGCTTACACCCTCAGGCAAAAGTGTTGCTTCTTAGGATTTTTCTTCTATTAAATTTTAGATTCATCTAAGAATCACCAGATGACTATCTTAAAAAACATTAGTACATAATTTTGAGTTCTTTAACACTTCAAAAATAGGACTATCTTGTTCATTAGTATGGCTTTTGTTTTTTTTCTGGTTCATAAAAAATGTATTTTGATTTTTTTTTAAAAAAAAGTTATTGGCTGGTTTTAAGAGGTTATATTCCAAAATTTAGGATCCTAAATTTACTCCAGGTTAAAGAGGAATATACAGTATGCTCCTACAAGTGCATGAGCATGGAAACTTTTCACTTTCTTTTTTTATTTTTTATTTAATTTGAATCCAGCCAACAAATATGACGCATAGGCGTTATTCCAGCTACCATATCCCGTCACCTATCAAAGCAGCTAACCCAACAAAACTGAATCCTATTTTATTTCTCAAATAACTAAATTACACCTTTTCACACGCTATTCTTTTTTTTTTTTCAAATAAGTTTGCAACATTCTTATTAAGAATTAAATAACTATCATATTCACCAAACCTAGTTGTTTGCATTGTTATTAACTAAAGTTACTAAACGATTATCAATGCTTTTGATGTGCTTATATTCCCTACCATTTTTTGATCTGGCTGGTGCCCCAGCACGCCAGGGTACTATCTTGCATCAACTAAATGATCTCCCAAAATTCAATTACCGCATCGTTTTAAAACCTGATGATTTTTTTATCTAGATCACCAATTCAAATAGGAATTTATTACGACTAGACCAGTTCCAAGATGCTATAGATCCCAGCTCGTTTCCCCCAACCCCTATATATATATATATATATATATATATATATATAATGTTTTTCTTAGGTTTCATCAATGTCCCCACCACATAAACTCATATTTCAAATTTTAACTTATTTTATTTATTCATGAATATTTTCTATCCATACTGATCGAAATCCATTTAGGATCACTTATCCAATGACTTGACACGTATTGTGAATGAACAATCCACCCAATGATCCAGGTTTTAAAACACTGATTTCATATGAGTTAGATACAACAAAGTATTCAAGAATAATATGAGCCCATATAATGTACTCCATTGAAATATATTATATACTTACTCCCTCAGGCAAAAGAGCTATTTAGGAAGATTTTCTTCAAACTAAAAGTTTGGGATCCACTCTAAAACCACTAGATGAGCATTCATTTTTTTTTGAAGTAGGATTTTGATTTCCTAAATACTTAGATCTCACAATTGAATATCGGGTGGTCCTAGTTCAATTTCAAGATATTGTTTATTTTTCAGGCATAATTTAAGCATACATGATTTTTTGTTTTTGTTCTATATTTGGGATTAGTCGGTTGGTTGAGGAGGTTAGAATTTTGACTTCTAAAGAAACTCCTACATAGAATTCCGATGAGGGAGTGAATGGAGGATAGGCTCCTCCAAACACATAATTCTTTGGGAAATTACCTAATGAAGCGGCCTTATTGTGCTTAACATGAATTTGATTATCATTTTTTTCGGTAGTTCAAAGCAGAAGGGTTATTTATTTAGAAATGAAACTCAAAACATCATATTGCGGTGCCTTATCATCTTGATTACCTATCCTTGAGCCCACTTAGCTTGATCATCATTTAATATACATGGAAGCAAATTAGGCTGAATTTTACTGTACCTTCTTTTGACTCCCACTTTACCCACCTAAAACAACAGAAAAAAGCACGTTATCGCACTCTAAATCAATGATGAATGGCATGGATGGCATTTTAAATGAATGGTGCTTTTATATTTCTTTTGAGATTTGAGAGTGGTATTGAAATGAAACTAACCCAATTTCTTGCACTACCTGTAACTTGAGGGAGTGTACCTTTGTCGTAAGGACATGAAACACCATGTTACTTCTTATTCTCATTTTTCTCTAAGCTAAATAAGATTCCGTACAATTATTGCTAGTCCCCTGAATAAATAGGCTTTCACAATAGTGCATCAGTTTTTTATGTAGTCCTTGATGCAATGATGCGTGCTTGTCTCTCTCTATGCTAGCCATTTTATTTGGAAAGTGCAGATTCGCTTCAAACTTCGTCTCTTTCTATGCTAGCCGTTTTATTTGAAAAGTGCATATTCGCCTCAAATAATGATATGCATCGTTCTAAATAATTAAATAGTATAGATGTCAAAGTCCGCACAACAACTAAATGCAGGACGTACCAAATAGCCATCCACTACAAGACAACTAAGGTCAAACTATGTGTTAAAATCAAGATAAAATATTGCAATGTGATTAACTGCCTTAGTTGTGTGTATTGTATACTTAACGACGTTTATTCACTCATTGTCGCTTCTTTATATGATTTTCTTCTCTAGTATTCGCACAAGTCCTTTTCTATAGATGTTCCTTATGGGCTCCATCCCCTACTTTTTATTCCTTCTTGTCATTCGCACTTTTTAATATCACTCTCATTAAAAAGATATTGGATTTGGCTTACAAAAGTGACCATTATTTCATTTGGGGAGAATCAGATTTAGATGTTGAGTGTTTTGGTTTCCTAATCTTGAATAAGAGAGGGTTCATTTGTCATTCTACTCATGCACGAGCTAAATGATGTAAATGACCCTTATTGCTTTTGTTTGGAAAATCTATACGATATCTAAATATAAAACGTATGGTATACTACGAGATTAGAACGTATTGTTTTTATTGTAAAGGGGTCACAATTACTTTTAATCATTGAATGTAAAATTCAATAGATTAAAGTGAGTTACAACATTCGATAAATTTTGTTTTGGGTTTTGTGTCTAAACAATATTACATCGTCAACCACTTGATTTCAAAACTAACTGTCTCATTATAAACATTTCCAATATAAAAATATGTGCTCTATTTTTTTCCTTGAATGCATAAATTTGTTTCATTTGGGTTGAGAAATTCTCAAAAGAAAAATAAAGGATCAAATTTTTTATTTTTCACTTAGAAAGTTATTTTGTTCCCCCTATCCAATTTCTAAGCTAGTCCTTGGCTAAATTATTGAAGGAAAAGCATACAAATAGACCAATTACTTTTAATACACGGAAATCACAACCACTCTTGCCCGTCAGATTTCAAATCGGGCAGTTGTGAATGTGTTATTGATTGAATTCAAATATTAAATTTATTTTTTCGAACTTTGTGTCACACCCCAAACTATCAAATTTGATATCTAATAGCTATTAATAATTGTGACCACCTTTTATAAAAGATAATGGTTTCATGGTATACAGTCCTATTACTAAATGCCTCCTAGTTATTGAAGGTTCTATATACTGAGGGTTTGGTTTCTATAAGGTTGCAACCTTAAACAATCCAAATAAGGTGCACCTCCAAATTTTATTACAACATGTAATTTTCGTGTAAAAAATTATTAGAATTATCTGAAATTCTATTTTCACATCTATTATACAAAATTTAAACTCTAAATATGGTTAAAATCAAGTAGATCTATAAACATCTTAAAAATTAATGGTCTAGATAATGTATTTAAAGATGCACTATTTATTGAACTCAAAACCTTTTTTTTTTTTTTTTTTCATATTCATACATCTTGATGTTGAGATGATCAATTTGAAGGTTTTTAACATTAAAATAATATCTTTCGATGGATTTTCAAGGTGTATCTTTAATTCTAGGTTGCAACCTTATATAAACTTTTTCCTATCTATTTAGGCTTTTTAAACAAAAACTTTAAGGGGATAATGAAAGGAAATTCATAAATAACCGCTTCATTTCTAACTTAGTTGATTTAACTACTTTAATGTTTTTCAAGTGACTTGACTGGTTTATAGTGATATTATCCGAAAGAATATTGTGCATGGTTTATGTACTACACACGTATACATACTTTACGGTGGGGCTTATATAAGACATGGACATGAAACAATCTAAGACACACCTTCGAACCTTACCGCAACATGAGGTTTCGGTGCCATAAATTGCCACAAGGACTTAAAAATATATATTCATCCCATTATTATGAAACTTAAAGCTTTAAAAATCATGTAGATCAAACAAATATATAAACACTTTAAAATCATTAAAATAGATTGCACTTAAATACCCTTTAGGGTAGACCATTACTGCAGGAAAGCTTTGAGCAAGAACTTTCTAATTATAACGTTTCGAAATACATTTCATGCGTAGGTTCCTAAATATATTTAATGTGTGTCTAAGAGCATACTGTCCGTTTACTCATTTTAAAAAATATAACTATAGTACTTTCGGAATCTTAATTTAGAATGCAACATCTTCATCTTAACAAACAATTTGAAGGTAAGCATAATTCAAATGCACTCTATCTAAGCAAAAATTGAATTATTAAATTTATGCTTTAAAACCCAGCAATTTTCGATCATAAACACTGATCCAAATAAAAAATCAGTTGGGACCAAACCAATTGATGGTATCAATTCCAGCGAGGTTAACCCCTAAAGAAAACCTATACAACGAGGCTATTTACCTTTGGTACATGAGGTCACAATTAATCTTGACCATTAGATATGAAATTAGGTGGTTGCATTTTTTCCATTAGTCATGCTAAAAAATTTAAAAGAAAATTTCTCGAACTTGTGACATACCTAAGCTACTAGATTTCACACCATACGGTTATGAGTAATTGTGATCTCCTTATACCGGAGATAAATTGTTAGATGCGAGGCTCTAAACAATCAAAGTAAAGCCTATCTTCAAATAGTATTGAGAAATGTGGTTTCAATACTGAAAATCTTTGTGATAACTTTAAAAGATATTTTCATCTTTAATTATAAAATTTAAGGCTTCAAAAATAGTGTAGATTGAACAAATTTATGAAAACTTAAATCTTGAAAATTGACAGTAAAAAATGCGTTACAAGATGCACTATTTTTAAATTTTGAAATCCATTTTTTTCTCATGTCCATGCACCTTGATGTCGAGATGATCAATTTGAAGATATTTGGGAATCAAAACGAAAACATCTTTTAGTGGTAGTGGTAGGCTCTAATTAGATTGTTAGAGCCCAGGTTCTATATAAACTTTTCCTTTAAGATATCCAAATTTTTATTTTTTTTAATAAAGTTTCTCAAAAAAAAGAAAAAAAAAGGGAAAGAAATAGAAGTGGTAAATGGACCTCCAAAGTGCAAGTCAGTGGGGATTTGGGTGTCCCGGCTTACCAGCAAAATACGCTTTTCCCTGGAGTGTCTCGCTCTCGATTCTCAACCATAATCGTCTCGACCTAACTCGTCGAACTACGGCCCCCTCCCCCCGCTCTGTCTTCAACCCTATTATTTATCGTTTCGCTCTTCCTCTCACTTTCCTTAAGTCCTTAGCTCTTGCTTCTGTTTCTCTCTCCGTAAGAAACACGCACACTTAGTGGATGAAGGAAAGTGGTTGAAGCCATCGCCTCTGTCTCTTCCTCTCCGGTCTCTCTCTCGTTTTACAGGTATGCTCCAATTTCTGTTTTTGGGTCTACTTTATATTCACAATTGGTGATGCTATTTGTCCAGAAAGAGACCGTGTAAGGCGATGGGGTAAGTGGTTACTAGTTTAAAGTGCTAAGTTTATTACCAGCCGATGGTTTGGGGCCATATTTTCTTCACATTAATGGCATATATATTCTGATTAGCATCGATTACAGTCACAGAACATCATGGTTTCGATTTCAAAGGTTGGTTTCTTACTCTACTGTGTACCCCATTACTGAATATTCTTCAATGTATTTCCGTATAATGCAGAGGTTAACCCAAACAATACGCCCCTGCAAAAAATGCTCGCTTTTCCTTTTCCCCAAGAGCTCTTGTCCACCTTTATATGGAGAAACGATGCTTGATCTTTCTGTAATTTTGCTAATTGGTACTCAACAAGCCCATCACTTGTCCAGTGGCTCACCCTCTCTTCGTATTGGGGTTTCTCAAAATAGCCAAGAAACCCACCATAATGAGTTCTTATCAAATTTTCACCTTGCCTCGAATTCAAAGCATGGAATTTTGGGTGCCTACAAAGAAGAGAAAAAAGAAGAATTTCAAGAAGTGGTAGCAGTAGAAGAGGAAGAAGAAATTGTTTGTAGAAGGATTGAGAGCATAACCCATAAAAAGGAATCATCTCATAACCGGTTTTCACCAAGTTTTTGCCATGCCCCAAATGCGAAAAGTGGAATTTTGGGTATTCATAAGGAAGATAAAGGACAAGAATTTGAAATAGAGGGAGAAGAAGATGACATTTGTAGAAGGATTGAGAGCATAACCCACAAGAAGGAATCATTTCTCACCGACAAAAAGCCAGGTATTTATGCGCAGTCCCTCTCTCAAGGTGAATCCTTTTCCAATGTTGAAAACATTTATAACATATTGAAGAGGTTTCATAATAAAGATCATCAATTAAAATTAGCTTTAACAAACGGTGGTATAGTGCTTAGTCCATCCCTAGTCGAGAAAGTACTGAAACGGTGTGGTGAATCCGGAAACTTGAGTTTTCGGTTCTTCATCTGGTCGTCAAAACAACCAGGTTATTGTCACAGTTATGATTGTTACAAGCTTATGATTAAGCAATTAGGGAAAATGAGGCAATTTGGGACTGTTTGGGCGTTGCTTGAAGAAATGAGAAAGGATAATCCTGAGCATATAACACCTGAAACCTTTGTAATTTTGCTTAGGAGATTTGCAGCTTCTCGAATGGTGGGAAAAGCTATTGAAGTCTTGGATGAGATGCCTAAATTTGGGTGTGAACCTGATGAGCATACGTTTGGTTGCCTCCTAGATGCTCTTTGTAAAAACAATGCTGTCAAAGAAGCTGCTTCTTTATTTGAGGATATGAAGTATAAATTCTCACCCAATTTGAAGCATTATACCTCTTTGTTATATGGGTGGTGTCGAGAAGGGAAAATAATAGAGGCTAAGCATATCCTTGTTCAAATGAAAGAAGCGGGTTTCGAGCCTGATATTGTGGTGTATAATAATCTGTTAAGTGGGTTTGCAATTGCTGAGAAAATGGAAGATGGGTATGATCTCTTAATTGAAATGAAGCATAAGGGTTACCCCCCTAATGCCACATCATACACTATATTGATTCAAGCCCTTTGCTCAAAGGGAAGAATGGAAGAGGCCCTTCGGCTCTTTGTGGAGATGAAAAGAAATGGATGCTTGGCTGATGTTGTAACTTATACTACTCTTATAAGTGGGTTTTGCAAGGTGGGTAAGCTGGATAATGCTTATGAGCTCCTAGAGAGCATGGTTAAGCAAGGTTGTCGCCCTAATCAAATGACATACCTGTGTATATTGGGTGCTCATGAGAAGAAGGAAGAGCTTGAAGAATGCCTAGAACTAGTAAGAGAAATGTCTAAGACTGGAATCAAACCTGATGCTAACATATATAACACTCTGATACGGTTGGCCTGTAAATTGGGTCAGGTTAAAGAAGCTTTTGATGTCTGGAATGAAATGGAAGCCAAAGGGTTTAGTGCAGGGATTGATTCTTTTACTATTATGATACATGGGTTGCTTTTGCAGGGCAACTCTCTCATAGATGCCTGCAAATACTTCAAAGAAATGGTGGGAAGAGGCCTTTTGGCTACTCCTCAGTATGGAACCTTTAAAGAGCTTCTCAATGGTCTTATGAGAGCAGGGAAACTAGAAATGGGGAAAGATATTTGGGATACTATTAGGAGCGGTGGATGCCATCTTAATGTATATGCATATACCATATGGATTCATTCATTGTTTGATCATGGGCATGTCAAAGAAGCATGCGGGTATTGTTTGGAGATGCTTGATGGTGGTATCATGCCACAAGCTGACACATTTGCTAAGCTTATGAGAGGGTTAAGGAAATTATATAATAGACAAATTGCAGCTGAAATCACAGAGAGAGTTAGGCAGATGGCTTCTGATAGGAACATGAGCTTCAAGAGTTACTCCCGTCGGGGGGTGAAGCTTGACCTTGAGAAACTAACACCTAAGAAGAAGAAGAACGAGAAAGATGCCAAAAAGGCGAAGAAGAGTAGGTTTCAGAGGCACAGGATGAGGTCATCGTGATGTGTATGTGGGAAAATTCAGCGTACATGCTTTTCTTCTACACTTTGTGATTATGTGATTATTCTTCATTCTAATGGACTTTCTTGTGCTTGGTTTATAGTTGGATGCTAGTGCTATTCTTCTTTCTTTGTCCTACTTGTGCAGAAGAGAATGACAACATGATTTTTTCTTAATTAGACAGGTTTGGACATCATATTGGAAGTTTGTACCATCAAGTTCATATCACTAATATATCTGATTGTAATTTGTACACTCACAGATTAGACTATTGGTTTGGTACAGTTACAAATGCTGTCTTCTTCTACTTCAATTTTTTTTTCTTTATCTTCCATTTCCATATGAGTGCCCAAATTCCATTTTTGGCATTTGGGGAATGGTAAAAACTTGGTGAAAACTGGTTATGAGATGATTCCTCGTTAGGGGTTATGCTCTCAATCCTTCTGCTATTATCTTCTTCTTTTTCTTCTGGTCTTGATACTGCTTTAAATTCTTCTCTGTCTTCTTTTGGGTGCCCAAAATTCCATTTTTTGCATTTGAGGTATGGTGAGAACTTGATAAGAATAGATTATGGTGGCTTCTTGACTAGTTTGAGAAACTCCAGGATGTAGAGAGGGTGATCCAGTGGACAAGTGATGTGGTTGTTGAGTACCTGTGAGAGAAAATACAAAATAACTAGCCATTGTTTCTCTTAAAAGGTGGAGGAGAGAATCCATGGGGAAAAGTAAAAAAAAAAAAATAATAAAAAAAAATAAAAGGCTTTTTTTCTCATAGGCCTATTGTTGGGGTAAACCTTTGCAATATATGGAGATAAACTGAAGAACATTTCAGTGTATGGGTACAAAGGAGATAATTACCAACTTTTGGAATTGAAAAACTTGGTATTATGCAATTGTAACTGATGTTAGTCAGAATATATATGCCCTTGATGTGAAGAAAATATTGGCTAGTGACTGGTCAGAACTTTAAACTAGCGACCACTTACCCTATGGTCTAACATGGTCTCTCTCTCAAGACCAATAGCATCACTCACTTGTGTAAACTCACTCATTTCTTGATCTCTTTTCTGTCTCATCTTTTCACTCTCATTTTACAAGCGAGAAAATGAGAAAAATTGATATAATGGTCATTTCCAAATACCAATTTTGTAATTTTTTTTGCCAGAACTTTCCCAATGTCTTCATCAGCTATACTCTCTCTAAACCATGGCCTGAGACTGACGACACATCGCCAGGTTCCATCCATTTCTCGCTGGAAAATGATGCTCTCGGCCACCTCTGCTATGGTTTCCAGCAACTCAAAACCAGTTTCAAAGTCACTGAACTCAAAAGCGAGCTCTCTGAAAGAGTCATTTACATCTTCTTCAACCTTCCATTTTGCTCACAGTTTGGGTATCAGACCCGAGGCTTTCTGCCCCTCTCCAGAAATAGGGCTTTGTTCAGTGCTATTCGTTCTCTCCGTGGTATTCTTTAAGGATTCTCTATTTAATTTTGTTGCAATCCCTCATATCATTTGATTTGTGCTCTTTGTCATATTTATGTTATGTATGTGCTTTTCTAGAGTTTGGATTATCATGTTTGCAGTTGATTGGGACAAGTTTCCTTTTGTTTCCTATGGTTTAGGGGTTGGTAGTAGGTGTTGGTTCATTAAGGTTTTTTTTATCAAGTTCCATTCATGCCTATCCTGATTTTATTCCTTGTAATATTGTATAAAGTTCTTCTAGTGCTTTGATTTTCCTATGGTCATTATTTTGAGATCATCATTCTCTCTATTTTAATTTAGTAGTAGCTTAGCAGGATGATGACAATCTATGATTTATTTAGAGACTGCATGTGGCAAATTATCAAAGTAAATCATCAATTGTTTTGATTTTCGAGTTTAGAAAGTCATTTTATCTGGAACTTCTGTCTAGTCTGGACGGTATTGTGATTTCATGTATTATTTTAATTTGATTATGGATCTTTTGCCTCTAGGATTATTTCTTTTCTTCACATTTGTGCATTGATATTTGAAGTTTGGTATCACATTCAAATAACTTCAATTTTGTTGTTAATGATGATTTTTTAAAATTTAAAACTAGGAATTACATTCAAATGGCTTCAATTTTATTGTTAATGATGAATTTTTTAAAATTTAAAAGTAGGAAGGATATTGAAATTTATATTATGGTCAATATCTAATGGATAACATACCACCTCAAAAACGAGAAATAATTTGATACAACCTCATAAATTAAACCAGTGTATACATCAAAGTAGAACAGATGTATTGCATACAAACAGTGTGGGATAAGGTATAGTGACAACCAAGAGCAATGAGATTGATATTTGATAAAATGTTATCCTTTTACTGGCTCAAATAATCTGCATGCTTGAATTTTAAAGGATGCCAAAAATCCTAATAATTAGTAATAAATATTTGGGACTGAGTATCACAAAGAATTGAGTCATTGAATTAATACGGTCCCTGACTCCTGTAGAAGGGTGGTTGGGGTTTCAATTGAAATGCATTGTGTATGATTCTTATCAAGTATTGTTGACTAGAATCCATGACATACACGTTAGGAGAAATGAACCACTGAAATTTAGCCTCAACAACCTAGTAAAGTTTCTTCTATCAAAACTAATTCTCTTTTGGTGAAGTACAGGGTAATGCTTGATGAAATTGTCTCTTTGTAATATACAGGCTCCCACTCCTGCTCCTACACAATTTCCGTATATTTTTGGTAGCTAAGGACCTAATAATTGGACAAACCCAATAAGGTTGCTTGTAACAATAACTGAGAGTAGGGACTAGAAGAGTTATGACAATAACAGGAGGGGATTGTTTTTGGGCAAATAAGGATTGGAAGATAGGAGAACAGAGACGAGGTTATGCTGCTTTGCTGCTCCATGGAATTGGGGAGACGTGTGTTGAAACCTATGGTACAGTGATGCTGATGGAAGAGTTCACCCTTGTGGAGGGGGGAGATGTTTTAGACCACTAATGGAGTTCCTCTATAGCTTGTAGAAACTAGAAAATAATTTGGAGGTAAAATGCCTGAGTTGGGTGCTTGGAGGGGATTGGAACACGGCAATGTTTCCATAGTTACCAGAGAGGGAAAAGAATGCGAGAAGCAGTACGTGAAACATAAGCATGAAGTATGGGCTAAAATTTTATTTGAAAAGTGATTCAAGGGAGCATCATGATGTGTCTATGAAGCGGTACAAAAACCAAAAGACAAAATTCAGGAAGTGTTTTGGAACTAAGAAACTAAATGGAAGTGAGCAAAGAGTGTCCAGCGAAACTCAAAACATTTCTTTGTGAAACAGGTACGAAGCAACCTAGAAAGGTCTCTCACTTGGATTTTAGTTTCTCCATATAAGGCGACCCATGTAAATTTTCTCCACTATTTCCCTTTCTTTATTGTGATCATCTATTTATTACGGACATGGTCTCTCTCTCTCTCTCTCTAACTCTCAAGGCGACATTGTGTCTCTTAGTGTTTCTCTCTTCCTCTCTCCCCTTCCATCTCTATCTCTCCAAGTCACAATATTTCTCTCCTCTCTCCCCTCCCTCTTTATGTGGTCCTCTCTTTCTTATTGTCATGATCGCTCTATTTTGCCCTCTCTCTCTCTCTATATCTCGTAAGGATATGTTGTCTCTATCTTAGTGTTCTTTCACCTCATGGTCTCTATCTCTCTTGAACTTGTGGTATTTCAGTCTTAGTCATTTTAAGTCATTTTAATCTCTCTCTCTCCCTCTTAATCTATTTTTTTATCCCTTTTTCTTCAATATGGTTATGATATTTTCTCTCTTTTAAAGGCTTGTTTTTCTCCAAATGGCGCTTCACATTTGCTTCCCTCTTCAATTTTGTTTCAGAAGCTTTTCACAATCACTTCTCTTATTTATTTCGACCGCTTTACAATTATTATTTTAAATTGTCATAATGAGTTTTTTGGCACTTCACTTATTGTTTTTTTAACTCTTTACAACTGCTTCCCCATCTAAAAAGCGCTTCACAAAAAATTACACATTTGTCTCACCTGAGGTTTAAAAGCTTCAAATCCTGTTTAGGCGCTTCAAGTAACTATGATATTTCTAGTGTTTGGGGAATGAGAGGATGCATAATCTCATTTCATCTCTAAAAGGATAGGTGACAGATGATCCTGAAGATGGAGTGGATTTTTATAAGAAGTTTTTTTTTGTTTTGTTTTGTTTTCGAATGTGAAAAATTTTGACGACGAGGGGAGTGGAACCTGCATAGCTTCTATATATGGGAGCAAACAAGATAAGAATGCTCCAATGTGCTGAACTTTTTGAGGCATTCTGTACATGGGGAGCAAAGGAGATAAGAACGCTTCAATGTGCTGAACTTGTTGAGCCTGCCTCGCAGGATTGGAGACACAGTTAGAACACAGATTTGAAGTGGACAAGATGTGTTTGATTTTTGGGGTAGTTTAATGCATTGGGTGCAACATCCAAAGGAGAACTCAATTGAAACTATGCCAAATTGAGATATGGTAAACTAAGGATGTAGGCAAAGCAATTAAGCATAGAATGATCAAGTTAAAGTAACTTTTACTTTTATCAGTAAAGGTGATTCAATGGAAGTATTTGAGGAGTTATTTGGTAGTGAAAGGTTAGTTTGGTTAATCATGTCTCAAAATTGCAAGGGTCAGAAATCTTCCTTTTTCTCAAAAGAAAAGAAAGAAAAATTACATAAGGGTCGGACAGTATTGACAATTCTGTACTGATACAATTTGGTTTGGAGCCACGTAAACATGTCCAAGGTTCTTTCCATGAGAGCATTGGGGGTGATTGCGGCAATCATCTTCCCTTATCAAGTTCCCGTTTAGGGGTAACTTGGTCTTGAATGGGCTGTCGCAGGGTTATGTGGGGTGTGGATTGCGCACAACTAAAATAGCCAGACAGTTGATGCTCCAACTTCAAATATCTGAAGTAGGGAAACGGGGTTTCTATGCCTGGTTGGATGGCTCACAACTAAAATAGCCAGACAGTTGATGCTCCAACTTCAAATCTCTGAAGTTGGGAAATGGGTTTTTATTCCTGGTTTGCAGATGATGTTCTACGTTTTATGATGTTTTAGTATCCCTTGTTGAATAGTTTTTGTTCTTAGTTCTTATAATATTTTGTTAGTTAATAATGATATTCCAGATAAGAGTTTTGAACATGGGGCGGTGTGGATTTAGAGATACTTAAGAGTTAGTGTGAGGCATTGGGAATTGTGTTCCCCATAGTCATTTTCATTTTCTGTACGTGAGATTTTCCTTAGAATTTGGCTCCTTGTAAAGGAAATTCTTGTAGGTTGAGGCATCAATGAGGATCTCTTTGAACAGTGGCACTCTATGCTTGGAGGGGAGAGGCTTTGGATAGGTATAATCAGGTGGAATACATTTTCAGGTCATTTTATAGAGCCTTGTGCAACTAAGATAGGTAATTTTGCAAAGTGATCAGTGTGGCAGGACCTTTCTCCTTTATAGGTGGTGGCTTTTTGGATAATTATTTCCTAGTGGGTAAAAGTATTTACAGGTAACCACCTCTTGAACTGTGACTTATGGTCTCCGAATTTTGGTAGAGAAGGTGAACCAGCTTTTGATCGATTGCGAGCTTATGAGACATTCATGGGATTATATCCTATGGATTGGAATTCTTTGATGCGATTAGTATGGGTCGTGCTTCTTACCCTTTATTCTATTGAAGCTTGCTGATGTGTTCTCAAGATATTCCCATGGTTTTAAGCTTGGAGATAGTCTTCCTATTTCCAACATGTGGATAGGCTGATGAAGCTGCCTAATGCGGGCCTTGTTAGTGGAAGGAATTCTCTCTGAGTTGCAATACCGGAGTATTACAATTGCTTGCATCATTCCTCAATAAAAGTTTAACTATAACAATAAAATAATTTGCTTGCTTGGATCATCTTTGAGAAGGATGTATGGACATTGGTGAATAGGGGGATTCTCTCTCCTGGTTGCTGTACAATCACTACAATCATTTGTGAACTCCATCCCTTCGATTATTCATAGATTTTTTTAACTATAAGAATTGAACTGTTTGGCTAGCTTGGATCATCTTTGAGAAGAATGTTTGACTCATGGAGTTGAGTATAATACCCCAATTACAGAAAAAATTGCATGTGCAATGCCTCTCTGTGAATGTATTATCCGTATAACAGTTTCCTCTGTAGTCTGTACCAAGTTACAGATGTTTCTTATTTCTGGCAAGTGATAATTTAATTAGTTAATGAATAGGAATGGTCCCTTTTGCTAGTGATTAAAAAGGAAAAACAGAGTATTCTTTGGACCTCCCAGTTTAATTTTTTCATGGTTTAAAAATTTTACAGGCCATGGGCGCTTTTCTTTCAGTGGCAATCATTTCCCTTCCAGCTATGAATGTAAGTAACACGTTTGGTTTCCATTGTCAATCTCTTGACCTTCTGAGTTCAAACTTCAGAGTGAAATTTGAAGTTCGTCTTACATATTCAGGCTTTTAGGAGGCTTTCAGTGTCAATGGATAAATTATCCAATGTAGTGTCAAAAGAGGTACCAGGAACCTTATCTTCCCTTAAACTTTCTGGGCTGGAGATTAATGATTTGACTCAGCAACTTAGCAATCTCAGGTATAAATATAAAATCCAATTAACCATTTGGAGTGTACTTTTAGTTATGCTCAAAACTTCAGTTTTAGAGTTGGTATTATCAATTGGTTATTGGGGAGAAAAAGTCAATTAAAAAAAAAAACAGATTTGGGAAATTTGGCTGATTCAACATATGAAAACACCATTTGGAAGGAGAAGAAAAACTCTGAATTCTGCTGATTTTTGCCAAAATCTAGGGGAACTCTACTGATTTTGGCCAAAATGAAGGGCATAAAGACTCGCATATGTGTTGGGCTTCATTTTGGCTTTGGAAATTAATCATTGTATTGTGATCTTTTGAAGGCAAAGGTTATCTGGGAACCTGTTTGGGAAGAAAGAAAGACGGAATAAGGCACGGGATATAAGTAGAAGGGATAATCCTATGATTAACTGACATGAGACCTTCATATGGAATGTGTAACAGTTAGAAGTGGAAGAACTGCAGAACATTTTTTTGTATTGAAATACTGGATGAACCTTCTTCTCCCAAGATGTCTAGATTTCATTGATTTTTCCATTGTGACATATGTGTCTCTATTTGAATGTCTTCCCACTGTTTGATCATTGATTCATTATCTTTAGAACTTGCCAAAATAAGTTCAAATTTAGTTGAATGTAAATAAATTTTTTTCCTGATCCATGAGATGACCCTGGAATATTTGACTTCTACAGCTAAAAAACAAGATTTGAGTGGGTGATGCCATTCATCTGTCGAGATTTCCCTTTCTGAAATCTTCTTTCTCTCTCTCATTTTCCAAAGACAATTATTTCGCAAATTATTAAACTTGGAATGTTTCCTCCTATTTCCATAAAATTTGTATTTATTTGGGAGAAAGATGGTATGCTATAAAAGGGGCCAAATAAAAACTAGGTTATCAGAGCAGCAGCAGATTAAATGTAGTGCTTTGGACTTTTGTTACTGAAAAATGGGGTGCCCGGTGTAAACCAATGAATACTATCTCCTGTTTCTTTCAAATGATTACAAAGCCGAAGGCCGAAGGGGTACGTCAGAGGGAACATGTACTACTCACCAATTACATGAGAGCGGGCTCTAGGCAAAAGTGGTTAGGTTGGTTGGTTCCATAACACGACATCTTGAGTTCTATTCTTCTTCAGGTCTTAAATTAATATTCAAAAAGGGAAAAATAAGAATACACCAATTTTTACATCATGGGATCATCCACCATCCATTCCCAAATAACATATAGTGATCGATTGGCTGCGGTTCTGATGATCAGGCAGTCGCGGACGCCGAGCTACACTCAATCTCCACTGCTGTCATCAGGAGCGGATGAGGGGGTAACCGCATTACATATAACATACACCATTGGTGCATGTAATACTGTCTTTTGAAAGACTTATTGAAGCATTTGATCTAGTTGGAATGTGACTATCCAAAACTCAATTTCATCCTTCATTATACATTGCAGCAGCTCCATGGATAGGGTTTAACATGAAGCATTTGTATCATTCATTTCGGGTCCAAATGTTCAAAGCTTAATTATTTTCAAAGAAGAGAAGAAAAAATATTCAGAGCTTGGCATATTTCTTGAGAGCATCTCCAGCATCTGATGCATTATCTGGCACTGGCAAGTTGCATAATAGAGTTACTCTTGATAAGGATATCAGGACTTTCCCACCTGAGGATGAAGGATCCAGTCTCCATAGCTTCACTTCCCATACCTTTTCAAGAACCATTGTTAGTCAACATGGCACTCTATTACTGAATAAGACGATGATAATTGCCCTTATTGAATACGGAAAGGGTTATTGTATAGAAGTTCTATACTTCCCCCATCTAGCCATTCAATTTAGATTAAATAATTTATTTATATATCCACCGTCTCAGAGTATTTTATTTTTATTTGACAAATTAGTTGGAGAACGTGCAAATTGTTAGAAGGACAATTTGCATGGTTTCCTTTTGTAGTGTGAGAGAGAGTGTGAGATAGATAATGTACCTTGTCTTCTTTTGCATGCCTGTGAAGGAGAGACGGATAATGTGCAGCGTAATGTATTCATGTAGATTGGAGAAATGACAATTCTCATTGTGTCTTATTGAGCAAGCTTTCTATGCTCCCCTTAGTTATATATTTTTCCTTATCCGGCCATTCATTCAGATCTATCGGCTAGATAAGGGAAAATATATAACTAGAGGAAGTATAGAAGGCTTGTTCAATAAGACATAATGAGAATTGCCGTTCTCCAATCTCTCTCATGCACTCTAATGCGTACCTGCCTGGATGCATAAGGCTGCACAATATCTGTCCAACAGTGCTCTTTCAAAGACATGCAAAAAACAAAGGTATATTACCTATTTCACACACTCTCTCACACTACGAAGGGAAACCATGCAAATTGTCGCAATTTGCATGTTATCCATCGGACATTCTCTCTTACACTGAGACAAAGGACAATGCTCTCTTTCTCTCTCTCATGCGTGTGCACAAGGGGAAAGATCAGAAGGCAATGCCACGATCTATGCATCAGAAACAGTTCCACCTTAGAATCCATTATACCATGTTGAGTGGTCAGATGCCATCAGGATTGTCCAGTGGTCATGAGGGTCATGATCATTGAACAATAAGTGATGAGTGATCACACTTCACGACCCAATGCCCAGGGTCATGAGGATCATGACCTACTTTCTTGTATTATAGCGAACGGACACCGGGAACGCGGTTGGGGCATAGGTGGTTGGGGATAGATGCTCCAACATTACATTCCCACCATTGACATATAAAAAAAAGAAAAAAAAAAAATGCCATAACCACACCAGTCTGTGAGTTGGCATTTGGGATTGAATGCCCTAAACCTCTCTAGGGCTAACACCGAAATAGGAGACTGGATAAAAGTGAAAGGTCTACATTAAAGGAAGCTGAAAAAGCATGGTAATCCCTGATAGCATTATTCAGAGGAAGGTTGGTGAGCATACACATGAGTTGTTCTAGACGGGAACGGATTGGCCGGTCTAATCAATTGGATAGTTAACTAGAGTTCGGGCAGATATGGTCTAGAGGAAATATTAGGTTGGGTTGAAAATTGATGTTTGATTGGTGTGAACAATTGTTTCTAATATATCGAACTAGCTAAATAAGATTGGAATTTGTTTTTGATATGCTATTATTTTTATATTTACTTTGTTTATTAGAAGTTCAGTTCAAATGCTTTGATAGCCAATCGGGCTGATTTTGGGGGGGACCAGATCTTTAACCGGTTAAGTGGCTAGTGTATTTCTGATAACACTAAAAAGAATTAGTGTTATTAAGATTGGAATCGTCCACTGGGCCAACGGTCGGATTGCTACCTAATGCCTTGGTCTTTGCAGTTTTTGGGCTTAGTTGAAAACTGATTGCTTGATTAGTTTTTGTTGTCTAAATTTTCTAACCTTTTGGACCAACTAAATTATTTTTATAATGTATCACAATTATAAACTATTATTCTCAATTTTTTAAGATTAAATCTAATAGCAATTACATCCCCAATCAGTTCGCCGGCCAATCCAATTTTGGTCACGTCGGTGGTTTAAAAAACGGATGGGTGCCCCGGATCGGGCACACCAAAAACGCGTCTGGATATGTGGATTGACATGTCGATTCGGGAATCAGTTGAATCAATCGGATTTGGTTTTAAAAAAATCCAAAAAAAATATTAAAAATCATTATACATGTTACTATTTAGGAATCCAATAAGAAATGGGGGTACTATATTAAGAACTTTCATTTTTTTGCATCAATATGGGAATATTGAGATCTTCTTTCTATATATGAATAAATTTAAAATTTGTCTTATATATCATTTAATTTTTATTTTTTATTTATTTACAACTATAATAAAAATAAGAGTAATGACACTATGAATCCCTCTTACACCCATGTGAGTAGGATCCCAAATGATCACTATTAAATTTCGATACAGATCACTAGAAAAGTTGTCACATGGTTGTGGTACTTAGGTGAATGGGTTTATTAATAATTTTTTTAGAGATCTGTGTCAAAATTTAATAGTGATCCTTTGGGGTCTTACTCACATGGATGTGGGAGGGTCTCATAGTATCCTTACTATAAAAATAATATATTATATAATTTATAATGTAAATAAATAAAAAAATAAAATACTAGATTTAATTATCAATGTATAATTATTAATTATAATATTGTAATAAACATGATTAAAAAAACAAAAGTGTGACCCTTACAAATAAAAAAATCAACAAAAATATAGATTTTAAAAACAGAAATTTATAATTATATTATAATAAAATTAAAAAAATAAATAAATATCATACTTACAAAGAGCATGTTGCAAGGCCACGTGGTATAAAAGGCATAGGAGACAAAAATATTGTTTGCATCAGCATAAAAGACAAAATAGCCACCTGGCACATCCAGAAAAAAACACAAAAAATTACGCCACACGGCACAGTCAGAAAAGAAGGCCAAAAGTTACGTGAGTGAATCTGGAGTGGTATCATCGATACGCGATCCAAATAGCTCGGTTTCAAATTGAATCGGTGATTTTTAAACCTATAGTCACAATACCATCATAAACCTATAATCACAATACCATCATAAACCTTATGGAAATCACCCGTGTCATGAATAGGATATGTTCACAATACCATCATAAATCTTATGGAAATCACCCTTGTCATGAATAGCATATATGGTGGCGGGCGAGAGATGAACTACACATGAATTTATGAGTTTTTCGTGGAACCTTAATCACCGTACAACCAATTGACAAGACCATGATAACCTTGTGATCATGGTGTTATTATGAACATAAGGATTTTGTTATATTAAAAAAAAAAAATAATTGTTTTATGCGGCCTAGACTGCATTGCTACAATATGTTGTCCAAAGGTATAAAGCATCTTGGATGCAAATAAGTGGTCCACCAAAAAGCAAGTACAAGTCTAAATGTTTTTTTAAAATAATAATATATATATATTTTCATATTCATGATCCCATATTAAAGATTATATATCCTCTAAAAATCAAGATCAAATTATATTTAAAAAATGTATTATTTGCCAAACCCGGAATGCTACGATATGCAGGCTTGGCTTTGAAAAAAACAACGTTAAGATTTTCCCATACGGTCCCATTTGTAGAAATATACATAGCACATGGATCCCCCATAAAAATCAGAACACTAAGAGGATAGGACCTAAAAGGTGAAGTCCAAATTACCCTGTGACAAGAAATCCAGGCCGTCCGGCAAAAAGATAAGAGCGTTCAAAGAGAGAGCTACTTCGGAGTGAGGGGGTTGGGACCTGAGACCAGCGTAAATAGGTCCGGTGCGGACCGCCTCAACGCGACTCGGACCCATTGATTGAATCCTGATTGATCCGGAATCTGAAAAACCCTGTCTAACCCTAACCTAGTTGGGTCTTAATTGGACTCAAAGACCCGACCCATTGTTAGGTCTGATTGGACCAATTTCCTCCCCAACTGAGACCCCACCTGACTAAATCCTAAAGATCTCACCGAGCTCAGTCGACCCATACCCTGTTGGGTCCAATCGTGGGACCAGATCGTATTTTAGAGGTCCAATATCGGAGGCCCGGATATCGGTTAACCAGATCCGCGTGTAGAAGCAGAAGAGACCAAAACTCCTGTGTTAATGCCAGAGAGAGAGAGAGGGCGGGCGAGAGCTGACCTGGACGCTTTTGCCCACGCTGACTGGCTTAGCTTCCGCCACGACTTCATCACCGAGACCAGCTGTCTTGATATGATTGGTGCTCAGCTGGATCCCTGCTATTCGCCTGAAACCTGAGGCTAGGTGGGTGCCGATGCTCGCCAAGGCCTCGGCGATGAGCGCCGATATCCCTCCATGTAAGACCTTGAACGGCTGAGATTTCACGGAAACAATTAGCTGAAATTTCGATGGAGAAAAAGGGCAAATTTTACCCAAAATTCAGAGGGGCAAGAGTGAAATTATGGCTTACCTGGCAGCATTTTTGGGTAACCTTGAGGCGGCCGGTGAGCTTTTGGGGCGTGACCTCGTCGATCTCGAAACCTATGGCGTGGAGAGGCGCGTCGAGAGCCTCCGTTTTAGAGAGAGAATCAGCAGCAGCCATCGGGATTTAAGGTGTTTTTTTTTAGAGAGAGAGAGAAACTGAGGAGAGAGGAGCGGAGATATGGTTTTTTAGAGAGAGAAAGTAGAGCCGAAGCGAAGGGATGGGGATTTCAGTTCCTTAAAACGGGAAAGGGCATGAAAGTTTTCTTGAGAGAGAGGAAGGGTATAAGCATTGTTATAATGACAAATGCCACCTACCTAACCACAACTGCTCCATGAGAGAATATCTAGAGTGACATCATAGGAGAGAGGGAAAAAGTTAACAAAAAGGGTAAAAGTTTATATTGAGCCGAGGCTCAAACCAATCAAATTAGAGCCTACCTTAATAATTCACTTCAAGAGGATGTTTTGATGCTCAAATATCTTCCAATTCATCATCTCGACATCAAGATACAGGGACACGAAAAAAAAAGAAAAAAATTTCAAGCTTTGGAAATAATGTATTTTACAAAGCATTTTTGGACCGTCAATTTTCAATATTTTCAAATTTTTTTAAATATCTCGATCTACATTATTTTTGAAGCTTTAAACTTTATAAATAAATATGAAAATATTTTTTAAGGCTATCAAAAAGATTCTAGAATTGAAACCATATTTCTCGACACCATTTAATGGTAGGCTCTAATTTAACTGTTTAGAGCCTAGACTATATATAAACTGTACCCTAATATATATATATATATATATATATATATATATATATATATATATATATATATATATATATATATATATATATATATATATAAAAGTAATGATTTTATGAGATCTTTCTACACCCATGTGTGTAGGATCCGAAAGGATTACCATTCAATTTGACATATCTTTAAAAAAGTTATCACATGGATGTTAGAGATCCATATCAAATTTAATGTTGATCATTTGGGGTTCTACACATATATATATGTGTGTGTGAGGGTTTCATAGGATCATTACTATATATATATATATATATATAGGAAACGTTTATATAGAGCCGAGGCTCTAAATAATCAAATTTGAGCCTACATAAAAAATTTCACTAGAAGAGGTTGTTTTGATGCTTAAATATCTTCAAATTGATCATCTCAACATCAAGATGCACAGACATGAGATAAAAATTGATTTCAAGTTTTGGAAATTGTATATTTTGTAACGCATTTTTGGACCGTCAAGTTTAAAGATATTTTAAGGCTATCAAAAAGATTTATAATATTGAAACCACAGTTTTCGATACTATTTGAAAGAAGGCTTTAATTTGATTGTTCAGGGCCTAGGCTCTATACAAAACCGCATCATATATATATATATAAGATACTATTTACTTTCATCAGCAGTTACTAGTGTTGCGCATGTTATTGTAATTGAAAAATGGTTTTATAGAGTTTCAATCCTATTAAAATAAGTAAACCCTCCCCACATAATTTATCAAAAATTGTAATTAAAAAACCTTTAAATCCATCACCTCCGCTTGAACACTATGGTTGTGCAAAACAATTTGGATTTCAAAATCTAAAATTAATATATGTTGCAACAAATTAGACTATTTTTTTTTTTTTTTTGGACAAACATTCAAAAAATTATCTAGACTATTCATTTCGCTCTAAAAATAAATGTTCACCAACCTACAAGATCTATACCATTTTTTGTGTTTCGAATTTTATTGTGGAAAGCAATTTTAGAGCCATCAAGAAGATTTCCAATGCCGAAAATGCTTTCCGGATAAGGATTTGAGATGAGGTTTTATTTTGTTTTTATAAAACCTAAGCCTTATAAAAACTTCATCACCCTCTCAAAAAAATAGTATATAAATTATTTTTCAAATGAATTGAAACGAATTTGTAGGATACAAAATCAAGTCCAAATTAATCTGAAGTGATGGCTACCATTGAAATAATGGAAATGTCATTCTTTCTATAGAAACCAAACGATGTGCAGTTCACAGTCGAAATTTTTTGGATTAAACAAAAAACTTCTTCTTCCATGAAAACAACCTGTCATATAAGATAAGACAGAGACGGAGAGAGAGAGCAACGGAACATTATGTTATTCTAGAGAGAGAGAGAGAGAGAGAGAGCAAACATAACATCATGTCATTCTAATAGAAGAATTTGGATCGTTTCTTAGAAAAAACACCTTATTTTTTTTTTTTAATAATATAAGATAATATATAATATATAATATATAATATATGACATATAATATATAATAAAAAACTCTTCTTAAGGCCTATGGGCGAAAATAAACAATGATTTCGTCTACTTTTATCATCGTCTAAAGTTCATCATAAGGTCACGATTGTCCGGTAGTGTTTCATTTTTCATTTTGTTTTTTACAAATTGAAATAACTTGAAATTTAGAGTGTGTGTACATCTTAGTGAGGCGAACCTAACAAAAATATAAAAAAAATAATTCGTAAAAAAAAAATTGATCAAAATATGCCCCAAACTTTTTGGGGGTATTTTGATCAATTTTTTCTTGTAAAATATTGTTTTGATATTTTTCGTAGATTTGTTCATTTTTATGAACACACGCTCCAAATTTCAGGTCATTCTGATTTGTAAAAAAGAAAAGAAAAATGAAATACTACCGAACAATCGCGACCGTGCGATGAACTTTGTTCGGTGAAGAAGGTAGGTGAAACCACTGTTCATTTTCGCCTATAGAAGTTTTGTAGTATATATATATATATATATATATATATATATATATATATATATATATATATATATATATTTCACAACCTTTCAAATTACAAATGTTCAAGATAGAGAGAGTACTGAAGGGTGGATTTATTCTTTTTATAGTTTATTTTTTTTAAAAAGCTATTTTTGTGGAGCAATTTTGTAAATATTACTACAAGACAAAAGGTACTTTTGTCATCTCCCTAAGGGATAAAGTTGAAATTTTAACTAAAGAACAATGTCACTGTACAAATAAAGTTTCAGGACAATTGTATTTTTGTGAAAATTTCAAATTTACTCTTGTTAGATGGTAAAGTTACCTATTTAAATAATTTTTTAATAAAAATATAATTATTGTTTTGATAAATACCTTTATCACAACCCCTTCTAACTTGAACCTTTGTATTTTTAGGGGTTGTTAACTCCAGACAAACCTATATATATATATATATATATATATATATATATATATATATATATATATATATATATATATATATATATATGTGTGTGTGTGTGTGTGTGTAGAAAAATACTATGCAACGCCTATAAACAAAAATGAACAGTCATTTCGTCTACCCCCATCACCGTCCAAAGTTCATCGTGCGGTCACGAGTGTTCGGTAGTGTTTTATTTTTCATTTTCATTTTTATAAATTAGAATGACTTCAAATTTGGAGCCTGTATTCATCAAAAATAGGGGAATCTTAAAAAATTATAAAAAAAATATTTTATCTAAAACAAATTGACCAAAATACCCCGAAAATGTTTTGGGGGTATTTTGGTCAATTTATTTTATGGATAATTTTTTTTATATTTTTATTACTTGTGCCTCAGTAAGATGTACATACTCTTCAAATTTCAGGTCATTCCGATTTGGAAAAAAAATAAAAAATAAAATACTATCGAACAATTGTGACCGCGCGATGAAATTTTGACAGTGATGAGGATAGATGAAATCACTATTTATTTTCACTTATAAGCATTGGAAAGACTTTTCCATATATATATATATATAAAAGGATGCAACCTTATAATGTAGAACTACAAATGCCCTTCAAAAATCCATTGGAAAAGGTAGTTTTAATGTTAAAAAACCCTTTGATTGATCATCTCGACATTGAGATGTATGACTATGAAAAATAAAAAGATTTTAAGTCTAAAAAATAGTGCATTTTACAACATATTATTATAAATTTTATAATTGGATATAAAAATGGATTTTGAGATAATCCTAAGCACATTTTACATCAAAATTATATATCATGATAAAATTTGAAAATGAACTTTACTTCTACACCTATGGATGCATCCATATGCCAATTTCACCCTATATAGAATGAAAAAATATGTAATAATCTTTCACTTATACTATATTGTATAATAATATAATATATAACACGCTTCAACAAAATTATATAATATATATACTATATTATATAATAATAGAATATATAACATGCTTCAACAAAAATATATATTATATATTATATAATTTTTGAGTATGTTATATAATATAATAACTTTTTCTTTTATAAAATTTTAATTTGTTTTTGAAATTTTCATTTCATTGTATTACATAATATAATATAAGATTATATTATAATTTTTATCTTCTTTTTTATTCATATAAGATAATGTATATTAGAAAAAGTATGATGCACCTAAGTCGATCCATTGGGAAGGTTTTTCCTGTGCTGTAAAACCGTAAAATTGATCATCTCGACCTTGCGATTCATAAATATGAAAAAAAAAGGGATGATTTTTAGTTCTAAAAATAGTTAATCTTCTACCACATTATCTGGATCGTCCATTTCAAGGTTTTCAAGTATTCTAGATTTGCTTGATCGTCAGCATTTTTGGAATTTTAAATTTCATAATTGAGGGTAACAATAAATTTTCATATTATCGCAAGACTTTACAATTCCAAAATTGCATTTTCGACATAGTTAACTGGTGCACACCTTATACAGACCACACCCATATAAATTATATAATATGTCATATATAATGAATACTATATAATATATAATGTATGATACCTCATATATTATATGATATATAATATATGTAGTTGTTATATAATATATAATATATATCAAGTAAATAATATGTAATAATCTTTCTTTTATAATATATTATATAATAATATAGAGTAATGATCCTATAGGACCCTCCCCCATCCATGTGTGTAAGATCTCAAAGGATCACTATTAAAAGATCTCTAAAAAAGTTATAACATGGATATGAGACTTGACTTTTGTAGAGATCCGTGCCAAATTTAATGATGATCATTTGGGGTCCTACGCACATGGATGAAAAAGAGTCTTATAGAATCATTTCTCAATAATATATTATATAACATGGTTCTATAGAATTATATAATATATATTATCACTGCTGTGGACATGAATGGATATGAAGTTTTATATATATATATATATATATATATATATATATATATATATATATATATATATATATATATATATATATATATATATATATATGTTAATATGTATATTATCTATTACTGATGTGGACATGAAATTTTATAAAATAATTACTATACTATATTATGTTATATATAAAATAATATTATGATATAATATCATACAATATAATATAATACTACTTATATAATATAATAAAATAATCCAATATAACATAAGGGAAATGACCTTGTGAGACCCTCTCACACCCATGTGTATAAGATCCCAAAGGATCACCATTAAATTAGGTGTAGATCTCTAGAAAAGTCAAGTCCCACACCCATATGATAACTTTTCTAGAGATCTGTGTCAAATTTAATGGTAATCCTTTAGGGTCCTACACACATGAGTGTGGGAGGGTCTCATAGGATCATTACTCATAACATAATATTATAATTTAATAATATAATTGTATCACAAAACGATATAATACAATGCAGAGGTCTCATTTTTTTGGCGAATAAGATGGCGGACTACCAAACACCAAAAGTAACAATATATTCATTTTTTTTTTAATTTCATAAAACATTTAAAACCATATAATTTGACATCTACTAGCCAGTAGTAATTGTGAACTCCTTGTAAAAAAAGATAAATGATTTCTAAGTATACAATCCGAAAAGTTTATATCTGCCATTTAAGATGCCCCTAGCCCAAGAAAAGGTTTTTTTTAAGCTAAAAAATTAGTTTTTTTTTTTTTTTTAATACTAAAAAACTCTCAATTTGATTATGTATGGATGTGAATTATCATCATCATTAAAGCTTTTTTCCATCTAATTGAAGTTAGCTACACGAATTTTGGTATATCATTCTGTTCTATTAAAGGTCATACCATCAATAGGGCCATAAACATACACACACACACACACACACACACACACATATATATATATATATATATATTATTTCTTCCAACTTTGTCCTTAATCGGCGTCCCCCTTCCTCTTTTTGAGCCTTACACTTGAACTAACTTGCACCTCCTAACAGGTGTTGTGCTGGTCTATGCCACACATAGCTAGCCCATCTAAATCTATGTTCTCTTATGTTATTGCATATTTGTGCCACACCTAAATTGTTTCGAATGTATTCATTTCGAATATTATCCCTCCTCGTCTGGCCACTCAACTACCCTCATTCTATGGGTATATTGTTTTTTGTCAAGCCAATATTCTACCCCATAGAGTAAAGCTGGTCTCATGTCTATCCTATAGAACTTGTCATTTAGGTTCATTGACATACGGTGATCACAAAAAACTCCGGTTGTATATCTCTACTTGGCCTATCGAGATCTAATTCTATGTACAACATCTTCATCAATCTCTCTATTTTTCTATATTATCTGCCTAAGATATCGAAAGTACATTTTTTTTGGTATATTTTTGCCATCAATCTTAACTACTACTTTGTCTCAACCCCTATTATTACTAAACTTGTACTCTATATACTATGTTTTTTTCCTGCTCATATATGGCTGAGCAAAAAAGATTTTGCATGCAAATATCTTATAACAAATTATTTAGAAATCTATTTTCAAATGTTTATAGATCTGCACATTTTTATTAATTTTCACATTTTTAAGTTTGGAGGAGCGTCTTGTTTAAGGTTGACATATTATGCAAACCACACCCTAAAGAAAGGTCTCTCACTTGGATTTTAGTTTCTCCATATGAGGCCACCCATGAAAATTTTCTCGGCTATTTCCCTTTTTTTTATTGTGATCATCTGTTTATTACGGACATGGTCTCTCTCTCTAACTCTCAAAGCAGCATTTGTGTCTCTTAGTGTTTCTCTCTTCCTCTCTCCCCTCCCATCTCTATCTCTCCAAGTCACATTATTTCTCTCCCCTCTCCCCTCCCTCTTTATGTGGTCCTCTCTTTCTTATTGTCATGATCCCATTACTCTGTCCTCCTTCTCTCCCTCTTTATATCCCTTAAGGATACGTTGCCTCTATCTCTTAAGGATATGTTGTCTCTTTTTATTTTTTTATTCTTTTTTCTTCCATCTTTTAAGGATATTTAGTCTCTCTTAATCTATTTTTTTATTCTTTTTTTTTCGATTTGGTTATGATATTTTCTCGCTTTTAAATGCTTGTTTTTTCTCCCAATGGCGCTTCACATTTGCTTCCCTCTTCAATTTTGTTTCAGAAGCTTTTCACAATCGCGTCTCTTACTGATTTTGAACGCTTCACAATTATTATTTTAAATTTTCATAACGATTTTTTTTGACACTTCACGCATTGTTTTTTGACTCTTTACAACTGCTTCGCCATCTCGGAAGCGCTTCACAAAAATTACACGTTTGTTTCAGCTGAGGTTTACAAGCTTCAAATCCTGTTTAGGCGCTTCAAGTAACTTTGATCTTTTTAGTGTTTGGGGAATGAGAGGATGCCTAATCTCATTTCATCTCTAATAGGGTAGGCATCTCTAATAGGGTGGGCGACAGATGATCCTGGAGATGGAGTGGGTTTTTATAATTTTTTTTTTGTTTTTTAAAGTGAATTTTTGAGGACGAGGGGAGTGGAACCTACATAGCTTGTATATATGGGAGCAAAGGAGATAAGAATGCTCCAATGTGCTGAACTTTTTGACGCATTCTATACATGGGAGCGCATGAGATAAGAACTCTCCAATGTCCTGAACTTTTGAGGCTGCCTCGTAGTATTGGTGACATCGTTAGAACATGGATGTGAAGTGGACAAGATGTGTTTGATTTTTCGGGAAGTTTAATGCAATGAGTGCATCATCCAAAGGAGAACTCAATGAAAACTATGTCAAATTGAGATATGGTAAACTAAGGATATAGGCAACGCAATTAAGCATGGAATGATCAACTTAAAGTAACTTTTTATTTTTATCAGTCAAGGTGATTCAATGGAAGTATTTGAGGAGTTATTTGGTAGTGAAAGGTTAGTTTGGCTAATCATGTCTCAAAATTGCAAGGGTCAGAAATCTTCAAAAAAAGTGTTGGGTTCATGTGGCTTTTTTTTAAAAGCTTTATGAGTGCTTGTAAAATGAATAAATTAAGTAGAATATGAATTCAGTGGGAGTGTGGTCCTTCGTGGACCATACTAAGCAAACGATGGTTTGCTGATACCAATCTGTGCTTAACGATCTAGGCCAGTCAGTTGGAAAAAACCCATGTTATCTGGACATAAAGAACAAACCGAGAAGGGTTCTAATGGGTTAGCCTTTGATGAGGTCGGAGAATATGCCGGATGACTGAACCGAGAGACTGTGTGACATTTGTGTGTGATGGTGGCCTACAAAAACGAGGGACGAAGCCTCATCCATGTGCCATCACGCGACATGCATATCGATAATTCGTTCGAAAAAGCCAGAAATCTACCTTTTAGGGTGAAGCGTATGCATGTGTGAGAGATACCCTTATGCACCATAGGAGTTATGGTCGCATCAGGTTTAGGTGACATTGACTCGTCTCTAAGGGATGACCTGAAATCCATAGATTGGGATTGCGATCCCTTGGCTCGTCGGCCAGACTTTGGTGACCCGCTAATAAGCCTTTGCTTGGACTGTAGGTTATGGGAACACTGAGTCGGTCTGATAAAGCAAGTGTGGTCTGTAGTCCACAGTTGAAGGTGGTGTGCCCTATGATTGTTGATTCCTAAACCATATAGATCATTTTCCCATCAAATTAATTTAATTGTGTTTGTTTTATAATTGAAATTATTTTAAGATTATTATTTAAATTTTAATGAACCCATGGATATTTTATTATATTTTTTTGATTTATTAAATTAAAGATATTGATTTTTCAATTGTTTAAATATTCAAATACTATTATAAAATCGTTTTATTAATTTTAAATATATAAAAATATCATAAGGGCCCATTGTGTACATGGACCTGCCATATTTTTAGAAGGTGGGGCCCATGATTTCCTCCCTTGGGTGGCACGTCCCACCTTTATTCTCTTTCCTATTTTTTGGTGATATGACATGTGGCGTATGGTTGGAAGTTATTGACTTGATATATCTTTGAACGATTTTGTGGAAAGATTGAGTAGACTTTCGCTATTTTATGGTATGCACAATATTTTGATTAGATTTAATTTATATTGATGAAAAAATGGTTTAGAAAATAGGGATAATAGTTCATGTACCTTCCATAATGTTGATGACCCATCTATGGAATGAATGGTTCAGATTTCTCATCCCACAAGTCGCCCTTGATCGACGGTCTATGTTCAATCTCACAAGAAGAGACAAGCCAAAGAAAACCCTAAAAAACTCTAATCTTATTCAAAGCCTATAAAAATAGATTGTCTTTACCAAAAAATCTCTACACCTTATCTTTCTAGCTTTCTCTTAATAAAGTTTATCTCTCTCATGTTTGATCTCTCACCCACATTGTGAAGGAACCTAAGGGTTTAGGTTATGGAGTTCTTCTCTTCTATCTCTCAAATATGGATTTAGGGTTAAGGGTTTAGCAAAAAGAGAATCCATCTCTCAAAAATTAGGTTGCTAAGAAAATTCACTTAGGGTTTGAGTTTGTGATAAAATGGGTTCATGTTCTATTGGTGTGGCTTGGCCGAAATTTACTTTCTTGATTCGAGATTGAAGCTAGACCGTTGATCCCGTATCATCAGATGGTGGTGACTCGGTGTAAGGTGTAATAAGCCCGGTTGAGGTAATCTTTAGTACTCTTCCTTTTGTTTCTTGTAATTTTATCTTTTATTCTCAAGCATAGTGCATAGTTGTTTCAATGACGTCAAGTTGTTATTATCTTGGTTTTATTGATATGTTGATTTTATTTTGAAATTTATTTTATTATAACAAAGACCACCTCTAACTAAACTTTTGCCAAAAAAAAAAGGTGACAAAAAAATAAAATAAAAATAAAAATAAATATTAATGTATTCTACCGTAAAAGATCATAGGTCTTTCTTTTAAAAATTACATATGGGCCGACAATTGATAATTCTATACTGATACAATTTGGTTTGGAGCCACGTAAACATGTCCAAGGTTCTTTCCTTGAGAGCATTGGTGGTGATTGCGTCAATCATCTTCCCTTAAAGTTCCCATTTAGGGGTAAGTTGATCTTGAATGGGGTGTTGCAGGGTTAATGTGGGGTGTGGATTGCGCACAACTAAAATAGCCAGACAGTTGATGCTCCAACTTCAAATCTCTGAAGTAGGGACACGGGTTTTTATTCCTGGTTTGCAGATGATGTTCTAGGTTTTATGATGTTTTAGTATCCCTTGTTGAATAGTTTTGTTCTTAGTTCTTATAATATTTTGTTAGGTAATGATGATATTCCAGATAAGAGCTTTGAAAATGGGGTGGTGTATTTAGAGACACTTAGAGTTAGTGTGAGGCGTTGGGAATTGTGTTCCCCATGGTAATTTTGATTTCTGTATGTGAGATTTTCCTTAGAATTTGGCTCCTTGTAAAGGGAAATTCTTGTGGTTGAGGCATCAGTGAGGATCTCTTTGAACAGTGGCACTATGCTTGGAGGGGAGAGAGGCTTTGGACATGTATAACCAGGTGGAATACATATTCAGGTCATTTTATAGAGCCTTGTTCAACCAAGAAAGGTAATTTTGCAAAGTTATCAGTGTGTTAGGTCATTTCTCCCTTATGGGTGTTGGCTTTTTGGCTAATTATTTCCTAGTGAGTAAAAGTATTTACAGGTAACCACATCTTGACCTGTGACTTATGGTTTCCGAATTTTGGTAAAGAAGGTGAACCAGCTTTTGATCGATTGCGAGCTTATGAGACATTCATGCGATTATATCCTATGGATTGGAATTCTTTCATGCGATTAGTATGGGTCGTGCTTCTTACCCTTTATTCTATTGAAGCTTGCTGATGTGTTCTCAAGATATTCCCATGGTTTTAAGCTTGGAGATCGTCTTCCTATTTCCAACATGTGGATAGGCTGAGGAAGCTGTCTAATGCTGGCCTTGTTAGTGGGGATTTCTCTCTGAGTTGCAATACCATACTATTACAATTTGCTTGCACCATCTCTTCATTCGTCAATGAAAGTTAACTATAAGAATAAAATCATTTGGTTGCTTCGATCATCTTTGAGAAGGATGTATGGATGGACATTGGTGAATAGGGGGATTCTCTCTCCTGATTGTTGTACAATCACTACAATCATTTGTGAGCTCCATCCCTTCGATTATCCATGGAATTTTTTAACTATAAGAATGGAACTGTTTGGTTAGCTTGGATCATCTTTGAGAAGAATGTTCGACTTCAGGGAGTTGAGTATAATACCCCAATTACAGAAAAAATTGCATGCGCAATACCTCTGTGTGAATGTATTATCTGTATAACAGTTTCCTCGGTAGTCTGTACCAAGTTACAGATGTTTCTATCGATTTTCTTATTTCTGGCAAGTGATAATTTAATTAGTTAATGAATAGGAATGGTCCCTTTTTCTAGTGATTACAAAAGAAAAACAGAGTTTTCTTTGGACCTCCCAGTTTAATTTTTTCATGATTTAAAAATTTTACAGGCCATGGGCTCTTTTCTTTCAGTGGCAATCATTTCCCTTCCAGCTATGAATGTAAGTAACACATTTGGCTTCCATTGTCGATCTCTTTACTTTCTGAGTTCAAACTTTGGAGTGAAATTTGAAGTTCCTCTTACACATTCAGGCTTTTAGGAGGCTTTCAATGTCAATGGATAAATTATCCAAAGGTAGTGTCAGAAGAGGTACCAGGAACCTTATCTTCCCTTAAACTTTCTGGTCTGGATATTAATGATTTGACTCAGCAACTTAGTAATCTCAGGTAAATAAAAAATAAAAAAATCCAATTAACCATTTGGAGTGTACTTTTAGTTATGCTCAAAACTTAAGTTTTGGAGTTGGTATTATCAATTGGTTATTGGGGAGTAAAAGTCAATTAAAAAAAAAAAAAACAGATTTGGGAAATTTGGCGGAATTTCAGATTCAATACATGAAAACACCATTTGGAAGGAGAAGAAAAACTCTGAATTCTGCTGATTTTTGTCAAAATCTTGGGGAACTCTGAAACTCTGCTGATTTTGGCCAAAACTAAGGGCATAAAGACTCGCATATGTGTTTGTCTTCATTTTGGCTTTGGAAATTAATCATTGTATTGTGATCTTTTGAAGGCAAAGATTTTCTGGGAACCTGTTTGGGAAGACAGAAAGACGGAAAAAGGTACGGGATATGGGTAGAAAGGATAATCCTATTATTAACTGACATGAGACCTGCATATGGAATGTGTAACAGTTAGAAGTGGAAGAACTGCAGAACTTTGTTTGCATTGAAATACTGGATGGACCTCCTTCTCTCAAGATGTCTAGATTTCATTGATTTTTCCAATGTGATATATTTGTCTCTATTTGAATTTCTTCCTGCTGTTTGATCATTGATTCATTATCTTTAGATCTTGCCAAAATAAGTTGAAATTTAGTTGAATGTAAAGAAATTTTTTTCCGGATCCATGAGATAACCCTGAAATATTCGACTTCTATAGCTAAAAACCAAGATTGAGTGGGTGATGCCATTCATGTCATGGTCGAGATTTCCCTTTCCGAAATCTTCTTTCTTTCTCTCATTTTCCAAAGGAAAAGGCGTTTGAGTAGTATAATTATTTTGTAAATTATTAAACTTGGAATGTTTCCTCCTATTTCCTAACGTTTGTATTTATTTGGGAGAAAGATGGTTTGCTAGAAAAGGAACTAAATATAAACTATAATTAATATTCAAAAAAGGGAAAAATAAGAATACACCAATACATCATGGGGTCATCCACTGTCCATTCCCAAATAACATACAGTGTTCGATTAGCCACGGTTCTGATGATCAGGCAGTCGCCGTCGCCGAGCTACAGTTAATCTCCACAGCTGTCATCGGGAACGGCTGAGGGGGTAACCTCATTACCATATAACATACACCATTGATGCATGTCATACAGTCTTTTGAAAGACTTATTGAAGCATTTGATCTAGTTGGAATGTGCCTATCCAAAACTCAATTTCATCCTTCATAATACATTGCAGCTCCATGGATAGGGTTTAACATGAAGCATTCATATCATTCATTTCGGGTTCAAATGTTCAAAACTTGGTTATTTTCAAAGAAGAGAAGAAAAAATATTCAGAGCTTGGCATATTTCTTGAGAGCATCTGTTGCGTCATCTGGCACAGGCAAGTGGGATAATAGAGTTACTCTTGATAAGGATATCAGAACTTTCCCACCTGAGGATGAAGGATCCAGTGTCCATAGCTTCACTTCCCATACCTTTTTAAGAACCATTTTTAGTCAACATGACACTCTATTACTGAATAAGACAATGATAATTGCACTTATTGAATATGGAAAGGTTTCTATATGTCCTCTATTGTATAGAAGTTCTATACTTCTCTCGTCTAGCCATCTAATTTAGATTAAATAATTCATTTATCATTTAATTTATATCCGCCGCCTCAGAGTACTTTAATTTTAATTTTTATTTTACAAATTAGATGGAGACAATTTGCATTGTTTCCCTTCGTAGTCTGGGAGATAGATAATGTACCTTGTCTTTTGCATGCATGTGAAAGAGAACTGGACAGATGATATACAGACTATGCAGCCTTATGCATAATGGCCGGTGCGCATTTGAGTGCAGGAGAGAGACATTGGAGAAGGGCAATTATCATTGTGCCTTATCGATCAAACTTTCTATATTTCCCTAGTTATATATTTCCCTTTATCTAGCCGTTCAGTCAAAGTTGAGGGTTTTTTTCCAATTAGACAAAAATAAAGATATATTTATGATAATTTTTTATAAAATATCAAAAATGTAAAAAGAACAAAAAAAAGCATAATTAAGGGGCTAAATGTCCCAAAATTTTAAACTTGAGGTCCTAGGGACTTTGGTAAGCCCAATGGACTAATGTTGTTTGAAATTTCTAGGAAAGGGGTAAAGGTCATTTTCCCCAAAATTATATATTCTTAACGAACTGTTTTAATTGGAGTATTTAAGGTTGACACCTTATACAGGCCACGCCATAAATAAATAATATGTGGAACTTTATTCCCCCTCTTCGTACCGTGCTATTTTTTGGTGGATAAAAGTTTGATTATCCTTAGAAGGCGTCGTTCACCGTGCATCTTAATCAATAAGGCACCAAGATATTTAAAGTGTGTGGTTTCCATAAGGTTGCAACTTCAAACAATCAAATTAAGGTGCCCCCAAACTTTGTCATGAGATGTAAATTTGGTGTTGAAAATTTCCAGGGTTGGGCAAAGATATATTTTTATCTCTAATTATAAAATTTTAAATTCGAAAAAATGTTCAAACCAAGCAGATATATAAACATATGCATTTTTTTAAAATGGACGGTCCACCTAATGTGTTGCAAGATGTATTTTTTAAGACTTGAAATATTTTTTTTTCTTCATATCTATACATATTGATGTCGAGATGATCAATTAAATGTTTTTTCCAACATCAAAACAAAATTTTTGAAGGATTTCAATGGTGCACTTTAATTCAACACCAACCTTATATAAATTTTTTTCATATTTAAAATGCCTAAACTTGCATTCAAAAAAGTAAGATGCCTGGGCATAAACAACTGCCATCAGTGTGACATACTCCTGAGGAGCATACTGTATATTTACTCTCCTAGGTAAAGAAACCTAATCACAACTTTTTATCTTATATTTGGAGATCTATTTTATAATCACCCGATAAGCATTTCGCTAGAAAACTAAA
This sequence comes from Amborella trichopoda, assembly GCF_054954075.1. Taxonomy (NCBI): domain Eukaryota; kingdom Viridiplantae; phylum Streptophyta; class Magnoliopsida; order Amborellales; family Amborellaceae; genus Amborella; species Amborella trichopoda. The sequence goes on along the minus strand of NC_142337.1, from coordinate 67,242,193 downwards.
AATTATCGGTTTTTAAAAGGTTTATTTCTTACCATTTAAACTATAAGGGAAAGTATCATATATGGAAAGCCTCAAACTCTCAATCCAATACTTGGACATTAGTTTTTAAGACAAATGTTTGGTACCTTTTTGTTTTTGTGGGGTTAGCATCTAGGTTAAGAATGAGAAGGTTATACCCCAAAATTTAGGATCCCAACAATATTCATAGACATGCAAGTTTCCTATACTTTCCCTAATGGATAGTGTCATACGCTTCCTCTTATCAAGTCGTCAGATTTGAATGAATGGTTGAGATGAATCCACTTACATTGTCAAGCGTCTATGTTATTTTATTTTTAAATTTTTCTACATAATATTTTGATATCAAATTTTTGGCATCCACTCCTCTCTTAAACTCGCAGCACCTGCAAAAAACATATAAAAAAATATTCCCTAGGAAATAAAATAACCAAAATACCCCTAAAAGTTTCAGGGGTATTTTGGTTTTTTATTTTTTATGTCACCCCATTGAGATGATGTCATGTACCAAGTTTCATATTCATATAACTTATAGAATTAAAATTAAAAATAAAATACTTTAAGGTGTCGGATCTATATCAAACAATCAATGGCTTATTTGATCTAAATTGGACGGCTAGATGGGGGGATGGAAGTATAAAACTTCTGTATAGTAGAGAAAAGAAAAAGTTAGACGGAGTTTTCACTTGACCGAGTGATCGCAAAATTACAAATGTGGCTTTCAACTTCACAACAATTATCTCTTGAGAAAAAGTTTATCTAGAGCTGAGGCTCTAAACAATCAAATTAGAGACCGCCTAAAAAGTTTCACTTTGGTGCTCAAATATCATCAAATTGATCATCTCAACATCAAAATGCATAGACATACAAAAAAAATGGATTTCAAGTTTTTGATGCATAGTATGTAGTCTATGTCCTGTGATCTAGTATCTATGGGTCCGCCACTTTAAAAAATAATCAAGAAAAAATAGCAAAATATCACATTTTACTTTGATTTTTTGAAGATAAAAATCACGTACATTCAGTTGTCAGGCCAGCTTAGATTGATCCAAATCACGTACGTTCAGTTGTCAGCGTCGTCTTGGTTGTGTAATTTTTCCTCGTTTCTATTGTCCCGAGCAAGAAGTATGTAATGATTGCGTGAAACATGGGAACCACGACGAGAGTTGCCAATGTGTCCCCCTTCTATTTTGACTAAAGCATTTCAAAACATTTCCAATTTTTGGTACATCCAAATTCAAAAGATTTGGATTAGCGACCTCTACCAAGTAATCGTATATTGCAAAACGGAAAGGTTTTTATGTTTCCCTACAACATAGAAGTTCAATGTTCCCGCTTATCCAATCGTCCATTTTTTAATGGAGGGTTAAGATTGTCCTAATTACAATATCACATCTCTGTATTATTTTATTTTTAATTTTTTTTCTATAGACTGTTTTGACACCAAATTTTAGACGTCCATTCTTATATTAAACTCGTACTAACGAAAATAAAATAAAAATATTTTCAATAAAATAAAATAACCAAAATACCCCTGAAAGATTCAAGGGGTATTTTGGTCATTATTTTTTATCAAAAAATTAATGTTAATATTTTTTTATAGGTGCGCTCCAATGAGAAAATAATACTTACCAAATTTCATATTAAAAAAAAAATTGTATTAAAAAAACTAAAACTAAAATACTTTAAGACGTCGGATCTAAGATCAAACAGTGAGTGGCTCTCTTGATAAAAAAATGGATGGTTGGATGGTAAGGGGAACATAGAACTTCTATATTGTAGGGGGAACATAGAAAGCTTTCCCATTGCACAATAGGTGGTCATCTAAAAACATTTGAAACTAAGTGCCCAAATATTTTCTTAATAGAATTATTATTTCTATTTTTCAAAATTTATTTGTTTTTTCATATTCATGATAGAGATTACATGTCTTTAAAAATTAAGTCAAAAAATCCATCTCAAAAATATATTTCTAGCAAGTGACTCATTTCTAGTTTTCTTATGGACTCATAGAAACATTGTGCTATTTATTTTGGGAAAATTGTTTCCTGCTGGACCGCATTGCTACAATATGCGGTCCAAAGGTATAAAGCATCCATCTTAAAGATGCATGCAAATAGGTGGTCCATCTAAAAACAAGTATAACAAACAGTCCAAATGTTTTTTTAATATAATTATTATTTTTAGTTTTCAAATTTTTATTGTTTTCATATTCATGATCTCCATGTTAAGGATTATATATCGTCTAAAAATTAGGATCATATTGTATTTTAAAAAGATATTATTTGCCAAGCATGCATTTCTACAATATGCGAGCTGGCCACATAAAAACCGTGCCCTTTATTTTGTCCGAGATTGTATATAATGAGTCTATTTTTACCTTTGATGCAAGGTAGTCACAATTACTAACAACCATCCCATATGAAGTTTGCTAGCTTGGATGTATGACAAAGTTTGCGAAAATTCATTTTGAAGTTTGAGCTTGGTTAATGAAGTAACTGCAACTACCCAATTTCACATCTAATGGTCAAGATTATCGTCTCCGCTTATACCAAAGGCAAATGATTTCATTGTATATTTCCCATTGTGTCCACTTTACTCACAACTGTCCTTTGAATGTTACCCTCCAAGGATGAATTGACCCATCACCTCCACTGCACCTAACCTTCTCATTCGGGATCGATTGCTGAGGAAAACGTCTCTTTCCAAAGTCCAATGAATAATTTGCGAGGAACATGGGCATCCACCCTTTGCAATGAACCAGCAGGTCTTCATAACTTGAACCGTGTTTCAAAATCCGGCTCAGCAGCGATCGTACACCTATAGAATTATTTAAAAAAATTTAGAGGATAATATTTATGTAGAATCCTTCGGATCATATATCAGAATGATAATAATGATCTTGAGAATTCTACACAAATATTGTTCTCTAAATTTTTTCATCGTATCATAGCGATTCTTCAATGCTTTCACCGGTCTCTATCTTTTGTTCAAATAAATTATATTCTCTTTCTAAATAAAAAAAAAATAGTCTTTTTCTCTCAAAATTCTTCAAAAAAATCAATCTCTTTCTCTCTCTAAAATTTTAGTTCTCTCTTGATCTAAAAATCAGTCTCTCTCTCTAAAAATTCTTTTCATCCCCTTTCTAAATTCTTTCTCTCTCAAAAATAAAAATTACATAAATCTTCTTGTCTTTAAACAAAAAAATTTCTCTCGTCTCCAAAAATTTTATATCGTCCAACCCGTAGTGTACGGTGGTTTTGTCCCTAAAAACTATGGCCTCTTAAAAAAAACAAAAACACACTCCCTGCAAGACTTTTGTCTCTTCTGGTTCTCATATAAATAGATAAATAAAAATTTTACTTCCTTTTGTCTTAAAAGGCCATTTGTTTTTCTTTTCTCCACAAAGAACCTCAACTTGCTTTCTCCTTCTATAACTATTACCATGTCTTCATCCATATAATTTCTGAACATTCTTTCTCAACTTATGACAATCAAGCTCTCCAATAACAACTTTCTCTTCTGGAAAGGTTAAATCATTTTTATTATTAGAGGCCAAGGAATCATAACACAATATATGTATAGAATTTTCTAGATCATTATCATCATTTTTATTACTATGTTAGATTGTCTGGTTGGTAATTCATATCAGTTACGAATCACTGATCCAAAAAATTTAAAAATAAATAATAAATAAATAAAGAAGAAGTTTATATAAGTACGAGGCTCTAAACAATCAAATTAGGGTGCACCTCAAAATTTTCACTAGAATAAGTTGTTTTGATGCCCAAATATTCTCAAATTGATCATCTCGACTTCAAGATACATGGACATGAGAAAAAAATAGAATTCAAGTTTTGAAAATAGTGCATTTTGTAGTGTATTTTTAGACTGTCAATTTTCAAGATTTTCATAGATCTGCTCAATATTTATTAATTTTGATGCTTTTAAATTTTATAATTAGAGATAAAAAATATATTTTAAAGGCTATCTCAAAAATTTTCAATATTGAAACCACATTTCTCAACATAATTTGAAATTGCGCTTTACTTTGATTGTTTAGAGCCTTGGCTCTCTAAAAACCACACCCAATAAATAAATTAAAACATAGATTTATTGGGTTGGAATTTAGAGGGACTTAAAATACATTAGATAAACTTAAAAAAATAAAAAAAGATATATAATGGGGTTTTAGACGTAACCGGGCTGGGACCCATAACATTTGGACAAGCGATTCAGATACAAAATTGACAGTTTTAAGACATTGATTTGAAGAGAACTTGCGAAATTCTCATCTCTGCCTACAATTCAAAAGATAAAAACTACTAGAGCCACAAAAGCATAAAAGTTGTTTGCCGGAGCATATTGTACATTTACACCCAAGTACTGTTCTTTGGAATATAATTTCTTCAACTATGATTTATCTCTAGAAAAGAAAAAATAAAAAATTAAAGAAAAGAACTACAACATAAAGTATCTTAATATTGAAATAAAATAACTAGCTTTAAGACAATTTGGTATATGCATTTATAAACTCAAAATCCAATTTTTCTTGTAAAAATATGTTATTTAGATTTCTAGTGTTTTTTGGGGTTATTTTTGTCTTTTTTTTAATTATAGTGATGTAAAAGGTAGAGACTTAAAAATAAAGAGGGATATGGAGAGGGATTAACATAGTTGGGTTAGTTAGGTTATGTTAGACTTGTTTTTAAGAGATAAATAAGAGATGGAGTTAACTTTTTTTATTTTTATGTCATTTTTATTTATTATTCCTTTTAGTTTGTATTTATAGGGAATATGCCTTTTTTTTTTTAAGGTAAAAGTTTATATAGAGTTGAGGCTCTAAACAATCGAATTCGAGCCGACCTCAAGAATTTCACTAGAAGAGGTTGTTTTGATGCCCAAATATCCTCAAATTGATCATCTCGATATCAAGATGCATGAACATGAGAAAAAATGGATTTCAAGTTTTGGAAATAGTGTATTTTGTAATGCATGTTTGGACCGTCAATTTTAAAGATTTTCAAGTGTTTATAGATCTCTCGATCTATACTATTTTTGAAGCTTTAAACTTGATAAATAAATATGAAAATATATTTTAAGGCTATCAAAAAGATTTCTAGTATTAAAACCACATTTCTCGACACTATTTGAATGTAGGATCTAATTTGATTGTTTAGAGCCTAGGCTCTAAACAAACTAGACCCTTTTTGTAAAGAGGATATAGGAGAATAGAGAAATAGTTTGATCTTGTGAAAAAAATCTTGAGGTGGACTCCTCGTAGACCTAGAGATAGGGTATAATTTCTCAACCGTTTAGTTTTATTTTATTTTCTGATCTATTATTACTTTCTTTGCATCAGTTGGTATCAAACACTTGAGAACCCTGCTGATCACAAATAATTGATGATCTAGCTATGAAGCGTGTAAATCAACTATTAGAGCGATTAGATCAAAAATTTGAAAAACTCAAAGAAGACCTGATCAAAATTTAAAAATTAATTATGAAGAATAAGACATACGTGATGTAGTGTTTGAAATTCAACTTTGTGAGTCTGACGGAAAAATCAAGATTAAGCTCGAGATCTCATTGTTCTACTTCAAGTTGCGCATAAAATATTCAATGAATTGGTTTATTGAAGACAAAGTACTGAGAAGAATTGTAGGACTACATCACCAATTACTCTATTAGTCTCTGAAGGATGTAAACTCGAGGTCGAGCTTCGTCCAACCTCGAGAGTACGATGCAAATGGAAAAAGTGATTTTTTAAAAAAAAAAATCTATTTCGATAGTTTTATATATTTTTAGGACTTGAAAAAAATGTCATTTGGTTTTTTAGTTTTCCTTAGTGTTATTCTTGTTGTTTTTTAGTTGTAAAGATTTAAAAGGTAGAATAGGAAGTTTAATTATTATTGTTTAAATGATATGTGTATGGATAAAGATTAGCATGACTGAGTTAATTAGGATATGGTAGACTCGTGTTTAAGAGATAAGGGAGAAATAGAGTTTAGTTTTCTGTAATTATTTTATTTATTATTTATTATTTATTTTAGTTTATGTTTAAAGGGAATGGATAAAGGGTTAGGATATGGTAAAGGGTTCGATTCCCCGCATCTCCAAGGGGCACGGGATCAATCTCCTACTTCCTCCTCCGCTCCACCTTTATTTATAAGGAGGAAGAAAAATATTAAAAATGTAAGAAAATCAACAACAGAACCCAAACCATATTAGCTTTTGGATGATTTTGATAGTTTTCAAGGTGACTTGGGGCTTCCATATTTTCTTGTTCTTTTTTTTTAAATTTTTTTTAGAAGTATTGGAGATTTCAATCAAAATTCTCAATAGCTATCTTTTATGGAGTTTTTTCATCTTTTTAGACATCTAATGATTTCTACTACCTCCTTTATATTCTTCCTTAACTATTGTTATTACTTTTTTTGTTTTGGCTTTTTTTGCGTTGAGTAGCACTGACTCAACAGAGTTATTTCGCTCAGGCAAAGGCCGAGTCGAGTTTCTAAACGCTGCTTTTATTCGGATGCCTTGATAAACCATAAAAATGTAAAAAATAAATTTACGTGAAGCTCTATATAAAGCCCTTCCTTTTCATAAACCTTTAGGAACAACTGACAAGAGAAAAAATTATAAAGTTCTATTTCTTAAAACATTTTGGATGCGCAGAACTATTGATTTGTGAAGAAATAAAATGACTAAAATGGGTGATGATGGATAGCCCAAAAATAAACTATAAAATATTTTATTGTCAAAGTTTAAAATCCTTGTTACTTTCTGATCCATGGCCTTGATGGTAAAGAGTATTGATCCATAAAAATTTAGATACATAGATTTTGGAAGGAGACTATAGTTGTATAAGTGCTAGGCTAGGAAGTTAAAAGTTAAACCCCATACAAATATCTTATCCCCTTTTGATCTCGTTTACTTTTTAAGGATATGGTTTGTATAATGTTCAGGCTTCAAAAAATCAAAGTAATTTAAATAGTATCGAAAGATGTTGTTTCAGTACATAAATTTTTTGTGATGGCCTGAAATTTTATTTTTATCTTTAATTATAAAATTTAAAGTTTCAAAACTAATAGAGATCGAGCAGATCTATGAACATTTGAAAATTTGAAATTTACAATTTAAAAAATCCATTACAAGATGCACTATTTTCAAAATCTTAAAACCATTTTTTTTTTTTATGTCTATGCAACTTGAGGTCGAGATGATTGTTTTGAAGATTTTTGAGCATCAAAACAACATTTCCTAGTGAATTTTTGGGGTACGATTGTTTGGGGCCTCGCCTTGTATAAACCTTTTCCTACTTTTAATAGCCCCTTATTAGCGATATTTCTCTCCATTGTTAGCTGTACTCTACTTCCACCTTTTATTCATATATTCTCAAACAAACTGCAACTAAAAAAAAAAAGGGTACACAATCGTACTTGTTAGCTGTACTTCCTTTCCTACTTTTATTCTTATTCCTATCCTCTCACAAACTAATACTCGCTTAAATGGTAGATAAATCGTACCTGAATTACGATACTAGGTTGCGGTCCCCCAAAATTGCCTTTTTGAGGCTAGACTTAGCAAGTGGTGTAGCCTAAAAATGTTGAGGGAAATAGTTTGGTAGGCCGCGGTAGTATCATCTTGGAATTGGATCGAGGACCTGAGATACCACTGGAAGGCTGCAAATCTATATTTGGGGCTCTGAAAATGGTGTCGAAGGGAATTGATCTAGATATTCTAAACATATTAATTCTTTCTCAAGAAATTTAAAATATGATGTTGTATATAATTGTCGTGTACTTTTAATAACATTTTCTTTGATGATGTTGCACAACTACCCTATAGTAGAAATGTAAAGTAAAAAATTGTAATATATTTTTATTTTTATTAATGAAAAATGGCAGAAGCCTTCTTTACCTAATTTTTTTTAAAAAAAGTAAGTTGGAGAGAAAGGTGAGTCATAAAGGGCACTTAGACCAGATAATTGACGTAAAGTGTACATGAAGGGGAAGTCAAGTTTCTATGACTAGAGAAACACATTTAGAGGGGTATGAACCGATGTTATTAGTGTCGGACTAGCCTCTAAACTGGTTCAAGGTTTGATCTAGTCAGAATTAGTTCAACAGTATGCCAAACCTTTTGGATTAGACTGTTAAAAGTTAAAAAATGTAAGAATGGTTGCTAAAAATCATGAAATATATTAAAAGGGTAACCTTTTGGATGAGACTGTTAAAAGTTAAAAAATGTAAGAATGGTTGCTAAAAATCATGAAATATATTAAAAGGGAAAGGTATCCAATGTTATTCTGCTGGTCTAAATAGTTAAAAACGGGCATTAAACAGGTTTACTAAAGCGATTTTTTCTCTTGACTAACCGACCAAGGTAACGACTAGCAATTTGACCAACTGGACTCGTGGGGTACATGCAGTCTTGATAATAATAATTTGAACCCAAACCACTCCTAAAACCCTAGTGTTAACCGCTGCACCAGCACATACGCACCCTCTCTCTTCTGATCTCATTCAAATATCTTCTGATTTTCAATAGACAAAATTTGAGACCGTCCAAAACGAACCATTGGTTTGCCTTCAAATCTGAGCCCTCCATCTCAATTACCCCATGCCGCTGGGACCCACAACCCACCTTTGACCCGTTCATGGTCGTACAGATGCCGAAGGCACACGTGTCAGCAAGGCAACCTTTTGATTCCCCATTTCAAATTCCATGACACAATGCATAAAGACCTAAGACATTTATGCATTATTTATTTATGGATGCGGTTTGTATAGAGCCTAGGCTCTAAACCATCAAATTAGAACCTACCTTAAAATAGTGTCGAGAAATGTGGTTTCAATACTGAAAATCTTTGTGACAGCCTTAAAATATATTTATTTATTTATTTATAACGTTTAAAGCTTCAAAAATAATGTAGATCGATTGATGTATGAAAACTTGAAAATCTTAAAAATTGACAGTCCAAAAATGCATTATAACATACTTTATTTCCAAAAGTTGATATATATATATATATATTTTCATGTCTATGCAACATTTTGATGTCGAGATGATTCATTTGAGGATATTTGAGCATAAAAACAACATCTTCTAATGAAAATTTTGAGGTAGGCTCAAATTTGATTGTTTAGAGCCTCAATTCTATATAAACTTTCCCCTTTATTTATTGATAAAGTAATAAAAAAAAGACCCATACAATTCCCATTGTGAATTCCATGTACTAAAACCGGAGGAAGCATGTTTTCCAACTGGTAAAAGATTCTCAAAGCTTAAAAAACCAAAAGAGAAAGCACTAACAAGAAAATAAAGACTAAAAACGTGATTATAGGCACAGTATTTTCTTATAATAATGCAGATATATTTTAGATATAATATTAATATCTTAGTTATTATTATATTGATTCTGTTAGTTATTTTTGATATGATATTAGGAAAGAGAAGGAAAAAGCAAGCTGAGATCTGCGCATGATTTGATAAAAAAGAAGTTGGGTTCATATCACAATCCTTGATTTGGGTTGCTTTTGGAGCTCTTAAAAGGGAGACAGCTTGCACTACTTCTGGATGGGGCGAAAGCTTTTTCTTTTGGATGGTGCCCTGTTCACACCATACTCCGATACACGCTTTCTCTTTTCTTATTAGTGTAATGCACGGTTAATGGAGGACAATGGTTTGATAGGGCTGCAGCTCTATTAAAATAAATAATGTCTCACCTCATAACTAATTGGTTGCAATTCAAGCACTGAAAAATATTTACATCAATCATCTCGGCTTGAAGCTTGAACATTATGGTTTTGAAAAAAAAAAAAAAAAGATTTTAAGTTCATATTGTAACAAATTATCTCGATCATGCATTTCTCCTTTAAAATAAGCATTCAAAGATCGACAAGATTTGTATATTTTTTGAGTTTTAAATTTTATTTGGGTGTTGAAATTTGAGCCATTATGGAGATTCTATTGCCAAAAGTGTTTTCCATACAAGAATTTGATGTGAGGCTTTATTTGATTTGCAAAGCCCTAGCTTTATAAAAACTTCATCCTTTAAAGAATTGGGAAGTCTATCATACACCCATGGTGTATGGTGTATAATACACCATGAAGCTACCCACCATTTGTTTCGGATGATGGATGGTGGAGAACACTTGCAATTCTCAACAATAGACAATCTCATGAGTACAAATGTATCTCCACCCTCTTTCACAAGCATGGGCGGTGGACGCCCCCATTGTATATCATGTTGGATTTGTTGCTATCCAAAATCACTCACATTAGAAAATCTCATATTATGTGGGATTGAGATATTCTCATATAATGTGGGATTAAGATATTCTTATATTAGATGGGATTGAGATTGAAATTGATATTAATAAGTTTCCTAAAAGAAATAGAAATCCAATAGGATTAAGACTCCTGAATATATTTCTTGGTCTTTTGAGATATATGTAATATCTATAAAAAGATTTTTATTTAGTACGGATTCCTAACTTTATGTATATGAGATGAAAGTGCAAGAGTTTGTGTGCTCTATTTGGGTCACCATATGTGAATGGTGGTTCCTCTAGAGAGAGAGGGGGATGGGGGCAAAACCTCATGTATATAGGATGCAAGGTTTCCTCTTAGAGAGAAGAGAGCTTCTTATGGAGCGAAATAGTGTGATTGCGTCTCATGAAGATTGAGATGCTTGTTTGTTGTAGAGAAATGATTCATATAGAGATTTTGGGTTATTTTCCTTTTAGTTAAAGAAAATGTCAGTTTCTTGCTGCTCTCGCGTTTTTATTTGGTGTATTTCGTAATAGTTGCCAGAAGCAAAAAAAAGGAATTGATGGTGGTTTAAAAGGGTTTGCTCAACTTGGTTTTGTCGACCTTAAAGATGTAGCTCTATGTTTCAAAATCTTTGATGTGGCTTTTATCGGTAGATTTCAGTTTGTTGTGCTCGTGGATGTAGCCCTTATGGGGTAAACCATGTAAATCTTTGTATTCTTGTGTATATGTGTTTCATACTTTATTTCTCGTACTTTATTTATCAAAAAATCAGCTCGTCTAGTTTAAAGCTTCGACGCACAACATATCATAGGCTACAAACCGGAGATGTACAATATGTATTTTCTCACGAACGTACCCAGCCCAGACGTGGCAGCCTTTTACGACGTAATGTTCTTGGTTCCATTACCACCCATTTACATTTAAAAAACGAACAAATATCAATTTGAATAAGTTATATTCTTGCTTACAATACACATACTTTCCCTCGTTAGGACGGACCTCAGTCTAAATAATACCATACGCTTTCTGGTGTAGTGCCTTTTTCTAATGGTAAGAGGCTCACTTTTGTGGAGAGTGTAAGCTAGTTAGCCAACTACATTGGATGGTGGTCGCTTGTCCGAATAAAGCTTTAGGTTACGTAGAGCACAAGCACTCGGTTTAGGCAAATCCCCACCCGTTTATTAGGGAGAAATTCTAGAAATGGCTATAGAAATCCATTACGATATTCAAAATTTGAATTATTTAACATTTTGCTCTTCGTGTATTTGATAAATTTCAAAATCCCTTTTGGTGGGTATATGAAATTAGATAAAAATATGGATGAGTTAATAAATAGTTCAACTCTTAATAGAAGTTTGATAGGTTCCGCTAATAATTGTTTATTTGTTATATGAATATGTCAAAATTATCTTTAGCTGTCAAATGTGAAATTACGTGATTTTGATTATTAGATGTGAAATAAGGCTGGAGTTCGGGATAGCAGATGTAAAATCGGTAATTGGGGTTGAAGGATTTCAAAACTAATGAAAATTTCTTCAGAATTTGTACAAAAAATTGACACATTCAAGCTGCTCTATTTTAAATTTGACGGCTCGAGGGATCTCCAAACTTTGTGCAGGAAAGGTAATTCTCTAATTTCAAACATTCCAAAAGAATAACATATTGGTTGCATAAATTAGACGATCAACCAAAGGATTCAACGGTCTAAGTCTAACAAGGTGAAAGTAATCAATAATTTTATTTTTTAATTTAATAGCCAATGTGGTTGTAGAAAGTTCCAGTACTCTTTCTCTCTCTCTCTTACTCTGTATCTCAGGAAAAACTAAAAACTTTTGATGTTCCTTGGCTGGGGTTGTTTCTTAAAAAAAGTATTATGGTCCCAATTCTTATTTTTGAAGGTTCAAAAAAAAAAAAAAAAAAAAAAGTTGACCACCAGTCAAAGGTGACTAGCATCAGGCCCCCAATTAATCAAGACCGTCCATATTTGATTTGAACGGTTCAGAATCTGGTCTGGTTCAGTTGCATTCCACCAACTTGGAGAAAAGCTAAAAGACCCCCAAGAGAGAGGTATTGAGAAATATGAGAGAGAGATATTGAGGAAATATTTTAGAGAGAGAGACATTTAAAAATATTTTAGAGAGAGAGAGAGAGAGAGAGAGAAATCTTCCTCCTGTGCCAAACACTAGTAAATTGTGGGCGGGAAGAGTGAGAGATTCGTCCCCCCATCTTCTTTACAGGACAAGCCACCAGTAGTATATAAATTGGGGAAGGCCAGACCGACCCAGTGCAAATCAAAGAAACCGCAGTACACTGAGGCATTGAGTATCTAGAGAGAGAAAGGGAACCTCTAGATAGAGAGAGAAGAATGGGAGGAGGAAAAGGAAGGCAGGGTAGAGAGAGAAAGGCTTCTATCTGCGAGAAGTACATGTCTTCTGTGGCTAACATGTTCAAATTCGCAGCGAATCGAAGGTCGGGTCGTGATCACGCCCATAACCGTGAGGAGGTTCAACCTGCTCCACCTCAGTCTCGCTTCTTTTCTAGGCCTTACTACTATGAAGAAGACAACAGAGGGGAGCCTGATATTGATCAGAAAGCTACTGAATTCATCACGAATTTCCATCGTAATCGATCCTCTGATGCCGATAGGCAATCCGTGGTGGTCTGACCCCCACCCTGAGCTCCCATTTATTTTCTGCTATGCTTTTCGATTCGTGATTGTAAGATGTGTAATATGTTTCTAAATAATGCAATGCCATGTGATCATGGCTTCTTCTCTCTCTCTCTCTCTCTCTCTCTCTCTCTCAATTTACTCGTTTTCATCTCTCTCCCTCTCTTTCCCTCAAATGCTCATTTTCATGTCTTAAATTTACGTATCTCAGTCTATCTCTCACTCTATATTGTTCCTTTTCATCTGTCTAATTTTGCTTAATTTCTTATCTCTCTCTTGCTCATTTTCCTCTCTCTAAGTTTGCTCAACTTCTCTCTCTTGCTCATTTTCCTCTCTCTAAGTTTGCTCAACTTCTCTCTCTTGCCTCTCTCTCTCTCTCTCAATTGCCCATTTCCATCTCTCTTAAGTTTTCTCAATTTCTTCTTTTTCTCTGTCTGTTTTTCATTCACACACGCACGCACACAAATTGTTCATCATACATGTTGCCTACATTTACTAATTTTAAGTAGTTTATTCTAGCATTCTTTTATATTTCCCAAATAAAAATGCGTTAAATCTTCAACAATATTAGCCAATTGTTAGTGGGCCTGTTTTTTTTCTTTTCTTTTTTTAAATTTTCTTAGTCAAATTAGGTGAGGAATAGCACAAACACAATAAATAGCTATATATATGTTTGGCTGCAAATAAAAAAAAAATGGGAAGTCAATATTGTAGTCCTATGGATTATAAAAAAGAAATATGACCCATTATGTGACTACTATATATTCAAGGAAAAAATTTATGTAAGTGTGAGGCTCTAAACAATAAAATAAGGGGGCACCTTCAAAATTTCACTAGAATCCAAATATCCTCAAATAAATCATCTCTAAGGCATGGACATGAGAAAATAAATAAATTTTAAATTTTAGAAATAATGCATCTTGTAATGTATTTTTGGAACATCAATTTTTTAGATTTTTAAGTTTTCATAGATATACTCAATCTACATTATTTTTTAAGTTTTAAATTTCATAATTAAAGATAAAGTTATATTTTAAGGCTATTAAAAAGATTTTAAATATTGAAACTACATTTTTCGATTTGAAGGTGTGTTTTAGTTTGATTATTTAGAGCCTTGGCTCTATATTCAAAATACCTTATTTGTAAAAGTCACCATCCGTGTTTGGAATGGATGGTGGTGAAACAACGATTGGGGTTTCTTAGGGAGGTCGGTGAAATTAAAGTATGTATTTATTTGTTTAAGGAATCATGAGAGAATTTATTTACTTATATAATCCCTTGGGGAATCGAACCACGCGTGTTGGCGTGTGCTTTCCACATGTTTCTCATGCATCACGGACCTTATGAAGTCATGATGTCGACTTAGAAATGTTGAGATGGAGAGTTTTGAGTGAAGTCTTGGAAACTCGGACCCGGGAAAGGAACCAGGCCTTGGTCATGGTCCCGGTAAGTTGGAACCGGTCTGGTTAAGTCGTACGAGTCGAACAACTATAGGCTATATAAGAAAGTATTTTAAAAATAAAAAATAATTTTTTAAAAAAATATAAAAAATGCATTTAAAGTAAAATTAAACAAAACGTTAAAAAACTAGTAAAAAGAAATAGATTTTGAAAAACGGTACGATTTGTATAGAGCCTAGGCTCTAACGATCAAATTAGAGCCTACTTTCAAAAAGTGTCGAGAAATATGGTTCCACTATTGAAAATCTTTGTGATAGCTATAAAATATAGTTTTATATTTATTTATAAAATTTAAAGCTTCAAAAGTATTGTAGATCGAAGTATCTATGAAAACTTGAAAATTGACTGTCCAAAAATGCCTTACAAAATACACTATTTTCAAAACTTGCAATCCATTTTTTTCTCTTGTCCATACTTCTTGATATCGAGATAATGAATTTGAAGATATTTGGGCATCAAAATAACCTCTTCTAGTGAAATTTTTGGGGTAGGCTCAAATTTGATTGTTTAGAGCCTCGGCTCTATATAAACTTTTTCCTTTGAAAAAGCGAGGTGTATTTTAGAAATAATCCATTTTTTTTTTTAAAAAGTAAAAATAAGTATTTATGGCTAAATATTTTCCATTTTTTTTTCAAAATGGCGGAAAATATATAAAAACATATTACAAATAAATTTTTTAATTTTTAGATTTTTAATATTTTGTGTGAATTTTTTTCAAACTTGAAAACTTGACCATCAAAACCGAGCTTAACTAGACCCCACCCATGAGCAGGTTTCTGGTAACCTGGTCGGGTCTGATTCGGCCCAGCTAGTTTGTTCGATACAGGTTGAGAGAGAGAGAGAGAGAGAGAGAGGGGCATAGAGAGAGGGGCATATATGGTTTTGTGTCTCAGGGGAATGTTTATGGGCGTTATCGAGATTGGACTGGACTTGCGGTCACACTGTTTACCGGCTTTTTGGCGAGTTTGGTTCTAAGTGAAAAATTGGGTTTAGTTAAAAGTTGATTAAAACTAATATTTTAATTTTATTTTCTAATGTGCATTGACCAATTAAAGTAATTAGCCAATTTTTAAAATATTTAGATTTTAAGATTTTTTTTTTTTTTTTTTAAATCTGACCCTATCAATTCAATAAATAACCTTTCAATTCAGATCGATCTTGATAGCATAAGAGAAAAATATAACGACAATGAACATGTACCTCAATGAAACCATAGTCCATGATAAGCTTCCAATGAATTGATGGGCGGTAATGAAGAGAGATGAGAATCACCAAAACATATGATGCCTTTAATATTTACTACTTTTCCATGCCTTTCAAATTAAACATGACAATGTGCGACACGAAATAAGCGCGCTTCATTACTCTTGTATATTTCATCGCTTTTTTAGAGGAATATTGTTTGACGGGAAAAAGTTTATATAAGGTTGCAACTTTAGAATCATATATGCACCACAAAACTCTATCGAAAATATTATTTTAATGTTGAAAAACCCTATAATAGATCATCTCAATATCGAAATGTATGAATATGAAAAAAAAATAAACATACAATTCAAGTATTAGAAAACCTTTATATCAATCATCTTGCCCTGAAGTTGAAAAAGAAAAAAAAAAGATTTTAATTTCTAAAAATAGCGTATATTGTAACAAATAATTTAGATTGTCTATTTCACATTAAAAATAAGTGTTCATAGATCTGCAAGATCTGTATCATTTTCTGAATTTTGAATTTCACTATTAGTATGGGAAATTAATTTTAGAGCCATCATGGAGATTTTTGTTACCGAAAGTGCGTTCTGGACGAGGATTTGAGATGACGGTTTATTGTTGTTTCATAAAGCCTAGGCCTTATTGAGACTTTATCCCTTTTAGGGATAGAACGAAATTGACAAGGGACTAACGGCTTTTTTATTCTTGATTGACAATGCAAAATTGTCTTTTCAATCAAGTCAAGCAACTGAGGGTTTTTTTCGTATTGCTCGTCAATACCATACTATTTCATTCTCGAAAAAAATGTATTACTAAGATTTCATGATTCACTGTCGAACCTATTGTTTCGCGAAAAAGAACCAATTGTATGGTAAATGCTTCAAAAAGTTTTCTAGTTGGACCTGTCTGATAGGTTGGACAATGATTAGCATGCCATAGCTGGTTTCGTCAGAAATAAATATCTAGTTATATTTGGTAAAAAATCAATGAAAACCAATATTTGATCAATTTATACAAATAAGATTGATTAAACAAAGTTGAGCTATTTTATAATATATTTTATATTGTCAAAGTATTATTTTTATTTATAAATCTTATTTATTTATTTATTTATTTATTTAAATTCGATCTAACCAATCTAATCGGCAATCGGATCAGTTTTGATATAAAAAGTAAAACAAATTGCTTGACACCATAAAAGCATAATCTAAATGGACTTCGTACTCTTATTTGTCCGTTTAAAAGACTCCCGGACTTTGAAGCAAGACAAAAAGCTACTGTTCCCAAAGCGAAATTAGCATTAATAGAACATATTTTTCATCAAATCCCACAATAATTGGTTTTTTAATACATCAACCTAAATTCTTAATGAATATAATAGAACCTCCTATCCTTTTAGGGTCTTCCAATATATTCGTTAGATTAAAAGGTGTCTAAAAAGAACATTTACTTTTTATACAAGGAGGTTACAATTATTTTTATCCAATAGATGTCAAATTGGATGGTTTCGTATGAATCACAAACTTTAATAATTTCTTTCGAACTTTGTGTCTAATCAATGACACTCTTACAATCACCGAGTTTGAAATCTCCTAAACAAAAATATTTGTAACCTCCTTGTTCAAAATGTTAAGGGCACGGTTTGTATAGAGCCTAGGTCCTAAACAATCAAATTAGAGCCTACCTTCAAATAATATCGAGAAATGTGGTTTCAATACTAGAAATCTTTGTGATACCGTTAAAATATACTTTCATATTTCTTTATAAATTTTAAAGCTTAAAAAAATAGTGTAGATAGACAGATCTATGAAAACTTGAAAATCTTGAAAATTGATGGTCCAAAAATGATTTACAAAATACACTATTTCCAAAACTTGAAATCCATTTTTTCTCATGTCTATGTATCTTGATGTCTAGATGATCAATTTGAAGATATTTTGGCATTAAAACAACCACTTCTAGTAAAATTTTTGAGGCAAGCTCAAATTTGATTGTTTAGAGCCTATGCTCTATAAAAACTTTTCCCAAATGGTAAATTGTTTCTTTGTTGACAATCCCTTCAAAGGAAGGTTAGTTGTGGATTCCAAGTTCAGACAATCTCTCATAACACCAGTGTTTAAAAATTTGGACTCAGGATCGAGCTACAAAGCCCTCGCCCCCAAGTCTGAATGGAACGAGTCGGAACCGAACATACAATTTTAATAAGAAAATTTAAAGATTATGAAAAATCAAGAGATTTAGGTAATTCTGAGGTTTTTTTCCCATAAATAGCTAGCTCTGTATCCCGAGTCAAATTGGGTGATTCACAACTCGACTAGCGATTATTAAATCTGTATTGTACAAATATTATGGGCATAACCTAAAGTAGAGGGGAAAAGTTTATATAAGTGCAAGGCTCTAAACAATCAAATTAGTGTGCACTTCAAAAATTTCACTAGTAGAGATCGTTTTGATGCCCAAAAATCCTCAAATTGATCATCTCGACCTCAAGATGCATGGATATAAGAAAAAAAAATGAATTTCAAGTTTTGGAAATAATGTATCTTGTAATGTATTTTTGCACTGTCGATTTTCAAAATTTTCAAGTTTTCATAGATCTGCTCGATCTACACTAGTTTTGAAGCTTTAAATTTTATAATTAGAGATAAAAACATATTTTAATGCTATCAAAAAAATTTCAAGTATTGAAACCATATTTCTCGCCACCATTTCAAAGTGTGCAAACCCTACCCAAAGTAGAGAGTTGTAGTAAAAATGAAGAGACATAGTGGATTCTTGTAAGTGCTGCTCTCATTGTCAATCAATTACAAGAATCTCAAGCTTGATCACGGTTCATCTGAAATGCAGCCTTTTTGCCATGAATAAATGCATTATTCCTATTAATGCCAATATTCTCATCATACAATGGTTCTCATTGCAACTAATAAATAGGTGCCCCAGGTTTCGTTTCTATGGTATGGATGCATTCTTCTTTGAGATGCCAAGAGGATCCCTTACCCATGAAGTTTCTTCAAAAGCAGTCATTAGAAGAAGCCACACTATAGAAAGAAGTCCTACAAATTAAGGGCCAAACCTAGAAAGAAGGCCTATGGAATAGATCCTCAATAATAGAAGTTATTCACCACATTGAGATCTATTTCTAAAAATATTTCCAAACCAACGTAGGTATCTCCAAACCTACCCTGAAACCAAAACTCTTGATACTTCTATAAAATTGATACCAACACCTAAAAATTTGTATTTACAAAATTTAGATTAGTACTATCAAGAGCTCAAACTAGTTTAGACCCATCGATCCAACTAGTTGGCTACTGCTGACTGGTGCCTTGGCTAGTTTGGCCCATTGCAAAAATCAAATTTGGTAAAAAACTAATCAAATCTGATAATTTGTCACTTTTGGTAGTTTGGATTGGCCTATTTTGGCTAGTTGATCCGGCTAAATAAAGTTGGACCATTTATTTAAGGGATTGTATACAATGAAACCATTTATGTTTGGTATAAGGTGGTCACAATTACTTATACGTGTCTAATATGAATTCTGATAGGTTACGTGTGTCACAACGTTTGAGAAACTTACTTTAGAACTTTGAGCTTGGTCAATGAAATAAATGCAGCCACCCAATTTCACATCCAATGTCTCAAGATTAATTGTGACCACCTTGTACCAAAGATAAATAGTCTCATTATATACTTTCTCTTTATTTCATAATATGTTTTATATGTTTAAATAATTATTTTTATATTTTCTTTGATCTTATGAAAAACCACTCCCATCTAATTCAACTAAAATTTGGATCATTTTTTTACCGGACCAACTCCAAACTGGTTCAGATGTTATTTAGATCTAAACCCTAGAATGTATCCCTCGAAAGTCTACTATTGTCACCTCCTAGGAGTCACCAGTTTATGTATCTTTCATGTGGCTTTTTGCCCTTGTGGATTCCTTTTGGTGCCCCCTTTATTCTAAAGCATGCACTCAAGATTAGAAATCAAAAGGGATTGGAGGGTCATAAGCTCATGCTTCTCCTTTATGGTTTCAAGGAAAGTAAAAGAGAAGGGGGTCATCAATCAAAGGATGCCACTCTTTTCTCACCTCACTAATGGACTAAAAGTGGCCTCTTAAAAGGATATTTCTTTGCACATGATGTGGGGATTAAAGGAAGCAGCTTCAACTTTTGGAGGTGCACCTAGATGAAACTTTATTGAGGGGCATAATGGCTCATTTTGGAAGTTAGACTTGGATTGAAGTTTCTAGCCCTATTCCATGGAGGGTACTCCAATAAGTGTACTATTTCGTTTTCATCCAGAGGGAGGGAATAGAACTGGGCATCTAACATGTTTAGGGCATCTAACGTGTTTAGGCAATTGATTCAAGATTTGGATCCATGAACTCTCTCTCTCACACACAGACACACTTGCACATGAAGGTGCTTATGTCTGTCTCTCTCACAGACACATTTTCTTCAAGTCTCTCTCTCGTACACAAATGCACATGAAGATGCTTATGTCTCCCTCTCACCCACATGTGCATGAAGCTGCTTATTTTTACATCTCTGAGCACATGGGCAAACAAGATCGGTTTGGATGCCACATTGCGATTTCAACACCCTAACCATCGAACCCATGGTGCCACAGTGATTTCACGACCTTGACCACTGATCCGAAGAACCCGAGTCTCAGAATTAGTAGGAAAATACTTTGTCCGCCATTTTCGGGGCTGGAGGGGCATTAGTTTTGTCAGGCCTAGTGAAGAAGCCCAAGAATTGAAAAATCTGAATTAAGGATTAGGAAAATTGTTTTTATGAGCTTGGTGATTGCAGGCCGTCTATCTTATTTTATTGGTGCTTGTATTTGGCCCATTAAGAAATAAAAATCATATTTTTACCGTTTAAGCTGTTCATCTTGAAGATGCCTAATCTACAAACTTTAGGGACAAATAAATCCCTACAGGGCTCAATCTAACATCAATTTGCTTTCATAAAGCCGTAGTCACTACATTTCTCTCTTCTAAAAAAAAGTTATATCCCATTGAAATATACTTTTTGTACGATTTTCTTCTTCAGGCCAGGCCAGGAGACCGTGTGTGTGTGCAAAGTTTTACGCCTGAACAAGTGCCCCTAAGACCCTCAAAATGGATAGGGCGGATGTTGTTACGGTCTGCCATTAGGAGGAATTATTTTCCAAAAATAGAGGAAAAATATATATATAAAGCGTCAACCTTGTAATATTCAAGTAAGGTGTACCATAAAAAATCTTAATCCTCTGTTGGAAAACTCTCCAATTGATTATCCTGACCTTGAGATGTATAGTTATAAATAAAAAAAATTTATGCATACAGTCTATTATCAACATTTTCAAGTATTTATAGATCCCCCAATCCGTATCATTTGAAAATTTTAGATTTCATAACTAGGGATAAAAATAAATTTTCAAGCCATATTAACATTTCCGATATTTGAAAATCCACCTCAAGAAAAAATTTAGAGGTGCACCTTACTTCGGTAGCCTTATATGATTCCACCATTTTTTAAAGCATAGATAAATATCATTATCTTGTTCTTAGTTACTTGATTTTCCCAAGCAATGGACTCACCATTACAAGATTTGCTATTAACAACATTTGACATTTGATTATGTTCATTATATATTAAGAGACCATACATTTTCACATATATACAAGGTATTATGGGTTTAAGTGGGTCAATTTGCTCGCCACCCGAATAAAATCATCATCATCCAAGCTAGGAAACAACCTTTTATGATAAAAAAAAAAAAAGGAAAAAGGAAAGGAGAAGAAATTTCCTTAAGTGGGAAATAAATACATTAAGGAAAATGGGAAGGATGAGAAGCTTTAGCAAAGGAGGCATGGGCCTTGCAGATTGGGCAAGCACACTTATGAAGGAGCCATCGCCTTATGCAGCTTAGATGGTAGCCATGGCCACATTGGAGCCTCCCCATTTCATCTTCACCTTGGAGGTCTTCCTGAACATAAAAGAAAAAAAAGGTACAAGAAAATTATAAAGAAAACGAAGCATGTGTTGTGCGCCATGCGAGTAAATTGTACATTTGCTCCCTTAGGCAAAATACTGAACTAGGAGAAGAGGATTATCATTTTAGAAAATATGAAATTGACATTTTCTTCTTCGACACAGATGTAATTATCCAGAACATGGAGGTTCTAAAATGAAATGGACATTTTCTTCCTGGACATGGATATAATTATCCACAACATGGGTCTTACTGTTCAGTGTTAATTTGTGAATTTTTTCATGTAGTTTTGGATTGCATAAAAGATTTTCTAAGTGTGTTGCTAGGTTGAGTAGTTTACATCTCCAAATTTTAGGATCCAAAAAGTAATTCTAGCTAGGTTCTATTGGTGGGCACAATTGTACAACGTACTCCTGAAGGAGCATATAATCTTGTAAAAAAGGAAACGTACACCCACCAATCCACCGCTGCCTGAAATATTACAATATCCATAAATAATGGAAATTATATTGTAATTGATTTTTTTAGGCTACTCCACATCAGTGGAGTATTCTCTTCACTTGGTACTTATTACTTTTTATTTTTAAATTTTAGGACAAAAAATTTATCAACACAGACAGTTTTTTCATAGTGGGTAGTGGGGAGCATAATAGATAACTTTGAAAGACTAAAATTGTGTCCTAAAGAATTCCTGATATAATCTTCTCTTTTCATGCTGATACAGTATCCATTTTTTTTGTAGTCCATGTAAAGAATCCCTAAAATATGCGTATTATTGTGTGGACAAGTCACAAGTAGATAGAAATTTATCAAAATACCAACTATTTAGCAATTTATACTTTTGGAAGTACTCCAACTCAAGCCCATGTGTTATTTTATGGATGCAGGAGTACACTATCAATTTACTCCTTTGGATGGGACACAAGTTAGGACATCTCAAATTTTGAGGATGCAATCTCTACAACCCACAAATAATCTCAACGAATTGTTTGCTTTTAAAAAAAAATCCTATGTATTAGAAAATAACAATGCCTCAAGATAGAATAAAGACCGTCCAATATTTTAAGGACTAGATCTAAGTGACATGAAACTCAAAATTTAATGTTTTTCTTTTGAAAATACTCAATTAGTGATTCTTATATAGTCCCCAAAAATTTTGACTAAATAATCTTCCTAAATAGATTTTTTGCACGAGGGAGTAGATGCACAGTAAGCTCCAGCGGGAGCATAGCATATGTGCTCATTTTGAAATGGGTGTGGTTTGTATGGAGCCAAAGTTCTTAACAATCAAATTAGAGCTGACTTTCAAATAATGTCAAGAAATGTAGTTTCACTAATAGAAATCTTTGTGATAGCATTAAAATATATTTTCATATGTATTTATAAAATTTACAGCTTCAAAAATAATGTAGATCGACAGATCCATGAAAACTTGAAAATTGACGGCCAAAAAATGCATTGCAAAATGCACTATTTCCAAAACTTGAAATCCAATTTTTTCTCATGTCCATGCATTTTGACGTTGAGATGATCAATTTGAAAATATTTAAGCATCAAAACAACATCTTCTAATGAAAATTTTGAAGTAGGTTCAAATTTTACTGTTTAGAGCCTTGGCTCTATATAAACTTTTCCCTGTTCAAATTGGATCAAAGATATCGATAAAATGTTAGATGCCAATCTTTCATCCATAAATTGATAAATTTCCCTAAAAACGAAATTGGTCATAAAAATGATATTGATAAAATTTTCCATCAAATTTCCCTAAATCGGCTAATCTCTTGGAAAGAAATGTTCACCTGCAATGCCCCACCAACTCATTTATCTTTTTTTTTTTTTTTGGGGCAATGACTCCAATATCAATGAGGTCTAGAGAATTTGTTAAGAAAATAGAATTGAATACAAAATCCCAGAAAATAAAAGGGAAGAAAAAAAAAATTTGTGCAATTGAAACGGATCGACTGTACCTGACATATGCAACACATCTCCTTCTTCTCTATGGAGAATGATTTAATCTTTTCCATGAACCCTACAACCTCTTTTCCCTTCACCCTTGGCCTGACATGCTTTATTCGGTTCTCTACCTCTAATAAGACCTGCATCCATGCATAACTCATTGAAGTCAATCAATCAAAGAAAGAAAGAGAGACAGAGAGTTGATGTGCATCTTGTCAAAATTAATGTATCAACATAGCTATTTGCTAACATGCTAAATTGACGTGTCTTTGAATTGTAGACAACCATTTGGATAATCTTCATAATCTCCATAGGGAATGATAAAAATAATGAAAAAGGAAAGAATACTACATATTGTATGTAAAGATGACCAAAAAAATAAAAAGACAAAATCCTACCCACCCTCTAATCTGTATGTTATAGCATGTGTGGGGTGGATCATCTAACTGATAAATCCGTGATGGATGGCTGCATCTGTGAGGTCCAAATAGGAAATCTAGAAAATATTAAAAACTAAAAAATAAAATAAGGTGTCATGGGGTGGGGATTTATTGGGAACTAAGAAAACATCATATAAACTTAATTTTTTTTAAAAAAAAACAAATTAAAAAAGAGTGGTTTTTAAGAAGACCACTGGACGTATATCTTCCTAAAACTTTTTTTGTCCTGGCTAATTCCCCATCCAGATCAGATCTAAATTATCTTGTTTTAAGACACCTATACGCATAATATCATGCCAAAATTATTTTGAGTGACAAGTAACCGTGGCCGTAGTTGAGGGAGAGTGTGAGACTGTACAAGTCCATTGATGGACTAGAGAAGCAGTTGGATAAGTGCAGTACACCCAATATGAATATAGGATTTGAACCATTGGCTTTGGGGAAAGGTTTAGTTATCTTGAATTCGGGCCGGGCTCAACACTAAAGTTTGGACCCCATGCCAGGCCCAAGCCTACACAGTACGCTGCTTAACGTACTCTTGCTTCTTGTTGAGAGGGCAAGATTCCTTTAGAATCACTTTGAGAAAAACCCTTTAAAAACCCTTAGAATCCTACCTTTAAATAAAAATGCCATAATACATAAATAAGGGTGTGGTTTTTTGCAAAGCTGAGGCTAAGACACTCCTTTAAATAGAGTAGGAAGATGTTGTTTCATAATGATAATCTTTGTGAAGGCCTAAAAATTTATTTTTACATCTAATTATAAAATTTAAAGGTTAAAAAATAGTATAGATCGGGCAGATCTATGAACACTCGAAAAACTTGAAAATTGACAATTCAAAAAAATGCATTATAAGATGCACTATTTTCAAGACTTGAAATTCATTTTTTCTCATGTCTTGAGGTCGATATGATCGATTTGAGGATTTTTTAGCATAGAAACAACTTCTTCTAATGAATTTTTGAGGTGCCCCATAATTTGATTGTTTAGGGACTCACCCTTACATAAACTTTTTCTTTACATAAACTTTTTCCCATAAATAATTCATCAGTTAAAAAAATTAAGAAAGGAAGAAACTCAAGTTCCATTACTCCATAGAAACAATAAGGTATCTTTGATGGTCACGAATTTCCCCTATTGCAAGTATTCTAAATAAATAATTCTGAAGAGTTTATTTGAATTTGCCTCTTATAAGTTGGAAAAATAGTCTCATTAAAAAGGAGAGGGAGAGATGATATATACGCCACTCGAGTAGGAAACCCAAGGGAAATTCATAAAAACGTCCTCAAGAAATGAATTATTCAATAGAAAAAGCTTACATAAGGAGTCATCGTTACATTCGAAACGTACATCTCAAATACCGATTGAAAACCGTATAATTGAATAAATGTATGGATATAACCAAAAAGATTTAAAATCCTAGAAAATAATACATCTTATATGTTATTAGATCTTTGATTTTCAAGAATTTGGAGTGCTTATAAATTTCTTCAAACTCCATTATTTTTAGAGTTAAGGATGGAAAGGGTTCTAAATCTCATAATTAAGAATAGAAATAGATTTCTAGCACTGGAACTGTATTTTTTGGCACGTTCTCGAGATGCACCTTACTTCGAGTGTTTAAGAGTAGTGTATTATAAAAACCGCACCCTCAAATTAATATTTCCCTCATTTTTTATTTTAATTTCAATTTTTTTTTCAAATAACCCATAATCAAAACTTTCATAGAACTTTCTCAAAAACTTTTGTTTCAGTTGCTATTTTAAGAGTATTTGACGAATGGGTGAAATTTATATGATGGATTGTTTCTTAAAAGAAAATTTTGTATTAAAAACAAGGGTGTGGTTTGTATAGAGCCAGGCTCTAAACAATCAAAGTAAAACCCACTTCAAATAGTATAGAGAAATGAGAAATGTTGTTTTAATATTAGAAATATTTGTGATTGCTTTAGAATATATGTTATGTTTAATTATAAAATTTAAATCTAAAAAGTATTGTAGATATCTATGAAAACTTGAGGATCTTAAAATTGATGGTCTAAAATTACCTTAGAAGATGCATTATTTCCAACACTTCAAATCCATTTTTTTTCTTATGATCATGCAAAGTGATGTCGAGATGATCAATTTGATGATATTTTAATATCAAAACAACCTCTTTTAGTGAAATTAGTAAGGTGGGCTCTAATTTGATTGTTTAGAGCCTAGACTCTATATAAATTTTTCCAAAAAAAAAAAAAAATGGAAAAAACATAATGTTATTGTCATTTACCGTACCTCATCAGCATTGCCGATGGACCGACCCGAAATAGTTGGGATAACAGTGGGATGATGATGATCATCGGTTCCCTTGAGAGGAGCTCGCTCTAACCTTCTTGGGTATCGAAAATGACCCGGCCTCATTGTGGCCGTGGCCGCTGTGACGCCCCCTGAAACTGGCACGTGGCAGTCCACTGATGACATGGAGGTCGTCAGGGGCAACCGGCCAGTACACCAGAGCTCTGGCGTAATTGACGAAATCTTTGGTTTTCCGGCCGAATCACGGCCAAAGAATTCAGGACGCTTTTTCCTCGACTTGTTGACATCCCACCTGGCGGAAGCGCGGATCAATTGAGCCGGGGATGGGTGGATGTACACGTCAGCAGTCGAAGTGCAAACGAGTTGCCGGAGAAGTTGACGATTTGGTGCCGGAATGTGGGTTGCTCTGCCGGGAATGGAGGAGCGGAAAGAGGTATATTTGAGATGGTTTTTTCTTGGATCCATCTGGTTTTCTAATTTAGAGAGAGAAAGAGAGAGAGAGGTGGTGGGAGGTTCTATGTCCTCTTGCTACTCCCCCAAGAAAAAGAAAGATAGAGAGAGAGAGAGAGAGAGCTACTCCCCAAGAATAACAAGGGGGGAGAGAGCAACTCCGAGCACAACGAGGAGAGAGAGAGCTTCAAGAAACTGAGATATATATAGAGAGAGAGTCCCCAAGAAAAAAATGCAGAGAGAGAGAGAGAGACCCCTGTATTTGAAATCGTATTATTCTATTCTCGAATGCTGAAACCAACTGTTTGCATGAGAAAAATAGAGATTGAGCCCCTTGAGTATGTGAGAATATAAAATAGCTTTTACTAATAAAGAGATCTATGTATGACATATTTCTCCATTATTGTTTGTAACCGACCCTTAACAATAAACAGAGAGTATGCAAACTGTATCTATATTCAACACCCTTCGATGCCCAGAAATTTAAGCCAAAGTAAACTAAAGAGGAGAAGCATTTTACACCTGCATATTCATTCATTATGCAATAAAACTTGCCCAAAAACAGAAAAATAATTGGGAAATTGTTTGGTGTGTCCATGCCCGCACGTGTTACTATGCGGGCTTGGAGATCTACACCGGTAAATAATAGTCTTCCAAAGTAAAAACAAAAGGCAATTGTTTGGTGTTGCCAAGCCCGCACTTCTTACTATGCGCGCTTGAAGATATACACCATGCACCAAAATATATATAGATCTATACCATAAATAACAGTCCTCCAAAGGAAAAATAAAATCAACTATTCAAATATTTTTTCCAAAAAATATCATTTCTACTTTTAAAAATTTATTTGTTTAATAATCTATATATTATATAGTCTCTAAAAATTATGATCAAATTATATTTTAAAAAAAAATATTAAGGGGCCCCATTTCTACGGGTGTGTATGTGGACTCATAGAAACAATGTCCAAAAGTAAAATTAACTGTTCAAATATTTTCTCCAACAAAAAAATCATTATTGGTTTTTTAAAATTTATTTATTTTTACAAATTAATAATCTTCATGTTAAAGATTATATATTTTTAAAAAATTAAGATCAATTTTTATTTTAAAAATAAATTATTAA
This sequence comes from Amborella trichopoda, assembly GCF_054954075.1. NCBI lineage: Eukaryota > Viridiplantae > Streptophyta > Magnoliopsida > Amborellales > Amborellaceae > Amborella > Amborella trichopoda. Next base: position 67,214,298 of record NC_142337.1, on the reverse strand, counting down.
GTAGCCTACATTTCTACGTGTGAGTATATGGACTCATAAAAACCGTGTCCAAAATAATTGTACAGAACTAAACAAATCACTTTGGAAAATTGTTTCATGCAACGATCAATCAGGCTGCATTCCAAAGCATCCATCTTAAAAAGGGATGCAAATAAGTGGTCCATCTAAAAACAATTGAAACTAAGAGTTTAAATGTTTTTTTTATAAAATTATTATTTTTAATTTTTAATTTTTAATTTTTTTTTTTTAAGTTCGTGATCTTCATGTTAGGGATCTCATGCCCTCAAAAATTAAGTCCAAAAATCCATCTTAAAAATAGATTTTTAAGCGGTGATTCATTTCAACGTGGACTCATAAAAATAGTGCCCAATCAGTATTTGTCCATGAAGTGGGAAAATAATGGTATTGAACTGAACAAATCACTTTTTGTCTTAGACGCAGCAGAGTCCTTAACCTCAAAGATAAAGTCAAGAAACAATAAAATATACACTGCTTTGTTTGTATAGAAAAAGTCATGAAACTGTAAAAGTGCTGTACTACACTGTTTGCATAATCGTGTCAGAACAATCACGTGCTACATTTTATAGGGCGGGGTAACGACGCGTCCCTTTTCGATAATCCACCACTCATTTTCAATAATGATACCTAATGTGTGGGTGGCATTACAGAAATAAGGGTGGCCCTATCGTACAGCCGGGGACGTAGACTATGTGATGAAAAGGTTTGGTACGATTTGCAGATAGACTTTTATGGCCTTGATGTGATGTGATGTGATGTTAGGGTCCGAGATATTTTGGCGAACTTTTGTGCGGCCCAATTTTTGCGGGGCGGGCCGGGGCAACTATTTTAAGGTGTGGATCGATGATGGGGCGCATCGTCTTTAGCCCAGCCCCTATCGTATTGGGTTGCTGCGGGATTGTCAATTTGTCCAAATTGGTAATTTTTAAAAAAGGGTTTAGTGTGTGTGGTTGATTTTTGTGACTAAACAATTAAAGTAAAGCATAGTATCCATAAATGTGCTTTCAATCCTGAAAATCTTTGTGATAGCTTTAAAATATATTTTTATTTTTAATTATAAAATTTAAAGCTTTAACAATAGTATAGATGAAAACTTGTAAATTTTGAAAAATCGACGGTCCAAAAATACATTACAAGATGCACTATTTCCAAAACTTGAAATCCGTTTTTTTTTCTCTTATCCATGCATCTTTAGGTTGAGATGAACGATTTGATAATGAGCATAAAAAAAACTTCTTTTAGTAAAAAATGTTTAGGTGCACCCTAATTTGATTGTTTATATAAGATTTGGTCAAAGTTAAAAATAAAAATGCTACCTATAAAAAAAAAAAACAAAAAAACCATTATTTACTGTAGCATTTTAAAACCGTACGATCTTGATCAAGAATTGGCCAAGACCGAAATAGTTTTGAAAAAGTATCGGTACTGGTCTGGTCCCCCAAAACCCCCACTTTTTTTGTTATTTTTTTCCTTTTCTTCAAACTTATTTTCTCGGATTCCCCTAAATCCCTCGTTTTCTATTTTTTTGAATCTTTAAATATTTTCTATATCGCCAGTTCGAAAGGCACTTGCATCATCCAACACACGGATCTTTGGGGGGGACAATCCATCCATTGTTCTAGTTTTTGAAACACAAATTCAAAGAATAAATCAGGGGCGCGGGTTATCAAACAAGGCGCCCCACCTTAAACAATTAAAGCAATCCACACTTTTAAACCCTAGTAGAGGAAGATCTAGTTCCGGTGCCAAAAAATCTTATGATCACTTGAAAACTAATTTCTACCCTTAATTATGAAATTTCATTACTCAAAAAACAGTTCAAATCAAACACATCTATAGGCACTTGTAAAATGTTATATTTTTTATACTTAAAAGTCTTTTTTTTTTAAGATATATATATTATTCAATCTAATGTCGAGATAATCAATTGAAATATTTTTAAATGTGAGAACAACTTCTTTTTATAAATTTTTGAAATAATCGATTTCGGCCAAAAACCAGTCCGGATAGTCGTATTCCAGTAGAGAATCATCTTTTCTGTTAATATATATATATATATATATAGAAATCATTGGCATGTGATATCATCATTGGTTCTGATGAAGGGGATCCCAACATTGTGAAACCACTTTGATATGGTTCATATATCGTGGTGTAATCAATTTGAGGAAATTTGGACATCAAAACAACCTCTTCTAATGAAATTCTTGAGTTAGGCTCTAATTTGATTGTTTAGAGCCTTGGCTCTATATAAACATTTCCCTTATTTTTATGATCAAGTGGTAAAGTATTGCCAGTTGTATCGAGGAGCACTTACCTACTACTCAGCTGTACTAGGCGTTAAACAATGTGGTCCTACTTCCTAAATTTATTTCGACAAAACTTGATTTCTAAGGGAGCTTCAATGATGATTGGGATGCTAAAAGTAATCTCAACTATTCGATGTAGCGACGGATGATTGAGATGAAGCATTATTCTCTAATGACTTTAAAAGAAAAGAAAATGCCATTGGTTTGTTGTCACCATACCATTTCAATTTGTACATGGAATTTATCAATGGAAAAACTTTATATAATAGAACTATTTTGACATTAGTCCAACGAAAAAAGCTATTTTAACATTAGAAGACTATTTAATTGATCATCTTGACATTGAAATGTGTGGATATAGGAAAAAAGGATTTCAAGTCCTAAAAGTAGTACACATCTTGCAACAACTTATTCAGACAATCCATTTTCAAGATTTGAAAAAATAAGTGGTTAGCATGCGGACAAGTCCGTACATGTAGAAAAGCGGGCTCGGCGGTAAATATATGTTTTAAATATAATTTGATTCTAATTTTTAAAGAATGTATAATCTTTAACATGGAGATCATGAATATGGTTTTTTTTTTTTGAAAACCAAAAATAATAATTCTATTGAGAAAACATTTGGACCGTTGGTTACAATTGTTTTTAGATGGACCACCTATTTGCATCCAGTGGTCTATCTAAAAACAATTGTAACCAACGGTCCAAATGTTTTATCAATAGAATTATTATTTCCGTTATGTAAAAATTATTTATTTTTTCATTTTCATGATCTGTATGTTAGTGATTACATGTCCTTAAAGATTAAGTCCAAAACTCCAACTCAAAAATAGAGTTTTGAGAGGTAACTCATTTCTACATGGACTAATAGAAAGTGTGTCCTTGAGATTTTTATGCTTTTATAGAATTGCATAATTTGGACCATTTTTAAAGTTTAAAATTTTATAATCGTAGATGAAAATAGATTCTTGGGCTCTCCTAAAATTTTTTCAAAATTGCATCTGATGAAAAAGTTTGGAGGTATGCCTTATTTTAATCGTTTAAGGTTGCAAACTTATGGACGCCTTACCCTTTACTAATTGCCTCAAGTTATTGTGCTTTGTTATTTTCATCAAATTATTTGGGGTGTGGTTTGTATAAGGCTAAGGCCCCAAACCCGGGGTGTGGTTTGTATAAGGCTAAGGCCCTAAACCCTAAAAGTACGGTGCACCTTCAAATAGTGTTGAAAGATGTTGTTTAGTACCAAAATCTTTATGATGGCTCGAAAATTCACTTTCATCTTTAATTATAAAATTTAAAGCTTCAAAAGTATCGTAGATCTTGCATATCTATAAATACTTAAAAATCTGAAAATTAAAGTTTAAATAATGCATTACAAAATGTACTATTTCAAAGACTAGAAATCTTTTTTTCTTTTACATTTATGTATCTCAAGGCGAAGATGAGATGATCAGATTTGAGAGTTTTTGGCCTCAAAACTTTTTCTTTTAGTGAATTTTTGATGTGTGTTTTAGGTTGATTGTTTAGGGCCTTAATCTTATATAAACGTTTTCCATTTTTTATTTTTGGCTGATTGACATAAATGACATTTATATTGCTTAAATAGTTTATTATTTACATTGCAAAGTTAATAATTCTTGGAAGTTAATATCAAGGTCCAAGAACTTGACTTGGAAAAGGTACTCGGTCCATTGCTGAGCCGAGTAACTTGGTCAAGTCCTAGTGAAATCCCCCTGAGTCCTATACAAGGTAAAAAAGCTGGAAATTTGGCAAAAAATCATTAAAATATAAAAGAATACAATGAAGGTAGTTAAAAGAACAAAAATAAAAGTGAAAGCAACTTTAGAAAGTCTAAATAAACTTAAATGAGAAAAGTTTATATAGAGCCGAGGCTTTAAAGAATCAAACTACCTCAAAACTTTAACTAGAAGAGGTTGTTTTGATGCCCAAATATCCTCAAATTGATCAGCTCGACATCAGGATGCATGGACATAAGAAAAAACTGGATTTCAAGTTCTGGATTTCAAGTTTTGGCAATAGTATATTTTGTAACACATTTTTGGACCGTCAATTTTCAAGATTTTCAAGTTTTCATTCATCTGTCGATCCACATTATTTTTGAAGTTTTAAAATTCATAAATAAAGATGAAAATATATTTTAAGGCTATGCCAAAGATTTTGAATATTGAAACCACATTTCTCAACACTATTTGAAGGTAGGCACAATTTGATTATTTAGAGCCTAGGCTCTATACTAACTGTACCCAAATTAAATAGTATAAAAAAAAAAGATCAAGAAAAAGTGGATTTATTGAAGGGAGATTTAAAAACCCAATAAAACAAAAATATAAAAATAGGGATTATAGAAAAAAAAACTCACCAACATCCAAATCATATAAAAAAATTACCACACCATTCATATATTTTTCATTTTTTTATTTTTCAATTTTTTTGATGTGCCCCTAGTTGTGGACATAGGTGGTTAATATAATTAATTTCCCTCCTCCCTTAGAAATATTATGCACAGAAATACACATGTATACAACCCTCTTTTAACTACATTTTCAATTCAATTCCGAAATAATCACATCTGTTTCACTTAATGATTTTCTAGCACTCTAATTTATTTTTCCCTATTTTTCTCTAATATATTTGGGCCAAAATCGAATTAATAATACTAACCTTTTTATTTACTGAATTAATATTGCTGTTGCACATTGCGGACTAGGACTTGGACCTTGGACACTCAAGACTCTCTCTCTTAATCCATTTACTTTAGTAACGGCAGATTAATGGGATAATTGTTTGATTTTTCGTGTACTTAAAGGACTTTATTTTATTATAATGAAGCATATTTCGCTGGCATTACTCAATCGAGAGAGAGGACTTTGTTTCCTAATAATTTTCATTCTGATCTTTAAGGGTCTTCAATGTGACGCCAAATGTCCTTTTCGCAAATGAAGTGCTTATTTTATTTTATTATTTTGCTTTCTTTAGTACATAGATAAATTCCCCAAGAATAGTATTGAGCACATTGGTGAGGATAAAAAAAAAAAAGAATAGAGCACATTGTTACCCCTTGTTGAAAATTGTTAACCTCTTAGGAAAGAGTTCATACAAGGTTGCAATCCTTTTTTCCCCCATAATGTTATAAGATTAGAACTAAGGTGTACCTCAAAAATCAATTAGAAAAATGTGTTTTGAAATTGGAAAACCTTCTTATTCATCTAGACTTATATATATATATATATATATATATATATATAAGTTCTAAAATAATACATCAAGTAACAAGTTATCTAGACCATTTATTTTTAAGATTTTCAAGTGTTTACTTATCTCCTTGATCTGCACGATTTTTGAAATTTTAAATTTCATGATTAGGCTGAACATAGATTTTGAAGTCATTATGAGGTTTCCAACAATAGATTTACATCTTCTGAGAAAATTTAAAGATGCGCCTTATTTGTACAATATAAGATTGGCACCTTATACAAATGTCACACCCTTCTGAGCTAAAATTGCAACGCTTCAGATCCTGTCCAACTTGGGTAAGTCCCAGCTCAGATAAATATTGTTTCGGATAACCTATAATTGGGCCATGGGTATTTTCAAAGGGCCACCGCTTAACAAGTAACTTGAAGGACTTGGGCCCAATACTACATTTTAAGAGGAGATAGACGCCCAAATTTATGAAAGAGGGGTCCAATACGACCTTTTTTCTAGAAGGTATACAACCATGTTATAACCACCTTTATTTGTTGGATTTGAAATACTGTGATTGGATCCGGTACTAGTGACTATGCTCAAAGCTTATAAAATTTTTTCTCCAACTTTACACTCAACTACTCAAGTTCATATATGATGGCGGGGGGTAATTGTGACCTTCTTGTCTTAAAGACAAACCGTGTTATAGTATGTAATTGCATGACAACCCAACCCCCTCCCCTACCCTCCAACTCCTTTTCTCTTGAAGAAGGAATTGCATATTTTAAGACCATTTACTATTTATATAAGAAGGTCCCAATCATCCATAGATGTCAATGTATAATCTAACAACTTAAAGTTTGTCACAAATGTATAAAAACGATCAATAATACATCCATAGCCTCCCAATTTCACATCTAATTATTAATGTTAATTGTGATCTCCCTGTACCAAAAGCAAACAATCTAATAGAAAAATTTACCTCTTAAATATTTTTTTGACAATAGCACTCTCGTCTCTAAAATTGACATTCCCATTACCCTGTCCACACCCTTGCATTACTTGCCTGCATCGTGGGACACTGGAATGAATAAGACTGATGTTGAATTATTGTGATGGCCACATATTTGGCCTGTAGGTCACATGGGTTGCAAAGGAGCCAACTTGTTGATTATAAACCACGCTAATCCCGGCATAACTGCTATGTAGTTAAGAGAAGGTTCCCCACTGTATTCTTAGTGTGGAGCAAATGATCAATCAAAAGATTTCCAGGGCTATGAGCATGGTTGAACTAGAGATAGTTACTCTTAGCGGTTGTAGAATCTTGATTTATGACTTTTTTTTTCTTTAATTTTGATCCATTTTTACCCAAAAAAGGATATGAATTTACAGTTAATTTAAGAATAAACCAAACGATTATATGCTCTATATCGGATGTTCGCTCATTTGGGTTAAATTTTTATCTAGGAGTAATTCAGTGACCTCAAATTTTGCGGATATAATGTCTTCCACCTAGCAGCTAGCCTCTTATTGAATTAAAAAAAAAATTAAAAAAAAAAAAAAACAAAAAAAAGGTTATTGTGTTCTTGAGAAAAGTAAGTTCTCAGATTGAGCAGTTCAAGTAATGAATAGGCTATCAAATTTTTTTGACAGTGAGATCGACGTATATAGGATCTCATGCTCCTTATTTTGTTTATAAAAGCACTCACATCTAGTGATTGTAAATATTTTAGATTAAAAAGTTTCCTAGTTAGGTATTAGCTCAAGGGAGTAAGTGCAGGGAACACGATCGACAAGTAAACCAACCCAATCTTTGTGGGTCTAATGTGGATCACTTTTATGCGAAGGCATATTATAGCACTAAATGGTACAAAATTCAAAATGTGATAAGGTCCTTTGTTTTATGTTAAATAGTCACAATCTCGTTAGACTTGAAATGAGGTTTTTGAGATGTATCATGGGCTAAGAGTACTGCCATTGACTAGGAATATTTGTGTAGTTTTTTCTTCTTCTTCTTTTATTTTTTTTACTTTGTGTGTAAATGATACATTCATAGTTGCTTGAATCCACATCTGATGGCTAAGGATAATTGGGTTATCTCATATAAAACTATACAATATTATAATAAACATTCCCAAATTCTTTTTCAGCTTAATAAACATAGCCAAAATTATTACTTCTTAAGCCGATCGATGTCGGACTAATTGATGGGTTTTCGTAGTATGTTATGTTCTTTGGGTCCTTATTCGGTATCCATGGACTGCGATGTGCTTTTTGTGGCTATGATGGTGTATTCTCTAGTAGGGTTGAGAATTTATCCGGTTTGGGTCTAAAACTCGAATTTTGGATCCGGGTATGGATCCAAGATTTGGATTCGGTGGGTCGGATCCAAGATTTGGATCTGACGGGTCAGAGGCAAATCTAAAACTTGGATATGGAATAGTAATTCAGATTGGATTTGGGTAGAGGTGGATTTCATTCGGATCCGACCTAGTATGTGTGTGTGTATAGTAATTTTTTGTGATATAATACTTTATAGAAATAAAATAATTTCTTTTGGATCCGATCAAATCTAGATTTGGATCCAAATCCCATATATTCTTTTTGGATTAATATCTGGATCCCGGTGGATCCTGACCCAATCCTACCCGTTCTCAACCCTATTCTTCAATGATCATCATCCTTTGAAAAATACTTGAAAACTAAGATATGTACTATGTGGCCTAGCCGAGCCTAGTTAGGCTAGCCTTAAACACTAGGGCTTGGGCCATAAAAAGTGGCCCAAGGCCGAGGGTAGGGCTAGCACCATGACCATGACTAGATTGGTCTGACCATTTTTTATAGTTTTTTCGTGTCTTTTATGGACGCGGTTTAAATGAGTCAGCCGACTTAGCTATTACCGTGCGGTCCCTTCTGTTGGCTATCTAATGTCCATCTCTAAGATTGATGTCAAAATATGTTACATCCACTAAAAGTTAAAATGGATGCTGAAGAAAGGAATTAAAAAAATAGCATTTATATTTTTATAAAAAGAAAAATTTCAAATCTATATCATTGTCATGGTTGAAATCATTGAACTCTGAAATTTTGGACCAAAAATACATCTTTGGGATATATTTAGTAAGGATACCGCACAAGAATGGTGTGAGTCAGGAGTCGACTGACTCACCATTCACTTATCCTTCTTTTATTCTATTTGTCCCGGCCTGAACCGGTTGGGACTCAGGCTAGAGGCTGGGCAAGGGCCTCTTTGGCTGGGTCTAGGACGGGCTGGGTCCAAGCCTACCCCTATATGGACTAGGGTCCGGGGGGACGGGGGCAAGCTTGGCCTCGCCAGCCCTAATAAGAACACACGGTTTTCCATTTGCTTTCAAACAAAACTAAAGATTTCATTTGTCGAGAGGTGTGAAGCCTACCCCACTCTCTCATCTTACGCGTCTTAGGTGGGTGGGAGAGGTTGACTGTGGATTTTGGTCCCTTTTTTTGATGAGAGAGGTGTTCTCTCAGCTCTCTCATACAACTTTAGAGAGAGAAAGAGAGTATGGGAGATCTGAAAGAGAGAGAAAGAGAGAGATTTTCTTAATGTAGGGAACCCCGTCCGGCTCGAAGATACTACCGGCCGGCCGGCGGGCGGGCGGGCGGTTTAGAAAGAAATAATAGCTCTTGTTGATGTGAGAGAGAGAGAGAGAGAGGAGAAAGATTTTGTTAAATTGGTGAGCCACGATTGAAAGATAGTATCTTCACATTTAATAATTGTTGTAGCGTCATGGTCTCTTTTCATTTTTTTTCTCCCATTCATGGAATTCTTTAACACCCGAGTTTTGGAACTTGTGGTATGGCCAACGTCATGGCCATGGCCATGGCCCCCTCCCTCGTGCAATTATTAAGGGGAAAAAAAAGTTAAATTTGGTTTGAAGAAACTCACACAGAATGCACATCACATGACCGACCCTTTGAAGCTTCCGTAGCCTTTCTTTGCACTTCGTCTAAGAGCTTAGAGAGAGGGAGGAGACAGCACAACCGTTTCACTTGCAGAAGCCACATTTCTTTTTTCATCGAAAATGTGAGAGACGTAATCCTAAAGTTCACCATCACATGATTGCTGCGTTCCCCAAGAAAACCTAACTTGAATGAATCATTTTTTTATTTTCCTCATTAGTAAAAATAGATAAATTATTTTTATTTTATTTTTATTTTTAATGAGAAAATAATATTTTACTCAAGTTAAATAAAATATTTGTTTTGTTAAGTTTCTATTGTTCTATTTGGCACTTTTGGGGGGATGTATATTAACAAGGGGAGGCACATCGAATGATGGGCCGTTGTGTAAATGTGGCTAAGGTTGATTCTTTTGATTATAATTTTAGACTTGGTTTTTGTAGATAAATGCTGCCATGGTTTTGGGAGCAGTAAAAGAAGCCGCTAAAAGCTTTTTGCAAAGACGTTGCATGCACTGAACTTCTGAGTAAAATAGTAACAAAACATTCTCTTTTCTCTCTCCAACTTACTCTCTCCCCTCCCTCTCTCTCCATTGCATCTTTTTCACGCACACAAAATTCTAAAGTTCTTTGAATTGGTGTAACTCCTACTTTTTTATCTCTCTCACACACGTACATACATTTGATTTGACTTGATTTTATATATATATATATATATATATATGAATGAATGAAGGCCACTTACTTTTGAGTTTTGACACAAAAAAACCCGTTACAATCAAATTGTGCAATAAATGCAATCAGGAAACTAGCACGTCCTATTGACAAGGCTAAAAACTTGAAAACAAAATTTCAACTTTGTCACGCACCCTAAGTTCGTAGATTTCACCACATGACAACTAAAAATGATGAACTCGGATGCAATCGATTAAGTTCACACTCACTCTCCAACCCAAAAATTCGTCAAATTAATAACTCTCTCTCATATCAAAATTCAAAATAATTCAAGCCCCTCATGTGCATAAGATAGAGATTGTTGGCAGTTAAAAATTCAGCCAAGTTCGTCTTGCCCTTCATTTGACATTTAACTCATATCCGGTTTCTAATCAATCATGAAGAGATCCTGGGGAAAATAAAAGAAAAATTCAAAATGAATATCTTCAGCAAAATAACTCTAAAATATAGAAAAATATGACATATTATCCATATATTGAATAACTTATGTTAAAATAAAAAACAAGTATTTGATAATAATAATTCAACTTTAAAAAATGATAACAAAAGGTAAAAATGAAGTAGTTACTTAGTAGTATTAAGGAAGTGTGGCCATGTCACACATGTGCAGCTTTTGGGGCCTAAAACAAGAGGTACCCATTTCTCATCCCTTCCCCTACGGATCTTGCCTCTTTAAGAGGGACAAGTCCTTTTATTCCCCCTTTTCCGTTTTTCTAATTTTTTTTTTAAAATTTAGTTTTCCAAATTTGAAAATCACTTGACTTGAAACTCATGAAATGGTAGGAGGAAAAGCAGGTTAAATTATTTGGTATTAGTAATTAAATTTTCTTTAGACGGACATAAACTTTCTTAAGATCGTGTTAAGCCATCTAAATCTTTTCATTACCATCAAAATTAGTGTTTTGAAACCTGGCGATTTCCAATTTAAGTTGTCCTTTTGGATAGGAATAGAATGGAACTGCATTGGTTCTAAGATGATATGGTTCTCAATCCTATTCTCACCAAAGGGTCCCGTATATATTTTTTTATTTTTAAAAGTTTATTTAATGTCTTATTTGTTTATCTCCAAAAAAAAAAAAGTCATTCATGAGTCAGCGGGTGCAAGAGCTCACTGATTCAGTAACGTCCATCTCTAAAATGGATGTTGTAAACAACTCACAGGGCTAAAATGAATTTAGATATAGTAGAAATTTCCTGTAAGCAATTTAAATTTTATATATTGAAATTTTTCTTTTATTTTCTTATTTATGATCATCTTAACCTAGATCATGAATCCCTCACATTATAGAATAAAAATCCTTTATCAAGATATGCTTAAGTGGGGGTATGCATTGCACAGTATGAGTCAGCTGGCTCATTAGATCTCTAATCCCCAGCCTATAAACTCCTATTTTAATTTAGAGTATGGTTTATATAAAGCCAAGGCTCTAAACAATCAAAGTAAAGCGCACCTTCAAACAGTGTTGAGAAATATGCTTTTAATATTGAAAATATTTGTGATAGCCTTAAAATATATTTGTATCTGTAATTATAAAAATCAAAGCTTCAAAAATAGTAGAGATCGAGCAGATCTATGAAAACCTGAAAATCTTCAAAATTGATAGTTTAAAAATGCATTATAAGATACACTATTTCCAAAATTTGAAATCCATGTTTTTCTCATGTCCATGTATCTTGAAGTCGAGATGATCAATTTGGAGATATCTGGGCATAAAAACAAGCTCTTTTAGTGAAAGTTTTTAGGTATTCCTTAATGTGATTGTTTAGAGCCTCGCACCTATATAAAAAATTTCTCTTAATTTATATTTTTAAATCAAATCGCCAATCCAGTTATCTCCTCCAATCCCGCTTTTGAAACACGGATAAAAACGAAACCACCTCTACGGCTCCGTATACCAAGGCAAAATGTGTTCACAAAAAGCCAAGTTGCCACCGTCTTTGTGTGTATGCATCTACATAATTAGGCTTAGCCACCCGTGTGTGTCAAGGAGAGAGAGAGTACTCATCATTTTTAGCTTTTCAAATGGTTGTCTACTTCTATAACTAGAGAGAGAGAGAGTACTCATGATTTAGAGCTTTTGAAATGGTTATATAGTTCTATAAAGAGAGAGAGAGTCCTAATATTATTTTGCTTGTCAAAAGGGTTGTGATTTTTTATTATTTTGCAATTTATTTACTCAACCATAGTACTTTCTCAAGTAGGCCTAACATTTTTCTAAAACCAGCAACATTGGCAGTGGTGCCCCCCTCCCCCCGTTTTAAACAAGTAATAAATTAGTTCCTCCTCAACTCACCTATAAAACCTTGAAAAACTCGCAGGACTGCCAAACAAAAGAAACCATGGCTTCTTGGGTTCACTCAATCACATCTCCATTGAAAAAGGCCTGCACTTTTCTCTCCCCTACAAAGCACAAGAAGACCCAAACAGGTGCCTCAATGCTTCAAAAACTCTCTTCCTCTTTCAAATTTTATTTGGGAGAAATTGCTTGCTGTGTGTGTGTGGTGGAGAAATTGATTGTACTGTGTGTGTGTGTGAGAGAGACAGCGATAGATTCAAATAACTTGTGTGCAAATTGCAATCTTTTGATCTCTTTTTTTGTGCATGTTTTTACAGAGCGTGGGAGGCATGACAATGATCTACATGGTGAGGTGATGGCATGCGCATATGAGGATGTGCAGGTCATGTGGTCCATGCTCCATCACCATAATACAAAGCCAAGGCTATGTATGCATGGTGAGTCATGAATGATGGTGCCATGGCATGGGCGACATGCAACATTTGTAAATACATCTGCATCATGGAGATGAGACAGAGTCTCTATTGGATGGTAGTCTCCGTATAGGGAGACAAGCTTAGATGGTATCCCCATTAAAATGGTGAAATTTGATGAAATGAATTAGACAAAAGAAAAAGAAAAATCGAAGTTTATTTAAATGGGTTCACTCTTTGCTTCTCCCTCCCTCGTTGTTTGCTTTTTTTTTTCTTTTTTTTCTTTTCTTTTTGTACCTCTTTATTATTACTATTTTGGGTTTTGGCTTCCCATGCTATAGACTAAAGGGTGGCCTAAAAATTTTGCAATTAAATTTTCTCTTTGAAAATTATCTCTTTCGGTGGATGATTTTCATTTATTTATTCATTTTTTTTAAATTTTGCCTATCTTTTGCGATTCTGTGAGATTAATGTCTACGGATTTGCATCCATTAATTATGAATTTGGGGAAGGCCTCGCACATTTATTTTTATTACGAAGCTGCATTAGAGAGAGAGAGAGGGAAAGCTGCAGTGGAGAGAGAGAGGGATGGAGGGAGGGATAGAGAGAGTCTTTTGTAAAAGAGATAACAACTTTATTACGAGTATCGAACTAAGAAATTTGGCCTAGTCAAAAGTGGTTTCCGTGGTAGAATAGGGTGGACTGGATTTTAGAAAAAAGAAAAGAAAATAGATATAATAATTTAAAATTACAAAAATGTATCAAAAAATCTGCACACCTTCATTCATACAAAATAGCCAACCAAACTCACTCAAATATATTTATATATTGTGTTCGGCAAAAATCAATTTTTACATTGGACTAGATTGAGGTCGAATCTCCAATTTGGTCTAGATTTGCAAAGTATGATTTATATTGGCTGAGAGAGAGAGAGCGATGATTTTACCGAGAGGGGATGCTTCGGGTGAGTCCATTTGGACACACCCGAGTATTGTATTATTTTATGGTCTTTTTTTTTTTCCTTTTTTTTTCTCTTTTTTTTATTTTATTTTTTAAAAAAAAGTTGTTAGAGAAAGTCCAAAACTTGATATATAAGGAATGTGGTAATTTTTTTTTTGTGGAATTATCGATGAGGGTGAGGGATGATGTTGGTGAAATCAGAAACAGGATAAATCAGGGTAGAATGCTGAATCTTGGGACAAGAATAATAAAGGGTTGGTCAATATTTTAAATTTTTTTAAGAATAGGCCAAAAGTTTTGTACAATGTACTGAATGGAGATAGTCATCGTCCTTATAATCAAAGATTGTCTGTGTCTGGAGCTTCATCGAATGGGGTACGACCTCGGAGATGATTTTAACGCACGTTAAACATACAAGCGAGAAAGATTTTTGCATGAGAGGGGAAGGACATCTTTGCGTTTGAGTACATAAGAGTGAAACTATATAGAGAGAGAGGGAGATTTGAATATTAATACAGAGATCTTTATCATTTAAGAAATTCCTTTTCGTCATTTGAGAAACTATAGAGAGTTCTTTTGTCATTTGAGAAATGCTTTGTGTGATCTAAGAAACTATATAGAGATCTTGTCATTTGAGAGATTAGAGAGAGAGATTTGGTATGGGAAACTACATAGAGATGTTTTGTGATTAGAGAAGTACCTTTTGTTATTTCAGAAATTATAGTAGTGAGGTACCTTTTGTTATTTCATAAATTACAGGAGTGAGGTACCTTTTGTTATTTCACAAATTATAGAGATTTACATCTTTACATTATATAAATTACAGTGGGATATATATATAAATGAGGTTATTTCCTCTTGATACAAGGTGGTAACATTAATCTTGACCATTCGATGTGAAATTGGGTGGTTGCAATTATTCTATTGACCAAGTTCAAACTTCAAAAAAAAAAATTCGACCTTTTTGACACATCCAAGCTATCAAATTTCATATCAGATAGTATATGAAATTGTGACCACCTTGTATAGAAGGTAAATGGTCTCGTTGTATACAATCCATATATATTTGGGTAAATAACTATAGGGTTAGTTAGGGTAGAGAGAGAGAGATCTTTACCTATGATAAACTATAGAGTGAAGTCTTTTGCCATTTGAGAAACCCTTGTTGTCTTTTAAGAAATTGTAGAGCAGTGTTTTGTAAACTAGGCGGTGCAACTCATATTGGGTCGGTCAAAGGCCAATCCAAGTGGTCTGCCTAGGTATTTAAAAAAAAAAAATCTAAAAAAATATGAATTTTTTTTAAAAAAAGATTTGTTTGTAATGTATTTTTTATTTTTTATTTTTATTTATCATTTTAGTAAAGAGTAACAATTGTTTGGCTATGTTTATTTTTTTTTACATCTCCCATCTTGTATTAAAAAAATTCAAAAATACTTCTAAACACAAATTGATTTTTTAAAATTTATTTTTCCACTACTTTTCAACTTTGAATCTGTTTTATTTAATTATATTTTAAATATTATTTCATATTTTTAATTTTTTAATACTTTTTGGACCTATGGGGACCTGCCGGGTTACCCATGTCTGGTTTTTGCGGCCGGTTCACTTTTTCGAACACCGCAGAGAGATCGTTTTATTCCTTGAGAAACTACTTTGGTACTCTTGCAAATTAATGGGCCATTTTCACATGTTGAAACACACGAATAGTCATAGAAAGTGAGAGAAATGGAGAGAGATTTTATTAAAGTCCCAATGCTCAGAGATAGATTTATTAAAGGCACAATGCGTGAGATCTTTATTTTATACTATCAAGGCACACTGTACACTGTTCTTTTACAAGTGGATAAGCTTCACTTTATTGCAATTATTAGTATTATTATTAACACAAGAACCCATAAAGAGGCACACTGTTCTTTACCCAGCTATAACTTTATATTATGACCACCGAGAATCCAAGATGCCAATTGTATTATTCATGATCAACCCAACAAAAAAAAAAAAAAGAAAAACAAAAAAAAAAGAAAAAATAGAATCACCTAATTTCGCATACTGAAAAATCAAACACCAAACATCACCTTATTTACAGAACCCCCGAAAACAAAATGAAAAGGAAAATCGTTCATTGTTTTGTTCCGAAATTTACCCTCATTGTTCCTGGAATTTATGCGGTTACCCCCACAACGAAGGGCAAAATCGTTCAAGCCGCTGCCTGGTCAAGATCTCATCGAAGAAATTGTGGTCGTCGATATGCGGCATGTCGGATCCGACAGCTTATATCCTCTCGTTGGCCGTGGCCTCCTCCAATCGAAGGGCCGCGATCGTCTCCCTTACGGCCGTGCTCCACCGTTCAATCAGCCTTGAGAGCTCGTTGATCTCGTCGACAGCCGTGGATTGGATGCCCTTCCCGACGAGGCCCTCGTTCAGGAGCGACGTGGCACCGCCTCGGAGTTCTCTCTCCTCTGCTGTTGGATCTTGTCCCGGAGCTTATGGATCCTCTGGTGCAGGAAACCCTCATGGTCCAGAGCAATGATTTAAAAAATGGATCGATGGTCGGATTGGGCACCCCAAAAATCCATGCGGATCGGTGAATTGACGGTCCAGATCGTGAATCGACCGAATCGGTTGGATTAAGCTTTAAAAAAATCTAAAAAACTTTACTAAAATTCATTATAAATGTCGTTTTTTAATAATCCAATAAGAAATCGGGGTACTCCATTATTAATTTTCATGTTTTCATCAATATGTGAATATTGAAAAGTTTTTTTTCGGTATGAACTTATTTTGACTATTAAATTTACATCACACAAAAAAAAAATCACGAATTATCATGGATGAAATATATAAGCATAGATGGACTATAATAAAGAATGATTTTAATCGATAAAAAATGGCCACCAAAATCTCCAATTGGTGGAGAACATTATTTACTGAAATTGAACTTGTTCGTTTACATTTTATAATTATTTTATTATACAAATAATAACAAATCCAACATCTTATTTTTTTATAATAAATATTTGTTGTATTATCTTGATATTTTTTTTTGACAAAAACATTTTATTTCTTATGACAATAACTTTTTATTTACTTATTTACAAGAAATGCTTGTCGTATTATATATATTTTTTTTAACAAGAACTTTTTTTTTTTTTACAAGGAATACTTGTTGTATAACCTTTTTTTTTTTTTTTTTTAACAAGAACTTTATATTTTTTTACAGTAAACTTTTTTTTTTGACAAGAATTTTTTTTTTGTTGTATTACCTTTTTTGTTTTTGACAAGAACCTTATATATTTTTTTAACAAAAAATATATATTTTTTTATAAAAAACATTTATTTTTTTTGTAAAAAGGAAAAATTTAATTTGTTTGTGAAAGAATGATGACACCTGGGCAGGAATTGATCCCGCGTCCACAACGTCAAATATTAAGTTGTAATATAAATAGGTCACTCAATAATTATATCATATTTCTTTCTGAGCTATTACCTTTGGCACAATTGTCCCACATCGAACCCACATAATAAATTTGGTAAGGATAAATAGTCTTCTGCTACCAAAGCTAGTCACGAGCGAAATGCACGTAGCAGCGTGGGTTTGTGATGGAGCATGTGTTTTTTACAATGGGTGCCCATTGTAACTCAAAAATTTACAAAAATGCCCCTTGTGACTATGATGTCATGCTGTGCACCGAGCGACGAGTCATGACGTCAAACGAGTCATGACGTCAACCAGGCGAGTCATGAAGTCATCCAACGATGTACCTAACTCAAAAATTTACAAAAATACCCCTTGTGACTCATGACGTCATGTTGTGCACCGGACGAGTCATGGCGTAAACCGAGCGAGTCATGATGTCATCCAACGATTCACTGCACAGAATCGCCGATTCTTCTCTAAAATCGGGCAAATCCTGGTTTTACGAAAGAATCGACACAGGATGACCCCCCTAGTGACTCATGACGTCATGTTGTGCACCGGATGAGTCATGATGTCAACCGGGAGAGTCATGATGTCAACTGGGAGAGTCATAATGTCATCCGGGCAAGTCGTGATGTTATCCAACGATTCACTACACAGAATTGCCGATTCTTCTCTAGAATCGGGCGATTCCCGGTTTTACGAAAGAATCGACACGGGATGACCGATTTTCGGTTCGAATCAGCCAATTCAGTACCGACTCGGCGATTTTTAAACCACTGGTCCAGAGTCTTATTATTGCGGCCCGTTTCAGGCGAGCTTTTAAAGTGGTGGAGTGCGGTTTGGGCTTTAGAGCGTGGGCTAGACATCTGGTGTATGGTCTCTTGGACTATACACCAAAGTGAAGGCCGGTACTTCACCAAGAGTATTGGGCTCCACAATATTTTTGGGGAAGCCGCACATCTGTTTTTTTGTGAAAGTTGGACCATGCGATCAAATACGGTGTATATAAATTATTATTATTTTCTTATTCTTACACCAGCAACACCGCTCACAATGTCCAATTACAAACAAATAACTCTTAAAACCAGGATTTGCCCGATTCTGGTTTGCTCGAGAGAGATAACTTGGGCACGTTCCCTTGGTTTGAGAGATGAATTGGGCGTGCCCCTTGGCTTGAGAGAGGTTTTGGTTGAAGTTAGAAAAGCATGTGAGAGATCTTAAAGTTCTAAGTGGGGTATACAACCTATAGAGAGATATTTGAGATAGAGAGATAAACTCATAGAGAGAAGAGAGAAAATAGATATTTGAGATAGAGAGATAAAACTCTTAGAGAGAAGAGAGAAAACTGGTGTAGGAATTTTATGAGGTGGGAAACCTCTTTTTTTATAGATTTTCTATGTAATAGGTTTTGTGTTAATTCGTAGGGTAAAATCTCAACCGTTAATCTAAGAGATTTATGGGGTGAGAGATTTGAGTCATCCATCTCATTCATTTACCATTAAGATTCAAAGAGATGAGTAAATTTATTTTTATTTTATAGATCTATTCCCATCAAATTTTTAAATAAATCGGTATAAGTATCTTAAGTTTTTCCAAACTCAGTTGGCATGACATGTAAACCTAATCCAAGTATCGATAAATCGCATTTGACTAATATGGTCCATAAAAGTACCACGCTCCTACCAAGTTTATGTTTCATGTATTGTTCATACAGGCTCACAATCGCCTTTAAAAACCACCTAAACCCAACATTTTGAAGGAGGATTTGTGGGCCGAATCATTTGCCGTCCACGCGAGGGTTACATTTTTTGCGTGCCAATGTTTCGGTCTTTGGTTGTTTCTCCCTCTAGAACACAGTCTCTCTCTAGAGACTCTCTCTCTAAACTTTCTCTCTCTTTGTTGCGCTGGTCTTTGGTTGTGAAACCACCAACGCTAGCAAAACGACCTGCTCCATCTCTCTCTCTCTAACTTTCCACAGATGTGGTGCCACTTTCTCTCTCTAGTCTCTAGTTTATCATTCCTGTATGTTACTAAGGCATGGGTATGAATGCACCTGCTCCAAATCTATGAGAATATTTGATTTTCAGAATCAGAGAAATTTGGTTCATTTAGGAGTAGGAAAAGATGAGTTCAAGGCTTTGAGATATGTCATTAATGGTGGAGGTTTATGAAGGCTCTCATTTTAGGCACAACCAGTTGCACAACCTTATTATCCTCTCTCTCTAACCCCATTGTCCTCTCTCTCTCTCTCTCTCTCTCTCTCTCTTATACTACTAGAAGTGAACTGTGGCAACAAATGCATCATCTCTCTCTCCCCCCTTCTTCTCTCTTTAATCCAGCTAGAAATGAACTGTCGCAAAAAAAATGTATCTCTTATCCAAGACAAAAAGAGCCGAGGCAACAATTCAAACCTATTAGCCGGAAAATGGAAACTTCGCTCCGGAAATTTGACGGAATATGCTTGAACCTAGTTCCGAGCTAAAATGAACTGTCGCAAGAAATGTATCTCTTATCCAGGACAAACTTGAAATGGAAATATCGTGAATTGCTGGGAAGTGTAAGCCATTTCAGAGGTTTCTTTTCTGGAAATTTTAAGTTTTCATGGGCCTTTTGAGTCTTGACTTTTGTAACGGAAGCATCTTTGGCAATAGGGAAATGAGGTGATGTGTAAATCGTTGATCAAGGTTTTTCATTTGAGTTTTCAAACCCTGCATGTCAGTCCAAATTGAACCAATACAATTGCCTAAATATTGTCAAGTTTCGGCCGTTATTTGAAACTCTTCTTCTATAAATATTATTTATTTTATTTATAAAATCTACGCAAAAGAAATTACATGAGAGGAGATAGATAAAACGGACAAAAAGGCCGCCTTTAGCCAAAAGTTAGTCAAGAAATTTCCTTCACGAAGGACATGATAAAAAGAAATTGAAAGCGAAGCCATCAGATCCATAATCTGCATCCAGCTAGACCTTAGTTTTCATGAAATACGTTGCTCCTTCTTGCACCAATTAATTACGTTCAATGATCTCCTTCAATAATGCAGCTATTCCCGATGTGTCTAGAGATAAAAATTCTTAACCCTTGCAACAAAGGCAATAACTTTGATCGGTTAGCCGTGGCTATATCAATAAGGCCAGCATGTGAGAAGATGACATCTCCAAAACAGTCTCGCACCACCCCCAATGTTTGCCAAACCTGGATTGCCCAGAGAGCTCCCATCAAAATTTAACTTAAATCCCCACTCTCTGGTGCCACCAAAATACTCATTGGTCTCATCTTTACTCTACCCATCAAAAAGAAATTTTGCAAATTCAACATAATATCTGGTTGTGAAATCCCCCAACCCTCTTTAGTAACTGAGAGCTAAGACCAAATAGACAGTTTGACTTTACTCAGTAGTCTATCAAAAGATAAACTGTCTTTCTTTCCGTAGTTCCCATAGAGTAGCCCCTATTGCTATTTGCCATACCAAAACACCCCTGGAGGTAAATGATGAAAGGCTAACTGTGACACTAAACCCATCACAGATTGGGGCAGTGAAACATGAACCCCAAATAGCCCAAATAACCAGAACCAAATTCTTGAGCCAATGTGGCAGTGGATGAGAAGATGCTCCCCAGATTCCTCATCCACTTTACACATCAAACATATGTTAGGCAAAATTTTACCTCTCCTAATTAAATTATCCACCGTTAGAATCTTATTTTGGACAGCTAACCACAAAAACACCTGCACCTTACGGGAAACAGGCCATTTCCACACTTTGGCTGCTGCAGGTAAATACCATCGATCATGAAAACAGATCCTATAATAAAACTTGATCGAAAATACCCCATCGCACTCAACTTCTCAAATCACTTCATCTATTGCCCTTTGGGAAATATAAACTGAATCCAAAATACCCATCAAATCGTTCCATTGAAGGTAAATAGTTTCACTCAACCTATTACATGGAAAATTAATACTCCAAGCAACACGATTACCTCTCACTTCAACCATCTCAGAAACCATAGCATTAGGTTGTAAAACCTTTGCAAAAAGTTCCAGATAAGTAAGCTTCAGAGGGGCATCACATGTCCACTTATGATGCCAAAAATTGATGTTGTCACCACAACCAACATTCCAACAAAAATAACTCGCAATCATCGGCCTACATCTACAAAAAGACGTCCACAGAGAATACATCTCTTTATTTCTACCCCCTCTTAACCACATTTCCTGCCTACCAAAGCCATATTTCGAAGACAAAACTTGAAACCACAGCTGATTTGTAAAGTAAAAACTTCTCCACCATCACTTATAAAACAATGCCTCATTCATATATTTCATCTTTCTAATGCCAAGACCACCTTCACTCTTAGAGATACAAACACGATCCCACCTAAGTAAGTGATACTTCATTTCTTCCCCAAAAGACCCCCACAAAAAATTACACATCATTATTTTAATTTACTTTATCACTGAGGCTGACATTTGAATAAGAGACATCAAGTAGATTAGTAAATTTGCTAAACATGAACTTAGCAATGTAACCCTACCACCCATAGACAGGTATTTCGGTTTCCAAAGATACAACTTCACTTGGACTCTCTCTAACACCTTATCCCAAACCGCTATAGAGTGCCTAGAATTTGAGATTAGCATTCCCAGATAAGTAATAGGGAAAGAGCCCACCAAGCAACCCAAAAGATTTGCCAAATATTGAATCAAGGTCGGAGAACAGTTAATACCTATCATTGAGGTCTTATAGAAATTGACCTTCAAACCCAAAGCCACATCACAACAATCTAAAAATCGAGCAATGTTTTTCACTTGCGTCTCATCTGCTTCACCAAAAATAAACGTATCATACGGATATTGCAAATGAGAAACTCTTTGACCCATCTCAATTACTTTGAAACCAGAGAAATTCCCATAACCTTCTACTTTATGAATCATCAGGCTAAAACATTCTGCATAGATAGAAAAAAAGAATGGTGACATATGGTCATCTTGGCAAAGACGCCTGGAAGCCTTAAAGAAACTAATGAGGCTTCCCTTAAAAAGTATTGAGAAATAGGCAGAGGATAAACATCCAAAGATCCAATTCCTCCATTTTACCCCAAAACCCATATGATTAAGAATTTCCTTAAGCACCTCCCATTCAACTCTGTCATAAGTTTTTTTCATATCAAGTTTAGTAATGACTACAAGAATGATGTTTTGGGTGAACGAAATTTTGGAACCTTGCGAGCAAGGCCGAATAGAAGTATTTCTAAGCCTACAGGTTGCTTGATGGATTATAATTTTCGCGAAAGTGTCAAATGTTTTGATAAAACCAAAAATAATAAGAAAAATATAGACGTCGAGGTGTCAATTGTTTCGCATAATCAAATCGGAACAGTTAACTGGTTATGGATCCGAAAGCAGTTTAATCGGCTTAACCAATAGATCGGTCGATTCAACCACTCTAACAGGGCAAATCCCGGGTGGTAAAAAGAGCGTTAAATTTTTTTAAAAAAAAATGCTGATCATGAATATGAAAAAATTAAAATTAAAACTATAATTTTTTTGTTTTTTTTTTTGCACCGTCTATATTATATTTACGGACGGTACACTTTATGTAACGTCCATATTTGGTAAGTACGTTTGTAAGTCAACGGCTTTGGCATCCGTATTTAACATAAGTTTGAAGGAAATTAAGAAACAAAAGAATTGACGTGATTTGAGGGGTTTTTTGAAACTTGAAGTACAGATAGGGTGCGGTTTATATAGAGCTTAGGCTCCAAACAATCAAATTAGAGCCTACTTTCGAATAATATCGAGAAATGTAGTTTTAAGTGTATTTTGTAACCCTAGGCTACCACATTGTGGTGCGGCCTTGTCCTAGCCCAGTTCGGATCGGGCAAGTCGTGGTCCTTAGCCTACGCCAAATGTGGTCCTTAACCCAGGGGTGGTCCTTAGCCTACGCCAAATGTGGTCCTTAACCCAAGGCTACCACATTGTGAGAAATGTGGTTTCAAATTAGAGCCTGCCCTAGGGTTAAGTTTGGTTTGACGGGCAAGAGCACCTTGACCATACGTAGTTTAATAATTTCAGACGGTGAAAGCAAATTGCGGTCAACAGTCCACATCGCATGAAAAAGTTAAAAGAGGGAACCGAGAACACTGAGTATAATATGGTCGGTCAAACATTCCGGACTGCGTCGAAGTGGCATTAAAGAGTTTTGATGAGACCGAGGGGAGGGGAGTGGAGAGTGAGAGAGCCATAATCTCTAGGACTTAGGAGAACGCATAATATATATGAAGATCCTCAGTGCAAGAGACATCAAGGGTTTAAGATTAACTCAAGTCAACTCCCTATTCTCCAGGGAGCAAAATGTAGATTTAGTCCATCAGGAAAAACCAAAATCAGTATGCTCTTAGGATTTTTTTTTTTTTTTTTTGGGTGATTCAGTGGAGAAGACATGCCACTGAAGAGTTACATTTTGAAGGCGTTAATTGGAGGTGTTCGCGGTACAAATAGATACCATGATGACGACCAGATCTAAGTACTATAGAACTCAAATTCCAATTTCCCCTTGAAAACAATCACACTGGGATTTATAAGTAGGCCCCGAATTTCATTAGAAAAAAAAATCCTTCAAAGTAGTTTTTATTACTAAAGGACTAAGTCTACACTATACTCCCGCTAGGGCATAACATACACCCTATTTAAAAGCCTATATAAAAAATATAGGCTCAAAGTATATAAAGGAAATAGTTATTTAGATAGAGAGAGAGAGAGGGAGATATCAAAGGAATGGAAGTAGTTATTTAGAGATAGAGCTCAACGCATGTAAAGGAAATAGTTTATTATTTATAGAGAGAGAGAGAGAGAGGGGGAGAGCTCAAAGAATATAAAGGAAAGGAAAGAGTTATTTAGAGAGAGAGAGAAAGAGAGCTCAATGCATGTAAACGAAATAGTTTATTATTTAGAGAGAGAGAGATTGAGAGAGAGAGAGATTGAGTTTCTTTATCGCATTAGATCAACGAAGAAAAAGTCCAACCAAGACTTTCTTATTCGAAACAGCCGGCAACGCGGCATTTCCTTGAAAAAAAATCAAGTCCCACTATGCAAGTCTACATTCCTTTTTGCATCTCCCTATATAAACGCTACATAATGCAACCCTCTCTCTCAAATAAATCCAAATACTTATTTGTTCAAAACCATGGTTACGTCTATATTCTATGGCTCAATTTCTGTCCCCTTATATCTCTTCCTCTCTATTTCTCTTATTTTAGGCCCCAAACAGGCTCTTGGTTTCCCAATTTCGTACTTGGTCCCTGAGAAACTCTACAACTCCATCTTTTTGCACAAGGATGACTCTGCTTGCCCAGCAAAAGGCTTCTACACTTACTCATCCTTCATTAATGCCGCTCGATCTTTTCCAGATTTTGGCAAAGATGGCACCATCTCCACTCGTAAGAAGGAAGTTGCTGCTTTTCTTGCTCAAATCTCTCATGAAACTACAGGTTTTCCTCTCTTTCATTATCATCATCATTATCTTCTTTTTTTTAATTAATCGGTGTCGACAACACGAATCCTAATTCACCATTCTCTCTCTCTCCAATTGGAATTATGTTCATATTAAATTTTTTCAAAATAGTCTTATTTTGTACATTTCCTTTCTTGTTTATTTTGGTCTGCTACATAATGGAAAATATACAATTAAAACTATTTTGCGTTGGTACAGCAAGGTTAGAGTCCCTCTACCCATCATAGTTGAGATAGAATAACTAGAGGTGTACCATTCAACGGTCTTTTAGAATACAATTCAATCGAGGGATAAACAAACAACTAATGGGAATGGGAACATGTTTTATACACCTATGGTCTGGCGTATATGGTATCTCCATAGATGGATAACTTTGGATCCTTGACCTTCCTGTCCAGTAACAAATGGCGGAGATTAACCATACTCCATACTTCCCAATCATGAAATAGTATATATATATATATATATATATATATCGGAAAAAATTTATATAGAGCCAACGCTCTAAACATTCAAATTTGAGCCTACATCAAAAAGTTCACTAGGAGAGGTTGTTTTGATGCTCAAATATCTTCAAATTGATCATCTTGACATCAAGATGCATGGACATGAGAAAAAAATAGATTTCAAGTTTTGGAAATAGTATATTTTGTAACACATTTTTTAGACCGTCAATTTTCAATATTTTCAAGTTTTCATAGATCTGTCTATCTACACTATTTTTGAAGCTTTGAACTTTATAAATAAATATGAAAATATATTTTAAGTCTATCACAAAGATTTCTAATAATGAAACCAAATTTCTCGATACTATTTGAAGGTAGGCTCTAATTTGATTGTTTAGAGCCTAGGCTCTATACAAACCACACCCATATATATATATATATATATGGGAAAAGTTTATATAAAGCCTAGGCTCTAAACAATCAAATTAGAGCCTACTTCAAAACATTCACTACAAGAGGTTGTTTTGATGCTCGAATATCATCAAATTGATTATCTCGACATCAAGATGTATGGACATGAGAAAAAATGAATTTCAAGTTTTGAAAATAGTGCATCTTGTAACGTATTTTTTTACCGTCAATTTTTAAGATTTTCAAGCTTTCATAGATCTGATCAATCTATACTGTTTTGTAAGCTTTAAATTTTATAACTAAAGTTGAAAATATAATTTTAGGCTATCACAAAACTTTTCGGCATTGAAATCATATTTTTGACACTATTTAAAGGTGGGCTCAAATTTGATTGTTTAGAGCCTTGGCTCTATACAAACCGTATCATATATATATATATATATATATATATATATATATATATATATATGCATTCTTTTTCTTCCTTTTTTCTGAAATTTGATCATATGTGTTTGTCTTATCTAGGTTTTAGCTCCGGTACACGGCTCCTGTGCTTGGGCCGTGCCACTCTATTATATCGAGTTAGGCATCATAACATGATCTCTTGTACTTGTTCTCAAAAGTGGACTATAAACCGGAGCATTTATAGTCTAGGGAATAATGTTCTCACGTTTTGACATTAATATTTGGGTAGAAATAACTACATAAACCACCGCTATCTATTAAGAAAAAAAATAGAGAGGAAGAAAAAAGGTTCTGGCCTTCGAGTTAATATACAGTTCTGTTGAATTTTGGGTATTTATTTGTTTGAGAAATAAGATTAAGTTCAGCTAAATAAAAGAAATATTATTATATAGTTGTCAATTAGTTTTCATGTAGATTTGAAAAATATCAGGAGGGTGGGCAACTGCACCTGATGGACCATATGCATGGGGTCTATGCTTCAAAGAGGAGGTGAGCGCACAAAGTAACTATTGTGACTCCACCAACAAGGAATGGCCTTGCTCGCCTGGGAAGTCCTATAAGGGAAGGGGACCCATCCAAATCTCATGGTAAGCCATAAAAAATTGATTTCAGTAGTTTCCATAAACATCTTATGAGAAAAAAACATCAATATTTTTCTAAATATCCAAAATTGTCTAACCAAAAAGAAAAAAAGATTCAAAATATAGATTTTTCTAAAAGATAGCAGTCTCTCAATTGAAAAGAGAGACCACAAAAGCATTAGAAATTTAGATGACCAGAACGAAACTTTGAGAGGCTAAATTGTGACAATAAAAGTTAATTATGTTGAAATTATATATGTATTTTTTTTTTTTTTACTTCATGATGTTGCACAAATACGTTATTACATGACTATGAAATAGTGAGCTGTAATTTCATTTCTTTTATTAATGAATTATGGGTAAGGGGCCTTCTCCCCCCACTGATTTATCTAAATAATAATAATGCATATGCATATGGGGTTGAACAATTTCATACATTTCAAATTAGATTTTGGTTTTGACTTATAATTTTTCTAGACTTTTTTAGACTTTGTGATTTTCGTTTTTCTTTTATTTATTTATTTAATTTTTATTATTATTATTTTGGTATGTCAATGTAACTTAAAGAGGACAATAGGATGAAAGGCAAGGGATTTTACTTAATTAGCAATACTAATCTTAGGAATGGTTTTTAAGCCGTGTAGTTTGGTTGGATAGATCTACGACATGACGTTTTATTGATGTCTTATTTGAATGTCAATAAAATAAGGATAACAAAAATGCTGATTTTCGGTAGCAAAGGTATGCGGTAGGTAAGCCATGTTTAGAGTTCAGTAATGAACTTTATTTATCTAACTACTACGGAAAGATGCGTCTCTATGATCCTATTTTACTCGAAAACAATGTATTGCAAAGATCATACGGTCGGGATTAGATCCTATTGGGTCGGGTTGCTTCAAGGAATAGGAAGACCCAACTCTGCCATATCCAAATTCGAAAGAAAGACCTATACGATCTTTTATCGAGAAATACATTTTTTTTTTTCACCTTTTTCTTTTGGTAAAAGATCACCTACATATGGTCATTATTATAATAAGATAAATTTCAAAATAAAATCAACATAACAATAAAAACAAGATCTTAACAACTTGATGCCATTGAAACAACTATGCACTATGCTTGAGAATAAAAGATAAGCTTGCAAGAAACAAAAAGGAAGAGTGACAGAGATTACTTCAACCGAGTTTATTACACCCCACATCGAGTCACCACCATCCAATGGCGTGGGATCAACGATCTAGCTTCAATCTCGAACTGAGAGCAAATTTCAGCCAAGCCGCACCAATCGAACATGAACCCTTTGATCACAAACTCAAAACCTAAGTAAATTCTCTTAGCAACCTAGTTTTAGAGAGATAAATTCTCTTTTTGTTAAATACTAAAACCCCTAGCCGTAAAACCACATTCCCACTGAGTTCATGTTCCACTATATCATTTCATTTTACAAGTACTCATAAGGTTTTTAAAGACCACATAAACCCTACAAAATTTGATATAAATTATATATAAATAATACGAATTATGTAATATAAAATATATAGAATGAATTTTTATAATATTTTATATTTTACCCTACCAAACCCATTGCCATCACTAATCTTGTGCCAAGTTCCTATGGTTTACTTTTGCTACAATTTTAATTATAAAATTTAGCAAACTATTTAGATGCAATTATTAAAAATTGTCATTTTATTTTAAAATAAAAATTGTACTGACGTATCTTGTGTTCCTGCGAGTGATTGAAAATTCAGCCCAGCAATTGAGTTACTTGGGCTCAAGCCTTTGCTGAGCCCAAGTTGTCCCTAGTGGGGTGTCCAACTCAGGGATATTAAAAAAATAAAAATAAAATAAAATCTTAAAATGTAAAGAATGTATTTGGGATATACTTTTTATATTTTCTATGATTTTGACAAAGATTGGAAAGTGTTTTGGTCATAAATACTTATTTTTATATTTTCCCATCTTTTTTAGATTATTTCGAAAATACTCCTAATCACAAGTTTTTTTTTAATTTTTTTTTTTTTTACTTTTTTTGAAATTTTAAAGCATTTTACTTAATCACACTTTAAACATACATTTCCTATTTTTTTTAATTTCTTTATATTTTTTATAATTGTTTGACCCTTTTTTTTTACGATAAATTTTTTGACCTTTTTTTACAGCAATATAACTCAACACTAATTAATCTGAGTTACTCGGACATGGCCCAAGTAATCAGCTTGGTCGAGGACCGATTGTTCAGTCCGAGTTGCACTTTCTCACGGTTCTATATTAGATTTTCAAAGTACTAGGAACTTGGACGCATATTGTATTCCACAAATGTGTCGGTGTTCAAATAG
The DNA here is from genome assembly GCF_054954075.1 of Amborella trichopoda. Classification (NCBI taxonomy): domain Eukaryota; kingdom Viridiplantae; phylum Streptophyta; class Magnoliopsida; order Amborellales; family Amborellaceae; genus Amborella; species Amborella trichopoda. Next base: position 67,185,241 of record NC_142337.1, on the reverse strand, counting down.
CAGTGCTTGCCTCAAAGTTAGGACACTTACAATCATGGCCACTTACCTAAGTTATTAGTATTTGAGAACCTCATGCCTCTCTGTCATACTCACACAACTACATATCCGATTAGCTAACAAGTTAATACACACACGAAAACCAGCATTCACGGTGATTCTCTCAAATAAAATAAATAAATAAATAAATGCTGATCTATTTTACTTAGGAATGCTTGGACTCGAGTAGTTTTAGTTGACTTTAGAAACATTGCATCTCAAATTCGATTCCTATAATTGAACTATCCAAAAAAAAAAGAGAACGAAAAATGATTTTTTGAGCCCACCGGCCTAAAAAATAATATAGATTGTGGTGCTAATATTCCATTTGAGCATATCCAACGGCGAGCATCTTTCAACACTATTCAATTTTAATCTTTCTGTGTAGGAAATTTGTTTCATGTGGTGGGGACGGTATTTCTACATTTCTATCCCCAAGGTGTAAAGCATCCATCTTTAAGATGGATGCAAATAGGCAGTCTATGGAAAAATAATTGAAACTAGTAGTCCAAATGTTTTCTTAATAGAATTATTATTTTTAATTTTCAAAATTTATTTCTTTTTTTATATTCATGATCTCCAAGTTAGTGATTAAGTGTCCTTGAAAATTAGGTCAAAAAATCCATCTCAAAAATAAATTTGTAAGAGGTAACTCATTTCTGCATGGACTCAAAGAAACCATGTCCTTCTATCCAATTTTTTCATCTGAATTGTATAGAGATTGTTCAGAAAAACTAGTCCATCCGACTCAACCGTATATAGGCCATCCAAATTGTTAAATCTGGTCCATCCGACCTATAGTTTAGCACAGACCAGCCGACCCATAAAATCTTGACCCACAAACAATCTCTCTATGTCTCTCACAAATACACATCTTCTCACTTTCTCCAGTCTTCTTTTTGGATTTAAATGGTCAGGAACTACAACTATGGTCCAGCAGGCAAAGCTATTGGCTTTGATGGTTTGACAAACCCGGAAGTGGTCGCCAATAACTCGGATATCGCTTTCAAAACCGCTCTCTGGTTTTGGATGACTCCTCAAGAGCCAAAGCCTTCATGCCATGCAGTTATGGTAGGCAAATACAAGCCCACACCAGCAGATTTGGCGGCAAACCGAACAAGTGGTTTTGGGTTGGTGACCAATATAATAAACGGTGGTTTGGAGTGTGGCAAAGGAGATGACAACCGAGTCAATGATAGAATCGGTTACTTCAAGAGATATGCTGAGATATTCAATGTCACCACTGGGCCTAATTTAGATTGCTCTAACCAAAAGTCATTTTAATGTGTATTAATTTATATTTTTGTGTCATTTTTTTTCTTTTTGGGTTATTTGTTATTTGGGTAGGTGTTTTGGAGAAAAAAGTAAAGCAAATACCTTCTTTTTTTAAAAAAAAAAAAAAGAAAAAAAAAAGTCATGGGTGTCCTGAGTTCGTACTGTTGGGATTTTTGTTGTTCCTGTTGTTTTTGTATTGGTGTGTGAGAAAGAGAGATCGATCGATCCTTGTTTGAGGTGTACGCTTTATATAAAGGAAAAGTTTTCTTACATCAAGGGATGCATGTTCACATATATGTCAGGAAGACGCATCAACCATCCATCTCAAAGATGAATGTTTGGTAATGGTGGTACAAGGGTCTTAAAAACACATAAAAATTTATTTATCATTTTCTATGAATATTTTATTTTTCTATATTAAACTTCACTGTGATGGAGATTCTCAGCTTCTAATTCTTTTGGTTCAAATCCATCGGTTGTACATATAAATGAGTTGGGAGACCCGTAAAAACCTCCTTATATAGATCTCATTCTTTATCGAAAGGAAAAACACATAAGTAGATAAGTAATATTGCCACAATGAAGTCACAATCATTCTTATATGTCATATTTCAAATCAGTAATTAGATTCAAAATTCAAAAAAAAATTCTTAAACTTCATGATACACTCCAAAATAACTAGAAATAACTATCTTTGTTATAAGTTGGTGACAATTACTTCTAGTTTATTATTGTTACAAGGGATTGCATGCTATGAGACAATTTATCTCTATTACAAAGAGGTCACAGTTATTTTTTAGATTATTAGATGCTAAATTGGATGGCTTACAAAAGTAAATGGTATCTATGTATACTTTTTCTTTGATAAGATGTTGTATACTAATAAACTATTTATTTTTGTTACGAGAAGGTCAAACTACTTCAAATCATTAAATGTCAAATTCGATGGCTCGAGGTATGTCATAAAGTTTGAGAATTTTTTTGAACTTTCAGTCTAGCCAATGACAATCTTAGAACCACCAAATTTGCAATATGATTAACAAGGATAATTATAACCTCCTTTTATCAAAGGTAAATTGTCTCTTTGGATACTTTTTTGTAAGACAAATATTAAATAGTTCATATATTTTGATAAATTTTCCTTTTCTTCTCGATTGCTTGAAAGGTGTCTCTAATTCTTTGCTACTTTGTTGGTAACCCATAATTCAATGCATTTGCCTTGAGCGCAATCATTAATTCTAGTCATAAAATGTGAAATTAAACCGGTTAGAAGTGTTAATATTCTCGCTCAAAAATTAAGTATTATTTTCGTGATTGTGACATTTTTGTACTAACCTATATTTGAATATGAATACTTCATGAATATGCTAAATGCTAACATGAAAAAAGAAAGTTAACAAATGAGGCCCTCTTTGTTTTTTTTTTTGTTTTTTTTTTTTTGTACTTTTGCACTTTTCTAATAAATATAAAACCCAACTACCGTATGATAGCTCTTTTCTATTAAATATAAAACCTAGCCACCATATGCAAACATAGCCATTTTGTATTAAATATAAAACCTAACATCCACATGAAAACATTTTTATAAACTTTTCAGGTTAAGGTTATTTATTTAGTGTTTAGGTCCAACATTACGAAAAGAAAGTGGTACGGTTTTTAGACTTTATTCCAAAACATAAAAGTGTTTTCTAAGATGATAATTATTTAGGGCCGTTTTGATATCTGGAAATCTATTATACAATAGATAGATTACAAGAAAATATAACATTTATGAAAAAATCAAAAGAGATTTACTCATATTTCCCCAAAAATTACGAGACCCTTTAGCTGAGAGATTTTCTCATATTTCCCCAAAAATTACGAGACCAATTAGCTGAGGAGTCATCTTTGGAAAATCATTCGCGTCTGTCTCTTTACGTTATATCCCTTAAATGCCAACCCGTTTCAGAATCTTTCACTGCTAAGTCCTACTCTCTCCTTCCCTTCCCTAAACCCGTCATCTCTCTCATGAGTCCTAATAACTGGTTTACATAAAATGCTCGCCCCCTCATAGGATACTCGCCCCCTCTCTAAGTACACAACCAGAGAGCCCTAATAAGTATAAAATGCTCCCTTTCTCTTCAAATCCACAACCTCTCACTTGAGCCCTAATAACTAGTTTGCTTAATGTCTTCACTCTCCCTTTAACCAGTTATTTTGGTGTGGATAAACCCTCTCTCTTTAACCAGTTACTTTTGCAATGGTGTGATGATGACTTTAATTTTACATTTGAGTGGAATTTTATGACAAAAAAAAAATGATAGTTTATAAACAAGTATTGGTAAAATGTTGATAATTCATTTCGCATATTTTTTCTAGACATAACTGAACAGTAACAATGTATTTCTTGAATTGCTTATAAATACTACCCAAACAGTAACAATTCATTTGCAGGTAATATATTACACAATAATATATTATGTCAATAACAAATTTAAGAGACAATATATTTTTAGGTATCCAAATTGCTCCTAAGAAATGCTCGTCCAATATTGTCTCTAGAGAGAGAATCATTGCGTATCACATTAAGCGGAGAAACACAAGGAATGTACCAAAATTCTAAAACCGTAAGATAACGAGTCACCCAGTTTGACTCGGGAACAGCCGAGTGGGATCGGGAACAACCGAGTTGGATAGGGAAAATAATTTTTGTCTGCACTGGAGTCACACAAACAAAATAAATACGAAAAAACATTAATAAAAAAGTTCATGTAAAAGCAGCAACAAGGGATAAACAAAATTGAGGTGTATATCAAAAATCTACTAAAAGGTTTTGTTTTTTAAAACTCTCTAATTAATCATTTTGACCTGTAAATAATGGATATGAAAGGTGAAGATCTTCAGCCCTAAAAGTAGGGCCATCTTCAACAAAATTCTGGCAGTTCTACTCCAATTTTTAAAGATTTAAATCTTCTGTAACATGGTTGAAAAAAATTGTATAATCGAGTTTACTAAACCTAAACATCTTTACACAAAGTTCAAAACTAAGTTGGTCCGCCCAAACTTCAAGGAGACTTAAAAAAAAAAAAAAAAAAAAACCTAGACCACAAACTATAGCTTGAAGGCGGGGCTAAAACTAATGCCCACCTATTCAGCCTGGGCCAATATTGGGCCAAGGCGGACGTATAATCCGCTAGGGTTGGCCTGGCGTCGGTTCAGCTCGTTGCCACCCTTATTTAATAATGGCCCCTTATTCAACGCGCAAGCAAGCTAAAATAGTATTGATATTGTCCACAGAAGGAAAAAAACACGAACATATGGACACCTTATTCAACACCTAACCAAGCTAAAATGGTATTAATCTTGTCCAAAGAAGAAAAAAACACGACTAAAAAGCAAAAGAAGCATTGATCCCATCCTCCACTTTTTCAAATGTTGACATGCCCACTATTGAGTGGGGTCAAATCGACTTGAATTTCTTTTGTTTTCCATCTTAATCCTGTTTCCATTCAAGAATGTGAAAAAAAAACAACTATAGTGGGTAAAATAATAGAGTCTATAACGAGTTGGTCATAATTATCCTCGAGTACCCATTCTTGGCCGATCCAGTCCCAACCAATTCCCATTCAGATTGCCGACCCAAATAAACGAATCAAATGTTTTTGAGTTTCAAAACCATTCTAAGTATTGGATGTGTTTTTAATGTTGCGATGCAAAAGTTAGGAGAGCAAGTCGAATCTCGTCGAAACCAGTAAACTACATCTCCAATGTAACAAGCGAACCCCACTTTCAAAAATTTAAATCACATAAATACGAATCACATAGTTAATTATTTACACAAATTGGAATGTCTTCCACAAATTAGTCTTTAAACCACCACCACCACCCACTCACTCTAAAACCATGAACTCAAATTTGCAACTTGAAAAGTGACAAGGAACCCACCACCACATGATCGCAAACGGGCAAATCCACAATGAGTAAAATAAAAACACTGTAAAGAAAAGGCCAAACACATGGCATAAACTGTAACGGCGTTATGCATTTAATGCACCGTAACGGCATCATCCATCCACCCACCTGCAACAAGGGGACAAGCATTGGTTTTATAAACTTTTCCCTTAAACCCCACAAATCGTAACAACTTCTACCATATCCTCTCAACCTTCGATTCGATGAGCTTTCCATGTGTTTTCTCACATGTATAAAAACTTTCTTTTTTATTTAAACTAAACTGTATTAAGTATCAAGTTGCATAATTTATTTGCGTCACAAAACATAGTCATCCAGTTTTGAATACTTTTGATTCAATAACATTGAGCCTAGGATTATTGGTCCAGACCTCCAACATTACTCTGAGCTAAATTTATCTTTCAGATCAAGATTGATGTCAATACTCTCAAAAAAATTTATATCATTCAAATGAAGATCAGATAGCTGTGAATGTGTGACATGTATGTTTCTAGGTATAAGCAATGTATAGAGACATGAAATGACTTGAAAGAAAGGTGTCAACATAGTTTGCCTCATAGTGCTTGGTATTTTGGGTCAAATAATGATCACCCACTGTTAAAATGCACTCTCTCTAAAAACCCATCTTAGAGATGAAACTTGACTTCAAGTTTCACTGGCCTATATAATTCATCTGCCAAGATCGAAGACGGACTCTGAACCTAAGACTACTTAAAATTATATCTTACATATCATAAATTATTGTTCATCATGATTCTTCACATATCATCGTATCTACATAATAATTTGAGCTGCAAAAATCAAGGATTTTAAACAAAGATACATCTAAAATGATTCAAGGTGTTACAAAAAAAACCAATAAAAAATCTGAAAAAGGAACCATAGTCAAAATAAGTTAGGTTGCATATTACCTATGTAACTTTACCTTTAAAAGTACGATTCAATGTTTTACACAGTCTATTTAGATGATATAAATTTGACACATGTTTGAAACAATTTAAAAAAAAAGGTACATCTTTAAAAGGCTATCAAATCTATATTGCACAAATAAAGTATAAAATAGAGAGCAAAGTTTACCATAACTTTACTTCTACATAGTTATAAAAAATTTCCCTTAGAAGAGGAAAAGCTACCATCATGTCTTACTTTAAGTTGACAGTTATTATGCTCATCTTCTTTGCCATCTCCAAATGTTGCACTCATTAAAGTCACATTGCAAGTGGCTTTTCTTTTCTAGATAAACCAGGCCATGTAGATAAACTCCAATTATATAAGTATTATTTTTGATAAAAATGCAAAAAGTGACTCGACAACGTTATATTTTAAAATAACTATCTAGTATTTGACGCCGCCTCAATTAAAAGAGCCTTCCGATTCTTTTATAATATATTTATTTAAAAAAAAAAAACACAACGCCTAAAAGCAACGTCAATAGTATTATTATCCCCGCCGTCTAAACAAAAAATAGAAGGTGAGCCTATAAACCAAAATATTGTTCATTTTTTATTCTACAACATTATATACTTTTATTACAAGAAAATCACTGTCGCCCAACCGTTCGATTTTGCATCTGAACGCTGAAAATAAAGAGGGACCGCGTGAGGCTGAAGCTTATAGCCTCGTAATATTCAGTCTCATCTAAAATACAAGTGGATGATGAGGCGAACGAACCACTCCTTTTTTTTGTTTTTTCTATGTCTTGTTATATCTTCAAATGAAAAAAGAATGCAATAATACGCAAACAACCACATCTACCATATGCAAAGAACTATTCCATCTCTAAGAATATTTATTGCATTAATTTTCTTTGGGCCTCAAAATTAGAAAAGAAATAAGGCAGAAATTCAGACCTACAAGAATGGTTTAGTAAAATTGAGCCTTAAAACCGATAGAATTTGTTCCGGAAAAATCCGCTATTTCACAATTAGAAGTTCAAGTTCCATAGGTTGCTCGCGAGAAAGATATCGGTTCAGAACTTGAAATTTCCAATTGAAAGAATTTTAGTTTTCCCCAGAAATATAAAGGTATAAAACATAGGTACAATCACTCCCCAAAAACAAACTAAACACTGCAAATCCAGTTCAAAATCAATACATAATAACAAGGCTTAATTTCAGTGAATTTTACCTTGACTGAGGCTTCTTCATTTGGTTATCGCATAAACGGCATAAATAATTCCGGGCACGTACCCAAAAAGGGTCAGCACCAAGCAAATCCAGAATTCCACCTGCAAGAAATACCAAATATCTTTACGAATTCTATGTGGAAATTAGAGCTTACAATAAATAAGATTATTATTTTTTAACCATTAAATTAAGGAATAAACATTTCCTAAGGAAAAAAATGTAAATAAAAAAGAAATAACTATATCAAAATACTAAATTTCCAAAAAAAGAAACTTTTTTCTCTGAATATAACATTATTAACACTATCTCACTGACTACTGTAAATTTAAGTCATTCAAAAAGGAACACCTAAAGCTATGAAATAAGTATATCAAATTACTCAATTTCCCAATAAAGAATCCTTTTTCTCTGAATATAACATTATTAATACTATCTCACTGCTACTGTAAATTTAAGTCATTCAAAAGAACTCCTAAAGCTATGTACCCAACCATTTACAATTACCATGAATTTTTAAGTGGCAAAAATAATATGCACACCAAGATTAATAAGATAAAACAAACTTTTTCATTTCATCATAATTTTTAAGCGATCAAAATGAATAAACATAGATTAAATGGCTAAATTAGATTAAATTATTTTGCGAATTTAAATAAAAAAGAGAGAATATTCTGGATTTTGAAAAACTATCATTGAAAGGAACACCAAGAAACGAAGTACTAGGATTAACCATAACTTCCAGCAATCAAAATGAGTATACTCAGTTAAATTGTTTTGAAAAATTAAAGTTCAAAAAAAAAAGAGAGCAACCCATGGATTTCGAAAATCAAACAGCTGGGAGGAACAAAGAAAAAACCCGAATACAAAAAAAAAACCCGAGACTGTAAAACTAAAATTAAAATTGAATATATAGAGAAAAGTAGCAATATTTGACCACAAATAAAAAAATTGCAATAATTATTGACCCAAAAACAGAGACCAAGCCGAAACTGGTTTAGGAGGAAGGAGATCAAAGAATAGTTTTAGAAAACTGAAAATAAATTAGAAAAGAAAGAAAATACACCCAAAAGAAAAAAAAATCCAGAAATTAACAAAGTAGGCATAAAATAAAATTATAAAAGATTACATAGTTTCCTTCGCACACCAAAATTCGACTAAAAGAAAGGGAAATAAAAACAAAAAAAAAAATCAATATTTACCAAAAAAAATAGGTAATTAATAACGAACCTTGCAACCAAATTTGAGGAAGACCCCAAGAGGAGGGAGAATTATGGCAAGAATAATATCTACACAAGTGGCCGTACTATCCGACATTTTTCACTCGAATTTAAATCCTCAAAAAACAGGAAAATACACAGTGAAAAGAAATGGAAGGCTTCTTATGTGAACAAGGAGGAGTGAAACAATCGCAGCGGTTGGAAGAAGTGAAGAACCAAGACGCTTCTCTTATATCCGGTTTTGTGCCACGTGGCGGACAGCAAGGGCGTCAATGGACCACTCCGGAATCAAAGGTTCCCACGTGACGACCACCGACACGGATTGCTGAGCTGGCAGGTCTGACACGTGTGACTCGATACGGTAGTTTTGATGTATCCTCTACGTCGTTTTGACACGTAAGAATATCGAGATAGGCGTCGAAATTTGTTTTTCAACGGCATCAAACTCGGAATAGGGGATTGACGCTTATTAATTATGACGCATGTGCTGCTGAGGTGTCATAATTAATAAGCGTCATAATTACTCCCTCTGCGAGAGTATGCGGACAGTATACACTTATGATATGTTCCTGCGAGAGTATATACTGTCCGCATACTCCCTCTGCGGGAAGACCTACTTGGGAGAAGTTTTTAAATTTAAAATTTTAGGAATACTTAGAAATTAGTAGATTATTATTTTAAAAATAAATTTTACCTTCACTATCTTTGTTTAATCTTGGGACATTATTTTTTCACAAGTGCATAGAGAGTACCATTTAGAATTGTTGTTTGGATGCGGTTTTGAAGGCCCAGGCCATATGGAGAAAAGTAAACCCTCACGGGAAAATGCATCGCTGGCATGCAAACTTCAAAAAAATAAAGGTTTAAAACTTTAAATAATACATTATAAAATATACTATTTTTAGGGTTTGAAATCGTGGTTTTTTTCTCACTTACCTAATAATCTTGAAATAGATTAATTTTGAAGCTTTTCCAATTGTCGAGCTGCAAAACTCGTTGAAATCAATGAGGGGCCTTTTACTTGTTTTTCATAGGGCCTACGCCTTATTTTAATTCTTTTCGTCTTATTTTTTAGTTTGTCTATGTTCCAAAAGTTCACGTCCTTAAATTTTAGGATCCTTGAACTGATCGTAGTTTATATTACCGGTGGGGGGTAAATTGATAGTATGTTCCAGTGGAGGTATAAAATCTTTTGCCTTCTTTTTTTTAGAAAAAGAAAAAGGAGATGTATTTTTTACTTAACAAAAAAAATAATAATAATAATAATAATGTAATTTCACGCCGACTTTCGATTGAAAAATTCAAAACGGGAATCAGATGCGAAATTCATGCGAAATTGAAAGCTTCCACGTGAGATTTTCACGTGCCTGTCTTATACAGAAACATGATAAACCAGCTGTGCATTGGTGGGAAAGTTAAGCGAAATGGTGCGTGTAGGCGGTCAACGTACAGGGTTCGGGCCCTGTCAACCTGGGCTCGTGCACAACTCAAAGCAGTCTAGGGCATTGGAACTTTAGTTTTGGGCCTGTCCTGAATTCACGATAAAAAGTCCCGAGCTTTGCTGAGATCAAAAACCTGGTCGGCCTTTATATATATATATATATATATATATAGATAAATTTTTTGAATATATTTAATAAAAATATATATAATGAAATCATTTATCTTTTGTACAAGATGATCACAATCAATGCTGACCATTAAATGTAAAATTAAACGGTTGGATTTATTTCATTGACCGAGTTCAAAATTTATATATTTCACATCATATGGTTACAAGTAATTATGACATCTTTGTACGAAAGGCAACTGATCCCATCATATAAAATCTCATGTTTAATACACCTTTGCTTTAAAACTTTATAGGTTGGGCTGGGCCATTTGGGATAGCGCAAGCCCATACCTGCCTAACGTAATTTGGGAATACTTGCCATCACTTGCAGCCATGCCAGATAAGAAGGTACCTGGTTCATCCCTAACCCTTGAAAGCCTTGAATGAAATTAGGGCCAGTAAAGGGCCGGTAATGGACCGGATTGGCACATTTGATTTTACAAAGCATCTTCCTGAAATGCATCTCTTCCAAATTTTGCAGGTGTGTCATTGAGATCACCATGATTATGAATATTTAAAAAAAAAACTTGAGCATTAAGAATGATCTATCGTACCTTTTGGTTTAATTCTTCATATATCATCAGACTCTTGTCTTTTGTGGATATTATGAAATTAAATAAAAAATACAAGTAAAATATCAAATGTGTTCATCTCTTACAAGTAATATCATAAAATTTTCAAAAAAATATTATCTTTGATCCCCATATTTGGTGCGTTACTCCTTACTGGTTTTGCTCACATGCTGGATTCTCTTTCGTACGTTTTAAAAAAGATTCATTTGAATTATAGACCCACAGGGCAGCTTTACAACGTTCACTTTGATTCTCTTTGTTATCAATCTTTTTTCCCCTCTGCGGTGGCGTGGGGTTCCCTTTTAAAGCTTTCCTAAAATGGTGTCCATTCTTTTCTCATTGGAATCCTCACATTTTGTCACTTTTCCTTCTCTTTTGCCAACTCTGCCATGAGTGAGCTAGCATCAACTGGTTGGACGCGCTCACGGGTTCTTGTGCTTCACAATTCCTCTATATTTTTCATGATTTTTCTTAGGGGTGAAGCTTGTATAAAGTTGGTATCTTAAATAATCAAAGTCAGGCGCACTTTAAATAATACTGAAAGATGCTACCTCACTATTGGAAATTCCTATGATGATCTACAAATATATTTTCATCCTAATAATAAAAGTTTAAAAAATAGTATAGATCGATCAGATATTCGAATATTTGAAAATCTTGAAAATGGATAATCTAGATATTTACATTACAAGATGCACTATTTTCGGTATTTATAGTACTTGTTTTTTTTTTTTCACATCCATATATCTCAAAGTCGAAATGATCAATTGTAGGATTTTTTTAGTGTTTTTTCCAGTGAGTTTTTGAGGTGCACCGTACTTCTATATGTAAAATTGACATCTTGTATAACACTCAAAAAAAAAAAAAGTTGGCACCATGTATAAATGTGAAACTTGGGTGCCTTTTCAATTTTTCATAATGGTTAAGATATTTCATTTGGTGGGTTTCACTTTTTGTTATTGATAAAGGATCCTCACCCACTTTGTCATTTCTCATGCCTTAAAACACTAATTGTATCGACCAATGCAAATTATATGATCTTTTGGTTATGCAAACTTTACAATGTGCCTCTTAGAAATACAGACAGACCATCTTAGCTTCAGAATTATCACTTGATTCTTAACTACAGCCCAAGTTCGTAAGTGCTTGAAACTGAGGTAGACTCACTTAAACTTGTTTAGCTGCCGACTGAAAAGATTTCCGATCAAACCATGGCCATAATATGGCATTGTAAGTTAACCAAAGTTAAAGCAAACATATATGGTAAATCTTCAAACTTCATCTCGATTTGAGTCCATGACCGATACACCGGGTCTCATGTTTAACCATTGCAAATATCACGAACGGTATTACAACTTTCTCACCATATGATTGTATACACTTAGACCATGTATGTTTGGTTCAGAGAGGACACAATTACTTACAACCATCCAATCTGAAATCCGATAGTTTGCGTGTGTTACAAAGTTCAAGAAAATTTCTTTTGAACTTTTAGCTTGGTCAATGAAATAAATGCAGCCATCCAATTTCACATCCAATGGTCAAGATTAATTGTGACCACTTTGCACCAAAGATAAATGGTCTCATTATATACTTTCCCTTTCAGCATTGCATTAAATTTTATGAATAGGTCCTTGTTTAAACAAAGTTCAAAGAAACCTGAAGTGACTGATAACTTGGTTAAGCTCATATGATCAGACGAGGTATCTTCGTGATTAGGCTCTCCAGACTCTCTAAAACTTATTATCAAAAACCATTTAAACCAGTTTAAATTTAACAGTACATGGGGCGATCCCCTGAAATCTAAAATGAAATCTGCTTAGCTGTCTCCATGTAAAAAACGACATTCACAAATGTTATAAAACTCATATTTATATCTTAACATGGTAATCAATCTAGTAAAGTTAAAAACTCCCTCATTTTCTTCATGCATCCCAATAGTGGTGAAGCAAAAGTAACAAAATGATGCAGCCCTCCATTAACATTCACAAAAAAGAAAAAGAAAAAAAAAAGAAAAATGACTCAGTGCAGGGAGAGAGACATATCAATCTTCTTCTTCATAATCTTAACTCCCAAGTAAAAAAGAGAGAAAAAACAGAGACATAGATGCTTTATGAAATTCACTTATGTGAAAGCAGTATTTCAAAAAATGGATCGGTGATTTGAATCGGTCACACCCGTACCTATGTCAGATCGGGAGAATCAGTAGATCGAGTCACTGATTTTGTAATCACTATATAAAAGAAACATTAAAGTCTAGAGAACACGCGTAATGGGAGACCTTCAACGAGTGTTGGCAAAGGGAACTCCGTGATGCGATCTTCCTTCACCAACTTCCAGCTAATCAAACCCAAAAAAGAAAACGAAAAAACAAATTAGAAACAAGTTAAAAAGAAAAGGGAAAAGAAAACTTGAGTGAGAAACAGGGTCTCAAGAATTGCAAATTTATGGACCCATCAAATAGATCATCTCAGCCTTGTCGCTTATGGTTAGGAAGAAAAACAAATTTATCATTTCAAACCCTAAAAATAATGTTTTTAGTAACAAATTATCTAGTCCGTCCATGTCACCCTACTAAATCTAATCCGAATCGGCGATTCCCGATTCATGTTGATGTTCTTTTGAACTTCGATTGAGCATTAGAGTTCTTTCCATAAATCTATTTGGAGAAAGCAAGTTCTAAATGAACTCCTAAAACAATGGAGTTTCTCTTTAATCGCTTGAGACTTTCCCCTAAATGTCCTTTTTAGAAAATTTGTCAAGCCAGGTCTAAAAGTATCAACTATTCAACATTTTATTTTATTTTTTAAAACAGACCTAAAGTATCAACTATTCAACATTTTATTTTATTTTTTAAAACAGACCTAAACTATCAACTATCTCATTAATATGACGTGTCATTTATCAGATTATTGAAATTAAATAAACAACGGATGAGAAGTTAAATAGTTCATCTCTAGAGTGCTTTTTAATGAAAGAGCATACATTGAAATCATTTACCTTTAACATAAGGTGGTCACAACTAATCTTGACCATTGGATGAGAAATTGGATGGCTGCATTTATTCTATTGATCAAGCTCAAACTTCAAACTTTGTGACAAGCTATCAAATTTTACATTTATAAGTAATATTGTCCTACTTATATCAAAGGTAATTAGTCTCATTGTATGCAATCCCCTTTTTAATGCCTTATGTTTTTATTTCAAGAAAGATATAAGCTATCAATTTACAAAAATTATAGAGTGTAAAAAAGGCAAATAAAATATATTAGTTCAGAATTGTACTTTCTCCATTATTTAAGATATGTACAGAATTTAGTGTTCTAAGTTTTTTTTTTTGACCAATAGTGTTCTATGTTTTCTTTTTCCTTAAATTTAACATAAGTTTTAAAATAAACTCTAGAGAAGACAGATATAAATATTTCAAAACCGACATTGCCAAAAAAAACTACTAAAAATGGGATATAGTCATAAAATCCCACAAAAAATGATAAAAATCTAAAATATTGAGTACAGACCACCATCTTACCTGCATCTTGTAACTAAATAGTGAAGCAAAATTGCAATTTCCAGGCGAGCCAATTGAGCCCCAGGGCACAGTCGTGCTCCTCCGCCGAACGGGGTGAAGCAGGTATAGTTCACAAATTTATCCTGCTTTGCCAAAAAAATCAGCAATGTAATTTCACCCTATATAACGAAAACATTTGATCTCAAGTTTGAATTCTATTGCCGAACTAGCTCGCATAATACATAATGAGATCGCTTTGGGGTTTTATGACTCACATTTTCAAAGTCCCACCATCTGTCTGGATTGAAGACCAGCGGCGAAGTGAAGTACTCTGAGTCCCTGTGAACCCCATTGCTCATAAGGACGACATGAGTGCCTTTAGGGATTGTGTGGCCATCAAATTCCACGTCTTCTGTCGATTCACGAAGCACCATGGGAGAAACACTGCTCATTCTAAGCGTCTCGTTGATGACCTGATCGCAAAAATCAAGTCTTTGGTATCTCTCTATGAAAAACTAACATGAGTCTTGTTTGATTATTTTGTCTGCTCAATTTGGAAGAATGATTCTATGAGCTATGATTGAATTTAAGAACATAGTTGGTGCCGTTTATTGGTAATGAAATATGGTTATATCTCGACAAAAGCAGACATAAAAATAACTGAAAGAGAACCCCAGTAACCTGTAGTAAAAAAAGACTAAACCACCTTCGAGAACATTTTTTATTTATTTGTCTTTTTTTCTTTTCTTTTTTTGATTGTTGAATGCCTTCGAGAACACTTACACATTGAGTGTAGTTCATGGAGGTATAATCCTCCCATGTAAGCCTTTCTCCCTTCTTGTTCTTGGCAATGGCATCCTGCTCTTCCTGAAATTGATAACCGAGTAAGATATATTTAATTGAAAATAAATAAATAAAAATTAAAAATTAAAAATAATAATTATATTAAAAAAAACAGTTGGACTGTTAATTGTCATTGTTTTTAGATGGACCACCTATTTGCATCCATCTTTACTATGGATGCTTTATACCTCTACAGGCAGGATGGCTCATATGATACCATTATCCTTAAATTAGCTAGTCTCATGTGAGCCATTGCATCGGGGCCCTCCATTTTCATGGATCAAACCATCCTTGTCCTAGGTGCCCATCTATGCAATGGGTCCCATCCTTGGTTGGATCATTTTTAAGAACAGACGGTACACAACTTCCAACCATATCATGAGCCATCAATAAAAAGACACAAAATAACTCAACCCAGTAATACAACGTTTTAGGGTCATAATTTAATACTTCATTGATACGATGGGCGTTGATGGAGAGAGGGAGAGGGCCCTGCCATAACAAGATATGCCCAATGTCGGGTCAGACCCTTCCCAATGACTACATGTCCTTATCACAATCCAACGTTCCAAATGATGTGATGACCATAAGGAATACAATTTTTTTTAGTCATTAGGATTGTATTATACTTATACTTTATATGAGTGCAGATTATAAAAGCGAAAATTTTACCGGTAGAAGTAAGGCTGTAGAGTTTTACACCATCTATTTAGTTAAATGGTATAGATTTCACACGTCGTTTGAAACAGTGTCAACATCCATTATAAAAGTAAAGTTAAGTATATATCATTCATTTTAAATGGACGGTATAAATTACTATAATCTTACTTTTGCAAGTAAAGTTGCTGCCTATGGGCTGATTGCTACAGTAAACATCCACGGCCCAGATTGAATCTGGGCCGATCAGACGGCTATAATCTCATTTCGTATTTGAATTTTTTTTTTTTTTTTTATACAAATACAAATTCATGTATGGATTAGTTCTCTAGCTCATATGAACATATGAGCTCAACATCCCAGATTGATCTTGGGCCGATCTAACGATCACGGATGTCCAGTAGTGTTTCAATTTTATGTTTTTTTTTTTATAAATCCAAATCACTTGAAATTTTAAGCTTGAGTTCATAAAAAAATAGGTGAATCTTCTAAAAATATCAAAAAAATATTTCAAATGAAATAAATTGATCAAAAGACCTCCGAAAAGCTTTAGGAGGTATATTGGTCATTTTATTTTTTTCGAATAATTTGTTTTGTGTTTTTATTAGGTGCGCATTGATGAGAAGAACACACACCTAAATTTTCAAGTGATTTAAATCTGTAAGAAAAAAAAAAAAAAAAATCAACCACTAGCGAATATCCGTGATCTTCAAATCGGCGCAGATTCAATCTGGACCGTTGAGCTCATATGTTCATATGAGCTAGTGGGCTAATCCCATCTTTTCCCACATATATATATATATATATATATATATAACACTGAGATTAACCCACTAGCTCATATGAACATATGAGTTCATATGAGCCTAATGGATCAGATTGAATCTGGATCGATCTTACGGTCACGACCTCATACGTATTTTAATTTTAATTTTTTTTATTCAAATCCAAATAACTTGAAATTTTAGCTATGTGTTCTTTAAAAATAGGATAATCTAATAAAAATATCAAAATAATAGTTTACAGTAAATAATTTGACCAAAATACCCCTGAAATGTTTTGGGGGTATTTTTGTTAATTTAGTTTTTGAAAATTATTTTTTTAATATTTTTATTAAGTGGGCCTCGATGAGAAGAGGGGATGGTTAAAATTTTAAGTTATTTGAATTTGTAAAAAAAATATTAAAATTCAAACACAAAATGAAGTTGTGACCGTTATATATATATATTGGAGATCTACTTCAGGAAATGACCTACCCTAAGGCGCTCTAGCACCTCTGGATGGTCTGTTATGAATTTAACAGCAAGAGTCATGGATCTTGATGAAGTTTCATGGCCTGCAAAAAGCAAGAAGATTATGAAGTCCACCACCACCTCTGTTGGAAGAGGTTTCTCTTCCCTCAGCAACCTCGTCAACAAGTCACCACGCTGCACCTCCGGATGGTCCTCCCGGTCCTTGATCGCTTTGTAAATCTTCGTGTCCAATGCTTTCCTTGCCTGAAGAAATCAGTTTCCAAATTCTTATGTCAATTGGCATAGAGATAGGGACTATGTTTTCTAATTTCATGTTGACCTTATCTTTTTCTGAGAATGCCACTTTTATGTGAGAATATACACCAACTCTATGAGAGGTCTTACTGTAAGAGAAGCGTTCTCTTGTAATAAATCTAACAATGCGGATTCTGTTGGATTTAACCTTGACTAACTGGTGTTCGAAACCTACATAAACAATGTTTAAGTTTGAAGGGGTTTACATTCTAAGTTCATTAATGAGTTTGGGCAATTTAACCATTCGAAATCAAAATTCCTGCCTAAAATTCACTGGAGCAATTGATAGACCAAAAGACCTTGACAGTTTTTGGTGGCAGTTATGACCGGGGCGACCAAGTTTGGGCAACGATTATAAGGCCTAACCCCACAAACTCTGTAGTTTGATCCGAACGATTTGTCGCACGTGCTCAACCACTTACACCTGCTTCATCATAGCTACATTGGAGGAACACTGAATTTCATCTCTATATTTTAAATCCAAATTTCAAATTTAAATTTGATGAAAAACACTCAATAAACAATGCAGAACTCTACTCCGACGAGTTTATGTGGTCATCCTGGCATTTTCTTGTTCATCTCTTAGTCTTTTTCTGAAAGAACATATTTTTTGTTAGTCTTGACCTAGATTCCACCATTTTCTGCAAAGGGCAAACCAGTCTTAGCTCTATAGTCCCCAAAAGCTCTTAAGAGTGTGCAACTTTGTAGTATTTTAACGAACTTTAATAAGTGCTTCACTCTGGCCCAGTTTTATCCTAGGATATAATAGCTCAAAACTCAATTGTATCACAGACGGTGTTTCTTTGTTGAGGGCATTAAATATAGCGAATACAATGTAAGCATCGGGTCTAGTTGAAGTGCAGTTGAGATAGTTTCTGAAATCCAAGAATTCTCTTCCTCGTGTTCGCTGTTTCCTAGAGTGACTCCGGGTGCCATTTTAGTTACCTTGTTTACAAGTGGGATTGGCTTCTGAGTGGTTTCACTCAATTGAGGCTTCTGTCCCCATGGCTCTTTGTAGAAATGTGGTCCTAGCCAAGCATATGCAATGTGGTCCTAGCCAAGCATATGCAATATGGTTCTAGCCAAGTACATGCTCAAATTCATTTTGACCTTGGTTAAAGTGTGAAACTCAGACATTCCCAGACATTCAACTGTGAACTAGGTCCTAATTTCACTTAAAGTTCATTCAGCCTCACTCTACAGGATTGTCGGTGGTTTCGAAATGATAATTGTTCTAGCGCATTACCTCTGTGTCAAGATACAGAAGGTGAAAAACTCTTTTATCATAGGGTTTACAAAAAGGCGTACACCCCTATTGCTTTCTTTGTGTGTCCCATTAGTGCCACAAAGCCCAGCGGTCTTCCATCAGCATCTTCCTCCTCAACCCTAAATGGTCCATTTCCAATGGAATAGCACACCTTCCTCGCCGCTTCGGGGCTCTTTGACTAAGTGGGCACCTTAGCTTAATCAGCGTATTAGCTTCTATCCTGGTCGAGTGACCTTTGGTACATCTGCTTGCCCCGAAATGACCTGGACCGATAGGGAAATCTCGATTTATTTGGTCAAGTGATAAGATGTTTTCAATGGATTTTTTTGAAAAGGAAGGATGCTTAGGGAAATCAACGCAACCTTAATTGTCCCAATTCCACAAGACATGAATCAATATCTTTCAACTGTTGCCACAATTAGTCTAGTCTAATGTCTGGGTGGGCCGTCTCCCTCCCACGTTGCTTTCATGGTAAGGAGACCACAATCTTTCCATAAATCCCCAAAGAGGATTTACTGCAAAACTCCTAATCCCCATAGGCCAGAAGCATCATGCCGTGGGAGTGAAAGGTCCACCTTTTTTGTTTTATTTGAAAATGAGGAAGAATTTGCAAATTGATAAAACTAGGTGAACAAATTTTCCATCTCCAGGGACTCTCCATGCCATCACGTCCCCATGGCCGTTCACTATGTGGGGATTGGATGTAAAAAATCTCCCCTACGCCGTCAAATGGACATTAGTTGAACCTCGAAAAAAGCAACATTCGCCTCGTAATAAAAATGTGTTACTGTATTAGTAATTATGTTATTAAGCTTTACAGGAACCTAATGCCAACTCATTCTTTGAAAAATGTTGATTAGAACATACTAATCGTCAAGTCACCATATGTTATAGCTCAACTAAAATTTACAGTTATTAGTTGCTGATGATTGATGGAATTGACTCTTCTCATGCAACAATTTTTGTTCAAGTAAGAAAGGGTAATTTACCTTCATTCCTTTGGCGAAATTTGTACCGGGAAAGGCGATGGGAAAGCAAAGAACGGTTTTTGTGAATGCCACAAACTCTTTGTCAATCTCCTCCATTTCCTCAATGGAGTCCAAGTCTAGCAATTGCTTGCACATAAGCTCCGAAACAATCTGCAAAACTATCATCAGTTAAATCTCTAACATAAAGACAAGAAAATTATACCTCAGCAAATAAATAAATGGATTGTATATTACACTTTACTTTTGGTTCCAAGTATGGCACAGATCATCCTTAGCATTTGGATGTCAAATCCAATAACTAGGGCTGCATATCAAAGTTTGAGAAATTTTCGTTTGAACTTTCAACTCGGTCAGTGGCAATAGCTCCAACTGCCTGATTTAAAATCTATTGATCGTACTAATAATAAATGGACTTATTGTATTCTTTTTTGTAAGAAAATGAACTTGTTTGGATGTACGTTTTTTATCACTTATCATTGATAATTCATTCTTTCAATAAGATTAATCCTCATGATGAATTATGTATTGTTTGGCAAAGGCCCTCATAAAGTTGTCCAAGATAAAATTGTATGCCGTTTTTTTTACGTATTAGTGAAAAGCTGTTCGTACTTTATTGAAACTAATTTGCTAGAAATCACATGCTTGTAGCCGCAAATACCAAAAAATAGCTGAAAATGATTACAAATATAAATAATTAAATAAAATTATATATATAATATAAGTACGTACGAAATAACTGACAAATTGATACTACCCAAAGTATAATAAACTTCTATAAGATAATCTATTTCTGATAAAATTAATTGCCATCCATACAAGCCCATGTTGTATACATAATCACCCAAACGAAAGCATATAATACACCAGTGGTATTTTATGGAGTGCTAAGGGTCTATCTTGATTGTAGTTACCGTGACTGATGTTTCCTGTGTAGTTGCGATCCCCAACATCCATTAGTAGAAATAGATTGTGGATGTCCTTTAAATGTATGCTATAGCAAGTATCACTTAATCTCAAATCATTATACAATTTTTTGAAAATGGACTAGAGCATCCACCGTCCATTCTCTGGATGTATGGTGGAGGTCAACCATAATACTGAATGAACATCCTTCATTGGAACTTAGCCATAAAATTCAATTCACAAACGTCACATGCATATAAAGGGTTATGATATTCATCTAACTCAATATTTTTTTGTTTTCAAATGAGAGTGAAGAATATTTTTAATTTTAAATGGGAGTGCCTTTCTTCATCTTTGAATTCTTCCATTACTAATTTTACTCCTTAAAAAATTTCACAATTTAAAAACAATATATTTAACAAGTAATTTACCTCACATGGTAGTGTCCTAATAAAAAAGCTTCAGTGGGGCCCAAATACCAATTGACTTACCCTGTTTTGTTTTTTTAGGATGAAATAAATTCCCCAATCAATTATTTTGGTATTTTTCATAGTAATGTTGAATTTATACCTTACAAGTAACGGGCATCTTTAAATTTTGCCAAAAGATGCACTCTGGTGTCGGAAACCCTACAATGGCTTGAAAATATGTATTCAACCATAATTATAAAATTTAAAATTTAGAAAACATTAAAATGGAGCAGACCTATAAATACTTGAAAATAGATTGTCCAGATAATTTGCTGCAAGATGCAAAAATTTTATGAATTAGATTTATATTTTCTTTATTTATGTGCATCTTGAAATTGAGAATAAATTGGAAGCTTTTTTCAACTTTGAAACACTCTTTTTGTACTAGATCTTTTAGGTGTACCTTGCATCCGATAGTATAAGATTATAACCTTATAAAAACTTTTTTTTTTTTTGTTTTTTTGTTATAAATTTAATTAAGAAGTTCAAAGAATTATTTATTAACTACCTGACGCAGTGATTGAAAAGACGAAATTTCGGGGACGAGTCCCTCACCTTATGGCACTCGTCTTGGAGGCGCACTTCCTCGCCGATCCAACTCGCGACGCTATTAATGACTCGGGACTCCACGTCAGCCATGTAATGGCTCCTTAGCTTATCAGGGGCGAGTAGATTGACAGCGATCCCGTGAAGCTTCCTTTGCAGATCGCCATGGACGGCGATTAGGCCGTATTTCCCGATGGCCTTCCTAAAGCTTACGGTGTACATGGCTTTGAACAATTTGCCCTCGTTTTGCATAACCCATTTATTGAATTCGGGATCAACTGAGAGAAGAGATGGCTTTCCAAAGAGATGAGACATGAATATTCTCCCATACCTACATAATAAGATATGGAAAAAATCTCATAAGACAATAAATGGGCTTACAGCTCCATAAAACTTAGGGATGGATTTGTTTATTCAAATAAATAAATTATTTCAGAAATGATATCTTACAGTATTTGAAGGTCTAGATCTATTATTCACTAAATGGATTACTGAGAATAGGTGAGATTTATTTTTCCCATTATTTGATGATGATGGGATGATATTAAAATCAGTCAGCCTCCTCGACCATAGGAAAACAAAAATAAAAAGATGAGGTTTATATAAGGCCTAGGCTTTATGAAAACAAAATAAAGCCTCACCTCAAATCCGCTTTCAAGAAACACTCCGGAAAAAAAAATATCCACGATGGCTCTAAAATCAATTTCAAATACAAAAAATAAATTTTGAAACTAAAAAAAAGTACAGATCTTACGGATTTATGCACACTTTTTAGGGTGAAATAGATGATCTAGATAATTTGTTACAATATACACTATGTTTAGAGATTGAAATCCTAATTTCTTTTCACAACAATAACATTCAAGTAGAGATGATCGATATAATGGTTTTCCAACGCTTGAATTGTAATTTCGGATGAGTTATGAGATGAGGCTTTACTTATTTGATAGAGCCGCCCTATCCAACCGTTTTCCATAAATAAAAAGAATCACATTAAGATTTTGTGCACATTCAAATGGTACACCCTAACCCGCAGGATTTCACATCAAATGGCAAGACGGCAAGACATGATTGTGATTTTCGTATACCATACATAAATATGTATAATACACTCATTTAGCTAAGCTACTTTGCTTATAAAAGGGTTTTTTTTTTTTTTTTTTTGATTGTCTACAAAGAGACTATTTATATTTCCAATAAAGAGGTCACAATTATTTTTGTCTTTTAAATTTTAAAATAAGAGATTGTATGAGTATCATTGAATAGACATAAAGTTTCCAAAAAGATTATCGAACTTGGCGACACACCCCAAACCATCCAATTTAACATCTAATAAGAGGGAATAATTATGACTTCCTTGTAATAAAGATAAATGATCTCTTTGAGTTTTTTTTTTTGAGAGCTTCATACCTGGAGATTCTCGGTTGAAGGAAGTCTAACATTGTAGTTTGGGATGTAGAGCGGTACCAAGTGAAATTCTCTCTGACAATGGGCCATCCATATTGCCCCGGGAACCCTAATTTAGGGTTTTTCTTCTCTGCCAGATAGAGAAGAGCTAGAAAGAAGCACAGAACGATAGCGAGCACCACCATCACTGAAACCATTTTCTCTCTCTCCTCTCGCTCTCTAAACACAGGGGAGTGCAACGGGGAAGGTAGCTGTGTGGTCTTTAAGTATAGGGATGACATACATGAGACAAAGTAAAATATGGAAAGAGATTCCTCTAAAACTCAACTAAAGCGCAATTGTCTACAGATAGAGAGAGAGTGAGTGGAATAAGATAGAAACCGGCAAGTCTCGTGAGACATGAAATAATTCTGGGACTAACTCATGGTCGCACGTGTAGAGGAAAACTTGTATATTATGCTCCTGCAGCAGCATGCTATATATTTACTCCCTCGGATAAATGACTTGTAGACAATTATTTTCAAAAGTAAAAGTTTGGATTTTCGGTATTCAATCTTTGGGCATTATTTTCTTTAAGCACATAAAGAACTATTTGGAAAAACATTTATTGAAGTTAAATGAGTATTGAGCTTTACCAAGGGAATAAATAAACATTATACTCCCACAGGAGCAAAGGCTATTTGGCCTCTAGTCACGATAAAAGAGTAATAAAATCCTCAGAAAATTTTCTCCACTTTAGAAAGAATGGAAAAACCTTCACTTTTTCTTGGGCCAATCACTGTCTTCAAATGAATATTATTGTGAATGAAGCCGACCCAAGCTTAGTTTTTACATGTCAACTGCTTGAGCTGAGCAAGAGCTTGACGTGTTTATGAGTCATTGGGATTGATTGACCTTGGCTTAATCAAGTGAAGGTTTATTTGAGCTTGGCTTGACTCAGTATTTGAAAAACTGAATTGGCTCATTGAATTGGTCTCTTAGATATTTAACGTATTTTTTCAAATAGATCAGAGAGTTGGGTTTTTTTTTTTTTTTTAAAAGGTATATGTGGACACCCTCTAAAAATTATGTGTCCAAAAGTCCACATAAACCTTATTAGACCATAGACAATCTAGGCCCATTATAATTGTCCCAAAACTACCTAAAACATATCACAAGTCGATGTAGATGCTAAGAGCTTTTCAACTGTCCAAGAATTGTCTAAATCAGATCTATGGATAAAAAGATCCAAAAAATGATCAATAGGTCCTCGCCTAATGGGCGCCCAAAATGACCCGCCCAACACAGGCCTGTCGGGCATGCCCGCAAAGACCGTGATGGGTCCAGTTTGGCCCGATGATGCAGTAAAAATGCATTTTTTTGATGATAAAGCCAAAAAATTCAAGATAAACTCGAAAAAAATCTAAAAAAAAATCAAAAACATTTAGAAAAAATCACAAATTGAGCCCTATAGGTATCCCCCTCCATAACAAAAAAGAGAGATGAAGAAATTCCTGAAATTAGAACAATGGCCCTAAAGATAACTCAAAAAATACCCGAAAATAGGAAAACTCTTTAGAAAATTCCAAAACAATTCCAAAAAAATTAGACAAAATCCCAAAAAAATCCTAACAAAGCCAAAAATTCAGATTTAAGCTTAAGAGTCTCCAAAAACCTTAGAAAACTAGGGAAAAACCCTCCTAAGCCTAGAAAAGCCTAATACTACAAAAAATTCCCAAGCTTTTCCTCCGGCATCTAGAACCCTAGCTCTAGGTAAAAAAAACCTTAGATCTATTGATTCTAGAAAGAATAGCTATCTAAAAAGAGGTGGTGGCAAAAATAAGAAGTGCAGACTGACCCAAGCCCGAAACTCCAGGTTCTGGGTCCCAAGATATAAGATCACTTCTTTTTTTCAATTTTAGTTATTTTTCCCATTTAATTTTGTTTTATTTTCTGTATTTTCTATTATTTCTTGGTTTATAAATTTTTTCAAGAATTTTTAATGCAAAATACACAGATCTGGAAGCTGGGCTGCTAGTGGACCAAAGAAATGAGCAAATCTGAATAGATCTGTGTCATTCTTGGGCTTATAATTAGAGGGACCCCACTCTCTCTATTTTTTACAAAATTAATTAAGTTTTTGCTAAGATTTGAGCAGATCTCATCACAAAGATCAGCGCTGATCGGAGCATAAACAATATCATTTAGTAATATCAGCAATATTGAAAATGGCAACGTAATAACTAGGCACAGGGGTGCAACCACTACGATCCAACCTCTTTCCTATTAGAGGGTGAAGTTCTTTTTGTTTTTCTGGAGAATATTGATATGGGCGTGGTTTGTATAAAGTTGGAACCTTAAAAATAATGTTGCAATATTTTATATCATTTATTTTATTTGGACAGTATGGATTTGACACATTATTTAAGATAATGTCCACTCTACACCATCCAAATAAGATGCACAATATAGATTATTGTAACATTATTTCTACAAATAAGATTGCAAATTTATATAAAAAAATTTAAAATATTTTGATAACTAAAATAATTAAAAGATAATTAATAATAAATTGGATGAATTGGTAAATCCAAATCACTTTGTTTACCGACTTGTCTAAATCTAAGACGGAATCAAGCAAGTCCCTTTCATCGGATTGATTCTCAACTTCGGTAAGGAACATGATCAGTGCTCCATCAATTTCAACCCACATCGATGATGTTTCAAGGTAAAATCCCCGTGGACCTAACTTTTTTTACAACCTACCCCCAACTATTTCTTTGTTGCAACATTTACCTCGAAACAATCTTTTCTAACAAATACCACCCAATCAAAAAGTTGTAGTTTTTAGGACCAAAATGCCCTGTCTCTCTTCTAACACCGACTATTTAACTTTTCCTATAAAACAACAAAAGGCGATCCGGCAGTATAAACAAGCAAGCGGTCCAACAATATCCCAAAACGGTTTGACATTGACAAATAACAGTCCAGCAATAGGCCCATGCGGTCCGGCACTGCCAAAGAGCGGTCCGGCACTGCCAAAGAGTGGTCTGGCAATAGGCCCATGCGGTCCGGCAACAGACATATGCAGTCCGGCAACAGGTCCAAAGTACGGTCCAGCTATGTCAAAGAGCGGTCCAACACTTTTAGTTTAATGGGATCCAGCAATTGGTACATGTCGCCCATGTAGCTTTTGGTATTGTGCATAAACCGATGTGAATGTCTGGCCAAAATTAACTTCTTATGTACGAAAAAGAGTATTTTCATCAAAAAAATATGCTTTTAAAAAAGTTTGATTGGGGGTTCTATTCTTGGCGGTTATTTGTAATTTTCCTATGTTTCAACTTATTTAAGTAAAGATACTAAAACCATAGACAAGCCCACAATCATTGTATTGTGTGATAGAAAACCTATATGAGGCTTAACATTAAAAATTAAAAAATTATAAATATGAAAATTTTGAGGTAGGCTCTAATTTGGATGTTTAGCTAGAGATGATGCTCTAAACAATCAAATTAGAGCCCACCTCAAATATTTCACTAGAAGAGGTTGTTTTGATGCTCAAATATCCTCAAATCGATCATCTCAACATCAAGATGCATGGACATGAAAAAAAATGAATATCAAGTTTTAGAAATAGTGCATCTTGTAATGTATTTTTCGACTGTCACTCTTCAAGATTTTCAAGTTTTCATAAATCTGCTCGATTTACACTATTTTTTAAGCTTTAAATTTTATAATTAAAGATTGAAAATATATTTTAACGTTATCACAAAAATTTCCAGTATTGAAACCACATTTCTCGATACTATTTGAAAGTGTATTTACTTTAATTATTTAGAGCCTCGGCTCTATACAAACAGCACCCTTTATGTAAGGAGATCTCAATTACTTACAAGTTACAACCATTTGATGTAAAATCTGGTACAAACAGCACCTTTTATATAAGGAGATCTCAATTACTTACAAGTTACAATCATTTGATGTAAAATCTAGTAGGTTCGGTGTGTCATAAAGTTCGAAAAAATATCTTTTGAAGTTTAAGCTTGGTCGATGAAATAAATGTGGCCATCTATTCTTGATCTTTGGATTTTGACCTTTTCACGATTCTACCCATAAAATCCCCTCCTTTCTCTCCTCTCTCTCTCTCTCTAAGCCTCTTGAGTTCCCCGCTCTCAATCTTCTCAAGAACAATGTACAATATCTCTATCTATCTCTTTTGTCTCTTATTAGTGTTGTGGAAACTTGAAGGGCTTTAAATAAAACATAACAGCATGATGCGAAGGAAGTAAAGAAACTCAATTTTTTTTTTTAAATTGGGTTCGTAAAATTCCTTTTATGATAAGCAAACGAGCAGTCTTGTTTCTTTTTGTAGAATAGAATCTAGTAAACTACATGCGTACCTTAATCTTTTTATGATAAATAAAATAACTGTCCTTTTTATTCTTATATATCTTCTCAAGGAAAGTTCATATTTTTAATTATTTCTTGTTACTTTTTAAATTTCTTTGATTCAGATTTTTCAAGGAATTTTCATAAAAGTAATATTTATTTTCTGGATATTTGTAGAAATTTTATATTTTTAATCACAATTTATACGCATATATGACTGACTTTTCATGTCTGTATCTCCTCTGGTTTTGTCTTTCTAAGTTCCATCTCCTGTATGGGTTTTTAGAGCACGACTTTTTCTTTTAAACTTTATAGAGCATGCCTTCACTAATATTTTTATGTCAAATATAGCATATCTTCCTATATTTTCGTTCAGGATTTTTCAAAGAAAACCTATTTGTTTAAGTTATGATTCTTATGTTTTAATATTTTTTCCAAGGCAACTCCATGGCTTAATATTGTTATCTACAAATGGAATATTTTTTAAATATTTTTAGAAATTGTATATTTGAATATGCAACTTGGAAAACTAGGATTATTTTTATCTAAGAAAAAATTCGAAGATTTTGCTATTTTTAGTTACTAATTTTTATCATTTAAAATTTAGTTATGACTAACTTTTTATTAAATTTAAATATTTTCTACCTGCATTTTATTTATTCTGTTAGATTCATTTATTTTTTTGTATTATCACTATTCTTGAAGTTTTTGACATTCTTACTTTTTGTTGAGATGAGATCTAGTTGTTCATGGGAATTCTTGTTCAAAAATGGAGCGAAGCAATCCATGTGGGGGAATTCTTAAGTTCTAGAGAAAAATTTAAAACAGCCAACCCTGCTTTTTCTCTTGTGTATATGTATATATATAAGAAAAAAGTATACAATGAGACCATTTACCTTTGATACAAGGTGGTTATAATTAATCTTGATCAAGCTCAAACTTCAAAAGAAATTTCTCAAACTTTGTGACGCACGTAAGCTATCAGATTTGATATCGACTGGTTGTAACGAATTGTGACCTCCTTATATCAAAGATAAATGGTCTCATTACTTACAATCCATATATATTACAGATACAAATCATCACTTGCTATCATAGCCTTCGATTTAGTTTGAACCGTTCAAAATTTGATTTTTTTTGTAAGAGTTTATTGGGATTATGAATAGATGGAGCTTTTCTCATTAGAAAGGTAAAAGATTCCCATAGTTATACGTGTAATTTCTAAATTTTCTAGTGGTTTCAAGCTTCTCTCTAAAACTAAAGTATATCTTATCTTGGGTAGCCTCTTCAACAAAATTCCAATGCCAATTCCTCTGTAGAGTGAAGTTCTATAGCTTCAAATTCAATAAACAGAAATTAGAGTTCTAGCTTGAGTTTACAATCTCTTCTAATGCCTAGCCGCTCGATGGATATATAATAGATTTAATTAAAATTTTAGATACATTTTGTCCACAAACCTATGTCTTTGTATGCTGTAAGCATAATTCGTGTTTGAAAGTTGTCATGCTGATAAGCATTATTAGTCATGGATTATTGCATAAAATGACTTGACACTATTCTATTTTGGTGATTTAATCTTTATCATTATCCTATGGTTCTACAAAGTGATTTTGGACAGTTGAATCTCCCCGAACTCAGCCAAGTAACTCGGCCTTGCCTTGTTAGCAAGGCTGAACCAAAAACTTACTGAAAATATACAAAATTTTGTAACAATAATAATAATAATAAACACCAATATATTGCATAGAAGTATGTTTTTTTTTTTTTGTGTTAATTTTTTGAAATATTTAAGGTGTAAATTAATTTAATATAGTGATGGATTTCTTTCTTGCAAAAAGATTTGGTGCTCCCGTGGGATACCATGCATTTGCTAACTCGGCGAAAACTCATGACAGTGATTTTTTTTTTTTGAACCCCAAATTTGGAGATATCACCAATAAACCAAATAAAGAACTTCATATAAGAAAGGAAAAAGTAAAATTGAACTGTTTATGTACCTCAAAAAAAAATTTAATGTCTCAAGATTGAATATTAATCGCAGTGCAAGATCCAGGTGTTCAAGGACTAAAAATCCAATTTTTCCAATAAAATAACCCTGATGATGCTTAGATAGTTATCAAAATTTTGGACTAAATAACTTTAACATCTTGCACATGTTTTCAATCAAATTTGGAACATGTGAATATTTCAAATGTGACTCAAAAAAACAGCGTGGAATATCTGTAAGCACAAAACAATGTCACAAATTTGCGAAGGGGGCATACATTGAGGATTAATTTTATTGTGGGTATGCCATGAGATGGTACTTTCAAATTTCTTGTCTCAATTTTGATTAATCACAATACATAGTATTCTTCCTCCTTACACAATACATACAATAAAAAGACGACAATGAAATAATACCAAACACATTAACAAATAACAAAACAACAACAAAAGGTCTAAATTTGTTGTTGGCTATCTGAGGGGACATTATTATGGGTGCCAGGTCAAAAACCCATAATCCAAAAATATGAAATAGTGGTTCACCCAATTTTTTGTACTGTGCATACCAATAGAAGAAGCAAAAATCTATAAATTATTTTTTTAATCAAAATTTTGTATACATATAGAAATTAACATGAGCCTTAATTTTTCGAAACAGTCTATCTGCGCAAAACAAAATATTTGAACCTCACCCTTGATCCCAGGTACCTAAATATTCAAATGCCATTGAGCCCCTCTCTTTTACTCTCTGCATTATAATTTTTTTGAGAAAATTTTAAGATCCCCGAGTCGGACCACCCAACTCGGCGATACTCAGACTCACCTGGGTGGCGAGTTCAAGTTGGCTCACCTGAGTTTTTCCATACTGCTTGAGGATATTGCTTTGAAAATCAATATCAAGGTTTGCACCATCCCTAAGTTGCCTTCTTATTTGTTGCTTCCTTCCTTGAGTTATGTAACTAATGGCGAATTATATGTTATCCCATTTTAGGTGGGTGGTAGAAATTCATTGCATTCCTATGGTAACAGACAATACAACAATAATATTTGGTGTTTATGTCAGATATGATATTTGGTGTTGATATCAAATACCCTCGACCAGGGGAGGGTTCAACTCCTTCGGTGTTGATGTCTGATACCCTCAATCATGTGAGGGTTCAACTCTTTCCACAGCAACGTTAATCAATTTAAAATGGTCCTTTTTAATATAAAAATATTAAAAAAGACAGAGCAAATATTAAAAAGGACGGAGTAAAGATTCCATAGCAACTCCTTTTTAATATAAAATATTTCATTTCTGATAATCAAAAGGACAGAGTAAAGATTGCTCCCACGTAAAAATGGTCCCTTATGAAGTCTCTATTGGTCCTATTTTTAATTTGCGCCTTGTAAGAGCTCGTTTGGATCCGTTGAAGCAATCACTAAGATGTTCCCCTAACCTGACCCGGAAATGGACCGGAGGGAACCGCCACATGGGGAATGTCCAAGTCTTGTCCTACATCGACAATTTCATGTGAGATCTGTTCATTTGTTTCATTTCTTATAATGATGAATGCTTTATTGGAAATTCATAAAATTCTTTTGTAGATCATTGATTGGCTTGAGATAACCAAATATTCAAGGGCTTGTTTTCTTGTCACGAGTGAAATTCATACTTTAAGTTTGAGAGTATGGACAAGCATTGTTAATGTTATGAATATAAAAAAAGCTTTGTGGGAAAGACTTATGCAAGAGATCTCGGTAATACGAGATCAAGCACCGGTTGTGCTTGTAGGTGTATAGATTCACCTAAAGCATGTGTAAAGACAACATTCCTCAAGAACTCAAGAATGTGAGTATTGAAGGTGGAGTTTGTATAAGAAGAACAAGCATGAAGGAAGATGAGCAAGACATGCTCATATCAGCTATTGGGCTAAACATCTTGCGGAATTGGATAAGTTCTCTAGGTTTTTCGAAAGATGAATAAGGCGATATGTTTGGTAAGGCAAGGGTGTGACTTTGCATCGAGGTGGAGATTGTTGGGACGGTAATGCAAATCACCCCATTTTGTATTTTCTCTTTTGTTAAATGATATTTTCATCATAAAAAACAAGTCTTTTATGGAGGTCTGTAAAAGACATTTTTAGAGAGAGAAAAAACATAACAAAAAAAAAAAAAAAAAGAGTGTAGAGCAGTTTTGAGAGGTAGAGATTGGGGGTTCTTGTACAAACCGTAGTACCATTGTGACCCTTGTATTGGGCCGGATTTGATCTGGACTTCTTCACGATGACGGTCTTGGTTAACGGAGACAACGAGGGGAGTTGATTGATGGTGATATTGTGGTAGGACAACATAGACGAAAAAAGGAGTTGATTGATGATGATATTGTGGTAAGAAATTTTCATCTGAGATTTCTTTGTTATTGTATGAGGTAATCTCTACAAATACCAAACTCGTAAATTTCTCCCTTGGATAGTGAATGTATCATTATCCTCTTGCCTGTGGATATAGGCCATCTTGGGTGAACCAAGTAAATATGTGGGTTCCTTCTACTATTAATTGTGTTGGGTTTGATGATTTTTCATAATACTTTTTTTGTTTTTATATATTTCCTAATATATTAAGCACACATTGTTGCCAATGTGTTCTTAGGTATTTTATTCGGGTGTTGGATTCATTATTGTAGGGTGTTCACCATATCAAGTAGAGATTTGAGTTAGCCCGATTTGTCCACAAGGGAGATAGCCCCGATTTCTTGTTTCTATTTTTACATTTGTAGTTCTTTATTCTCATTTTTTTAAAAAATATCAAACCAGCTATATTTTGGAAACCATACATTTTTTGAATTTTAGTTATTTTTTTAAATTTTCAAATCTTGAATATCCAAAAAAATTTTCAACCCAAAAATTTATTATTTTTAACAGTATTTGGATTTTGGAAGTTCAAACTTTGTAAAAAATAAATAGATAAATTTATGGGTTAAAAATAATTTTAGATATTCAAAATTCTAAAATGTTGAAAAATATAGTTTTTGGGCTGCATAATAAATTTTGGATATTCAAAATCCAAAAATTGTAAAAATAAAATAATGAAAATTTCGAACTGTTAAAAAAATTGAGGATATTATTATTTTTTGATATTCTAAATGCAAAAATATTAAAAAATAACAAAATTTCAAGAAATATATAGTTTCGAATCATGAGTCCGAAACATGGACAATTAGGTCTTTTACAAAATTTGACAAATAAATGGGTATGAATGTGAGGACAAAAAATATATAGATTTAGGTAAATTTCAAATGTTTCGAGATTATATATTATGAGACCATTTATTTTTGTTACAAAGAGATCACAATTGTTGATAGCTATTAGATATCAAGTTGGATGGCTTGGGATGTGTCTTGCGAGACGTTTATTTGATTTGTAAGTCTGGTCAATAACATACTCACTACCACTCAATTTGAAATCTAATATGATGATAACCTCATTGCATGCAAATTAAATGATCTCTTTATATACTTTTTCATTTAAAATAATTTCAATTATAGGAGATATATGCATAATTTTCCCGTGAAAATAAAATCTGTCCCAAAACTCTCACTCTCAATAAAACTTGCCTCAAATCTCAATAGAGACCAATCATCCTCTACTGGAAAGCTACATTTGAAAACAAAACCTTCACTGCACGCATATTATGAGAGTTCTCCTCCTAAAACCCAACACAAAACCAAAGTCTCCTCACCCTCACACTCTCTCTCCCAACTGCCTTTACACAGCCCCTCAAATCTCTTCCCCAACCCCAACTGATTTCAGTTCTCAGCTGAGCAAATTCACCCACCTCCAAAACATCAAAAATGGCAGAAAAGCCCATGCCCAAATCATCAAAACAGGGTGCACCTCTTTCCCCTTCCTCCACAACAGCCTCATCAACATGTATGCAAAGTGTGGGCAAACATATGAGAGCCTCCTCATATTTGAATCAACCCAAGAGAACAATGTCATATCTTGGACCTCTGCCATTTCTGCATTTGTTAGGGGCAACATGCCTTACAAAGCCATGAGCCTTTTCTCTAGAATGAGAAGAGAGGGGACTCAACCAAACCAGTTTACTCTCTCTGCAATTTTGCCTTCTTGTTGGGAATTAAAAAATGGGGTTCAGATTCATTCATTGGCCTGTAAAAATGGCTTTAGTTCTGATGTTTTTGTGGCAAGTGCACTTGTTGATATGTACTCTAAGTGTTTGGATATGGTCGGGGCTAGAAAAGTGTTTGAGGAAATGGGTGAGAGGAATTTGGTTTCTTGGAACACCATGGTTGTTGGGTTTTCTCAGAGTAAGATTTATGGGGAGGCTTTTGGGTTTTTTAGGGGGCTTTTGGCTGAGGGGATTAGACCTGACCAGGTGAGGGATCTCTCTCTCTCTCTCTCTCTCTCTCTCTCTCTCTCTCTCACAAACGCGCACATTCACGTATGTGCGCACGCACACTCCCAGACATCAAATTACCATCACCGTATTTCAAACTTCCCCAAACCCAGGCTTGACATTATAATTTTGAAAACAGGGTCACTCAATATTCTCTCTCTCTCTCTCTCTCTCTCTCTCTCTCTCTCTCTCTCTCTCTCTCTCTCTCTCTCTCTCTCTCTCTCTCAAGTATACAAACATTAACAATGTTTTTCCCTTTGAATATGAACCGTACAGGTGACAATTTCCAGCATTCTGAGCTCCTGTGCAAACACATGTAGCCTATGGTCAGGCAAACAAGTTCATGTTCTCTCCATTAAACTGAGTCTCAATTCCTTGCCTTTTGTTTATAATTCTCTTCTTGACATGTACAATAAATGCAGAGCCTTAGAAGAAGCCATGCAATTGTTTCATAGCTTGAGAGATAGAGATGCCATCACATGGAATGTGATGATCATGGGTTTGGCCCAAAATAAGAGCCCTGAGGAGGCCTGCAACTACTTTTGCCTTATGAGGACAGAAGGAATACAAGCTGATGATGTTTCTTTCTCTACAGTTCTTTATGCAACTGCAGGTTTAGCTTCCCTAGACCAAGGGACCATTATACACAGCCAAGCTATAAAATCTGGTTTTCACTCTAACGCATGTGTGGCCAGCTCCTTGATAACCATGTACTCGAAGTGTGGGAGCATGATTGATGCCTACAAAGTTTTCAGCGAGATGGGTTCATCACGAAACGTGGTGTCTTGGACAGCTGTGATTGCAGCTCACCAGCAACATGGGCTCGGGACTCGTTCGATTGAGCTTTTCAAGGAAATGATCAAAGATGGGGTCGAACCTGATTATATAACTTATGTGTGTGTCCTTTCAGCTTGTAGTCACAACGGACTCATCGAACAAGGGTTTGAATTCTTTGATTCCATGGTTCGAGACCATGGGTTACGGCCAGGACATGAACACTATGCTTGTATGGTGGACCTATTGGGCCGAGTTGGTCGATTAGAAGAGGCAAAGCAGCTCATTGAGACCATGCCCATTAAGCCTGATTCCACAGTTTGG
Source organism: Amborella trichopoda (assembly GCF_054954075.1). NCBI lineage: Eukaryota > Viridiplantae > Streptophyta > Magnoliopsida > Amborellales > Amborellaceae > Amborella > Amborella trichopoda. The sequence continues at coordinate 67,150,462 of NC_142337.1, read as the reverse complement.
GGTGCTTTGCTTGGTGCTTGTAGAATTCATGGCAATTTGGATATAGGAAAAGAAGCAGCCGAGAAACTCTTTAAGATCGAACCCAAAAACCCCGGAAACTATGTGCTTCTATCTAACATGTATGCTACAAAGGGAAGGTTAGATGAAGCCAATGAAGTGAGAAGACTAATGGGTGTCCATGGAGTGAGAAAGGAACCTGGGTGTAGTTGGATTGAGTTTCAAAATGTCACATATGTTTTCAATGTTCATGACAGGTCTCATCCTAAGAGTGATGAGATTTATGAGATGTTAGGGAGATTGGAGGAATTGGTTAGAGAGAGAGGATATGTAGTCAAAATGCGGTTTGCACTGGATGATATGGAAGAAGAGAATAAGGAGCACAGATTGTGGTATCACAGTGAGAGATTGGCCCTTGCATTCGGGCTGATAAGCATGCCCGCCCCCGCGCCGATAAGGATTAAGAAGAATTTGAGGACCTGTGGAGACTGTCACTTTGTGATGAAGGTTGCGTCAGAGATTTTCAAGAGAGAGATAGTTGTAAGGGATGTTAACCGATTCCACCTGTTTAAAGATGGTTCTTGCTCTTGTAGAGATTATTGGTGAATATCTTGTCATTTTTCTTTATGGAGTGAGGTTCATATAAGGTTGCAACCTTAAACAATTTAATGTAAGATGCACCTCTAAATTTTGTTATAAGATGCAATTTTGGTGTCTCTAAGGATGGCCCGAGAATCTATTATCTCCAATTATAAAAATTTTGAACTCCAAAAATAGTTCAAATCAAGTAGATCTATTGAGTGTCTACTTGAGTAGAGGAATGGCTCATCTCAACCATCCATTGTATAGTGGCCAAGGCCATATAAGAAGATCATGTTACAGTATAATGTATAAGATGAAAGATCAGGTAAAAACTGTAAAACCCTATGTAATAGATTCTAAACCAAAGTGAAAACTTGATTAGTTAGATTTGGCTCCCTGGTTACTTTCATGAAATTGACAAGGATGATCAGTTAGATTAGTTTCCCCAGTTAAATGCCATGGAAAAGTGAATAATGATAGCATAGACTGCTCAACATTCAGGCATTCGCTTGATTGTTTAGTGTCGATTATTGCAATGCTATATCCACAGCATGAATACCAAACCAAACTACCCTAAAAAAATAAAGCAAGCGTAGAGGACAAAACAGTAGAACAATCTGCTTCCCAAAATGGGGTCCCTGTCAACATTATTCTTTGAATTTTGTACCTTTGGATACCGAAGCATGAACTGTGCGGTTGAGTATGTGATCAGCCTCTTACCGATACACTCCATTCTTGATGCTATTTTTTGTGTCGACCGTTCCAGACGTGAAGAACATTAAAAGGTTCGAGCACAAGGTTATAGTTTGAACCAAAGACGTCTTATGCCTATATACCTCCACATAGAGGGATATCAGAAGGTTTGACATTTTGGGAATATTACAAGGTTACTCGAGCACGAGGTTAGGTTGAATCTAAGACATCTTGTGCCGTGTTCATTCCCTATATGACTGCACCAAAAACATCCAACATATTTTATCCATACACCCAATTTTGTAGCCTTATGTTACACATACGCTCCACTTTTGGAGCCATGACTTAAGACCCCATTTCTTGAACTGGCCATAGAAAGGTTTTCGAGCACAAGGTCTAGGTCAGAATCCAAAGGGATCTTGTATATCATGTTCATAGGATCGACCACTGCACCAACAACATTTAAGTTTGATAAGTATGAGCTATTTCTTATATACATCTAAAAATTATTACAAAATGATGATCATATGAACATGTATTCCTGTGTCTTAAACGCCGGTTTTGCACACACTAGTCCATGTCTAGGCTACATGGCAAAATGTATATAAGAAATTTTTCACAGCTCATTAGTTCCAATTCTCTTCAGAATGTACGCATTTGCAGTGCGGAAAAATCCATAGAGGATTTCCTTTTGAGCATTGGATCTCAATACCGGACTCATGGGGTATTTAACAATATTATGTTCAATTATCTTGTTGTGAAGAGGTTAACCTACAACAAAAAAAACTCCATAAGTTCTAGTATTTACAGAAAATTTTAATTTTATTTGTTTCAATCTGATTTTATTTCTTTCAATCAGTTTCAAATATGACTATTCATAATCAAAAGAAAAACATCTTGGATTGTGAGTTCTTAAATCTAACCCTAAAAAATTTGTAGGATCCTTGTTCAACGAGGATGTTATCATTTTTAGGTTATAGGTCCAATTTAAACATTTTTTTAACTTTTAGGTTGGCCACTAGGTCAAAGAGGTTGCATAGGCAAAATTTGGGTGTTAAGACTATTAGAAAATTTGGGTCAAGACTACACCCAGTCTAGATTTGACCCTCCTCCAGGATCACAAAATCTTTTTGACTTTTTCTTGAGGTTGGGGGTGAGGGTGGTTGGTGATGTCTTGCACAAAACTACAAACTAAACAAATGTGTATACCACAGGCTATAAAAAACACTACGGAAAGTTACAGAAAATCCAGTTTTAATTTTAAAATATAAAAATAATCTCATATATTTTATATCTTACACTCAAATTTATTTATTTTTTAATAGCATAAAGTATATTTTAGTTTTATCTCTTTATCTATACATTGGATTAAACTCAAATTTAATATGTTCATATTTTTCATCATCACATACCTATAAAAATATTTTTAAAATAATTTAACATAGATAAGATTATCAAAATATCCCAATAATTATAATACTTCGTTACAAGATATATTACTCTTTGGCCTTAAAACCGTTTTATTCTTCATATAGGTGCATCTCGAGATTGAGATGATCAAATTAGAGGGTTGACAACTTATATTAACTTTTTCATTTAAAAAATCCCGTTAGAATACATTTGATTAATAGGTGAACAAGGATAGAATATTAAACAATTAAGAAAGGGCCACTAATAAGAATACACGTCAGACGTATTTTGAGAAATTTTTCTTAAAATTATTAGGAAAAATTTTATATATATATATATATATATATATATAGTTTCTGTTATTACGGCTCTATTGAATAGTTTCCGTTATTTGCACCGTGTCCGTTTTTTATGTCAAAACATAAATTTAAAAAACCGACTACTTTATCTTTTTTTGGTTTTTGAACAACGGAATTAAAAGAAAATACATCAATTTCGGTTCTTGAATAACCGATCGATTCTTCAAGAACTGAAAAATGTTTTCTCTCACTTGTGCCTACCTCTCTAAAGTCATAGTTATCCGATAAAATAAAAAAGAAATAATTAATTTGAGCCCCTAAATTTAGAAAAAATCTTAGAGATCATAAGATTAGAAGATTAGGAAAAATCGTATGGTATATTATCTCTCTACCTCTTTGAAGTCATGGTTATCCCATAAAATCAAAGGAATAGTTAGTTTGGGTCCCTAAATTTAAAAGAAATTTAGATATTATGAACTTACTAAAACAAAGACGAAGAGAGAGAGTTTAAAAAATGAACTATTTTTACTCAAATAATGGAGAGAGCAGGGGTAGAGATAGAGGAAAAATATTTCAAAATTTTAAAATTTTTTATTTTTCAAAAACCTAAATTGGCCTGAAAATTCTTGGAATTCAATTAGGATAAAGGTGTTTTTTTTAATTTCTGTTTTAACATGAAAAAATGAGTCACGGTTATAAATATCGAAAACCATTCGGTAAAGTTGTAATAATGTAAACTACAACGAATATGTTTGTAATTTCTCAAAATATTATTTGCCCAAGATTTACAACGCACCCAATCCGTCCAATTTCACATTCGAGGGCTTTGGGCTATTGTCATCTAAAAGATTTTCGTGAATTCCCGAGATAAAAGCAAAAGGTTTCCTGAGAATGGGATTGGTCCTCTCTCTTTCTATAGTCCCTCTCTACAGAGTGGGTTTGGTCCTCTCTTTCCTCTACGATGGCCATCCTCACGGAGCTCGCCCTATTCCCCACAATTTCTGCATTTTCCGGCCAAGTTCCGACCGGCTCTTCCTTCTCTCTCTCATCAAAACCCAATGCCTTTCCCTTCCTTTCTTCCTCTGCATTTTCTCACACATCAAAACCCCTTAAAAATCCCCTTAAAAATCCAGGAAGATGGCGCAAGCGCCTTCAATGCGTTCTAGAACAAAAGGAAGCAGTGGCGCCGCCTCCTTCAACGGCAGAAGGAGAGGGCTTAAACGAGGTTTTGGACTGTGTTATTGTGGGGGGTGGCATCAGTGGGTTGAGCATTGCTCAGGCCCTTGCTACCAAGCACAAGGACGAGGCTAAAAAGGTAATTGTGACAGAGGCCAATGGTAGGGTGGGTGGCAATATCACCACTTTAGAGAGAGATGGGTATTTGTGGGAGGAAGGCCCCAATAGTTTTCAGCTCTCTGATCCAATGTTAACAATGGTGGTAAGTGATTTCTACTCTACATTTTTGTAATCTTTCTCTACTTCTCGTGAAATGGCCTCTCTCTCTCTCTCTGAATTGCAGTGATGGTGGTAAGTGATTTTTACTCTGAATTTTTGTAATCTTTCTTTACTTATGAAACTCTCTCTCTGAATTGCAGTAATGGTGGTTAGTGATTTCATTTCCATTTTCATAATATTTTGCTAAATCTTATTTGGTGGCCTTTGACATCTCTCTCTAGTTGAATTTCTTTAAACTCTGTGATTGTATTTGTTTATTTTGATTCAAATGCGCTAAACATGGTGGTTAGGGAAATTGTGTATTCTCTCCAATTCTTATTTAGTGTCCCTTGTTTACCATCTCCTCCTTTCTCTCACTTTAAATTTGAAAAAAAACCCTGAAATTTTGTATCTTACTCATGATAGAAATGCGTGTTTCTTTTTTACATTTTTTTTAATTGATGTTGACTGATGTTCTTTTTCTTTAAACTGTAAAACATTCTGAATATTTAATTATTTGAAATTGGGTTGGTCTGTGTTTTTTTTTGTTTTTTTGGGAAAATTTTGTTGTTGTTTTTAATTCTAAGTCGAACTGTGAAATACTCTGCACATTTATTTGTTTGAAATTATGTTTAGTTGTGCTCTTTTTTTTTTTTTGGAAAAGTGTTTCATGTGGGTTGGACCGCATTTCTACATATGCGGTCTAGAAAGTGTAAAGCATCCATCTTAAAGATGGATGCAAGTAAGTGTTTCATCTAAAAACAATAGAAACTAATGGAGAATGGCATAGGGCCTTGATGGTCGTATTGCGGAGCCCTATGATGAGGTCTCTGGCTCCATTCTCACCAAAGGGTAGGGACCCAAATCTCACTTACTTTACCACTTTAAAAAACGTTTGGCGGCCACAAAAATGGCCTGCACTCCCGCCCTCTACCCCCTGCACCCATCCTCAACCTCCACCCCACCCACCCCCCCCCCCCCCCCCCCCTCCCTCCTCTACTCTCCCTACTTTTTGAACCCTCTGTCTTAGAATAACGGACCTTTACAAGTGCTTTGTGGTCAGTGTGTTCCATCCTCAAAAGGATGATGTCTGGGGCATTGAGAGATGGGGGAAACTACTATGGAAGACCCATCCCTTTCTTGCAGAAAACTCTCTGATGGGTCTTTTCTTTTCTCCTTCCCATCTCAGAGCCTTGCCATCTTGGCCTCCAACTCTCCTGCTTCTGCATTTCAGGGAGCTTCACTGACCCTAACAAGGTGGACTCAAGACTTAGGCTCTTTCCGCCTTCAGAAGGTTTGGGTCATGGTTTCTGTAATTCCTCTTCACGCCTGAGGCCATGATTCCTTCAAGATGATTGGAAATTTTTGCCGTACTTTTGTTGCTATTCATTGGAAATCTCTGGAGTCTCTGCACTTGGGTTCCATTAGATTGATTATTGATGTTCTGGATCCCCAATTCATTCCCCCTTACCTGTGGCTGGAAATCTCTCGGCGGTTCTTTCATGTCTTCCTTTCCTGGTCGACTGCTTCCCCTTCGTCGCCTCGTTTTGTTTCCGTCCACACCTCTTCTAGTCCTTCACCGGAAACTTACGGTAAACCCCGTTTTGAAGAGTGGACTGTGGTTTCCAGAAACCGGAACTCCCAGCGTCGCAACTTCTAAAAATGCCATCAGCAAGCGGCTTATCATCGTCCATTTCCCGATCCATAGCCGCGCACCATCTAGACTGCCAACCGTTTCGATCTGCCACCCCCCTTGCGGCCCAAGGCAGGGTCAAACGTCGTACCCTCACCTACCCAAGGTGACGCTACACATGCCACACATCCTTCTGAGCTTTCCCTCAACTTGACGCATGGGGGCGGAGTGTCGGTTTCGACGTACACCGACTGTATGCCGCCTACCTCAAGCCCCCCACCCGCTCCTCCCGCCCCTTTCCCCCCTCCATCATCCTCTGTCTCTCTCTCCCATCCTCTCACCTACCCCTCCCCTCTCCCGAGGCATCCCTACCCACAGGAAAATTTGTTTGCTCTTCTTTGTTTACCCACACCCTTACCTTTGGATCCTTCACCCCCTCTTTCCTTTCGTCTTTTCTTCCCTCTTCAACCGATGAGGTTTCTGGCCACCTATCTGTCCCGTTGAATGGAGAAGCTTCTTCCCTCCTATTCTGCCACAGCCGCCTCTTCTCTCCGGGCAACTACTTCGGTCTCTGTTCCTTCACCCTCCCCCCTTTCCAGACTCATCTTTCCCCTACCCGACCCCCCACCTTCCTCGCTCCCTTTGATTATGCTCCTCCTTCCCGTCCTGTTGTAGCCTCCATCTCCTTCGACCCTTCCACCATTCCTCCTCCACCCTCAACCCAGTCACCGCCCCCCCCCCCCACCTCAACTTGGACTCTCCCCTTGGTTCGCTTGCCCCCCCAGACCCCGAGGCTTGCACTATGGACCCCTTCTCCTCTATCTCCTGGAACCCCTCATTGGTTTCCCTGTTGACCCCTCCAGCGGGGACCCCATCATGGTCTCTTTCCCAGTAACCATCCATTACCTTGCTGCCCCTCCTCCCATCCCCTCTTTCCTCTCCGAAACCCACCCCCTATGCTTTTTCTCTTGGGACCCACCATCTCTTTCTCTTGCTCCCTCTTTCCCCTTTCCTTTCCTTCTCTGCCCTCCCCCCTTTTACCCCCCTACGCTTATTCCCCTCTCCCTTGCACCAGTTCACTGTGATTTCTTTAATCCCCCCCCCCCACCATTCCTCCTCCACCCTCAACCCAGTCACCACCCCCCCCCCACCTCAACTTGGACTCTCCCCTTGGTTCGCTTGCCCCCCCAGACCCCGAGGCTTGCACTATGGACCCCTTCTCCTCTATCTCTTGGAACCCCTCAGTGGTTTCCCTGTTGACCCCTCCAGCGGGGACCCCATCATTGTCTCTTTCCCAGTAACCATCCATTTACCCTGCTGCCCCTCCTCCCATCCCCTCTTTCCTCTCCGAAACCCACCCCCTATGCTTTTTCTCTTGGGACCCACCATCTCTTTCTCTTGCTCCCTCTTTCCCCTTTCCTTTCCTTCTCTGCCCTCCCTCCTTTTACCCCCCTACGCTTATACCCCTCTCCCTTGCACCAGTTCACTGTGATTTCTTTAATCCCCCCCCCTCTGGCCCCCTAAATCCTCCTAATTCTCCCGCTGATAATCTTCTTGACTCTCTTCTAGAAGTTACTTGAGAAGCCCCACCTTACAATTTCCTGGACGACGAAGCTGCAGTATTTAGGCCCACGCCTCAGGACAAAGTCCTATCGGTCTGACTTCTTTCTTGATGCAGCCCCATTCTTAGCAACCTCCGCCTTCGGGAGAAGGATCTCCGGTGCCTTGTAGCGCCTCTGGGTCTGCATATTCTAGCTTCTCCTCGGCCTCTGTCCCGCCTCCAATGTTGGTGGACTTCTCTTTTGTAGACAAAATGGATCGAGCACAAGGAAAGATTCATAATGTTATGGACGTCATGGTCTTCCCCTTCAATAAGTTCTTCAACACGAAAACCCTTGCCAAATTCAGGGTCAGTCGCAAAGGAAAACATGAACTAGATAATTTGGTCTATAATATTAACTATGATCGTGCTGCTTCTCTACCTCTATCGCCACCTGCTTCAGACCCCATTCTCCAAGGGTCTCTGGTAAGAAGATCCCCGAGGATCTCCACCCTAATCCGCCTGCCCTAATGCTTATTCTTTCTTGGAATATCCGAGGGTTAGGCCTCCTAATAAAAAACAGGCGGTGAGGGATTTTTATATGAAATAAAACCCCTCTATCCTTGCCCTCACATAAACTAAGTTGCCTGCACCCACCCTGCGTCAGATAAGACAAGCCTGGGGCAGACGGCCTTGCCAATGGGAAGCACTCCTTGCTAATGGAGCCTCTGGAAGCATTTGGGTAATTTGGGACCCAACAGCAAATACCCTTATCCATGTCTCCATGGGTTCTTTCTCAGTCTTAATGTTATTGTTCAGAGTTTTCGATGCTCTGCCGTGGAAATTCACGACCGTTTATGGGCCAAATTTAGACTCTTTGAGACTCACTTTTTGGGAAGAACTTAACTCCATAGCCTCTCTACCTCACCCTATCTGGTGTCTAGGGGGAGATTTTAATGTTACTCGTTGGTCCTTCGAAAGGAACTCGTCCTCTAGAATTACCCCGGCGATGCAAAGTTTATTGGATTTTGTTGCTCTAAACAACCTCTTGGATATCCCTATCCAGGGCACTCAATTTACGTGGTCTAACCATTCCCAAAGCCCCTCTCTCTCCATTTCTTGGCCTCCCTTGACTGGGACGAAACTTTTGCTGGTTCTCATGTCTCTGCCCTACCTAAACCAACATCCGACCACTACCCATTGCTACTCGACACACACCTGGTTTTAAGAGGACCTAAACCTTTTAGATTTGAGCTGGCTTGGTTCGAAGAGGATTGTTTCTCCTCCCTTTCCCCTGCCTGGTGGTCGTTTCTCAGGGACTCTGTTGCAGGATGGGCGGGTTTCAGATTTCAAAGAAAGCTGCAGCTCCTAAAATCCACTCTCAAAGCGTGGAGTAGAAACCTCCCAGGTTCCTTTGGACCCCAAAAACAGAATACTCTTTCTGCCATCCAAGACTTGGACAGTGTCCCGACCCTTGATTTACAATAATCTATCGGGAAATACTTTGACAACCCAATGATGATTAACATAATGGAAAATGACGAGTGTGGATTGAATGTATTTTTTCACAATTGAAAGCAAAATGATTGACAAAGAACATGATGAAGAAGATAGTTAAAAGATATATCAGGAACCTGCTGGATACTAATTTGTGATGTCAAAATTGTTATTGCATGGTAATATGGCCATTACCAAAGACGTTGGCACTAGAGCAGTTCCTTTGTGGTTTTGAGGATGTGAATTGATGTTTCATGTAATTGTCTCACATGGGCTATTATATGTTGTAAGAGATGTAAAGATTCATGTATTTTCAATGCCAAAAAGTAATAACATAATATCTTTTTATTATTCTTGCCACTGATCCAATATTTCTTTTTCTATTATTAGGTACACTTATTTTGCACTTTTTTGTTCATTGCAGGTGGATAGTGGCTTGAAAGATGACCTTGTATTGGGTGACCCCAATGCACCACGTTTTGTTTTATGGGGTGGAAAATTGAGACCTGTTCCTTCAAAGCCTACTGATTTACCCTTTTTTGACTTGATGAGCTTCGGTGGAAAGTTACGAGCAGGCTTTGGTGCACTTGGTTTGCGGCCTCCACCTCCAGTGTGTTCTCATGCATCCTTGCCCCTTCCAGTTTCTTCAAACTAGTTGCTGTTAAAGCTATATAATATATGCAAGAATATGCACGACGTGTGTTACATGCATATGGGTGTGGTTCTTGTGTTCCATTTAGGTGTTATGTGTTCATCTGTATATTACTTGTCATGTTAAATGCTCAATTCTTTGTGCTTCTAAATTGGCTTTGTTAGCTTCTTCTTGTGTCTCCACATGATCTATGTACATTTTATTGCCTACTCTTGTTTGTTATGACACAGTCTTTCATTGGATTTCTCATATTTATATTTTTGGAGAAGGCTACAGGGTCACGAGGAATCAGTTGAGGACTTTGTTCGTCGTAACCTTGGTGATGAGGTGTTCGAACGGTTGATTGAACCATTTTGCTCAGGTGCGTTCATGTGATGGAATTACCTCTTTTTGTCTTGAGGGAAAATCTTACATTTCACAATTTGACATTGAAGTGATGTCTGATATTTGTTATATCCTTCTGTTTTGTTTTTTTTTTTTTTGTTGTTGTTGTTTTTAATGGCTCTTGTGATATTCTGATGTTGTTAAGCCATCTTTAAACAGTTGTAGAATTTCACTTGTCAAAGTTTCTACAGTCACAATTGCTGTTGGCCTATCACATTAGAGGTAGATTAGGCTTAGGGCCAGTTTGGAGGGAGTAGTGATTAAAAGCACGGCGTCTTGGACTGGCCAAGGTCCCTAGCCTGAGTCAGTGGTCTAAATATGCTAAGTTGGTGGTCTCACTTAGCCATGTCTCTATGAAAATATACACAGAAGTGATTTGATCTGGTGAGACTCGCCTGAGTTTCAAAGTATTTTATCTGGACCTGGCACCTTGTTGAGTCCAAGTGAGCAAGTCCAAGCCCGAGTCACCAAGTTTTTAATGACTGGGATGGACCATTGTACAATATTTGTATTGTTATCTTCTTCCACTTGTGCAGGAACTTGATTGTAACTCATTTATTTTTGTTGCTTTTGAAATCCCTCTTATGTAGTAAACGCTGCCAAATAGTGGCAATTTGGTAACTGCTGGAGGAAAAGATACTGTATTTTCTCTTATTCTATATTAGTAGGAGGAAGAATATTCATTTGGGTGGCGTCCAAACTCGCCCTTAATGTTCTCTGACCAAATGTAGGTTCTCTTTAATTTTAAATTGTGAACAATGGCTACCTGTCCCCAGGTAAGCATATTTGGTGACTGCTAGTCCAGGGAAAATGGGTGTACATAAGTAAGGGATAGGGATCTTACAGTTTTTCTTAGCTTTCTCCTTTTCTATGTGTTTTATGTGATGTACCGCTATCAGGAATTGAGAAACCCTTTTGTGTTCCTCCCTCCACCCCCTCCCCTCCCCCTCCTCTTTTTGTTGATATAATATGGTCTTTTCTGTTTCTAATGGCTACAAGCTTGGCATCAGGGGTCTATGCTGGTGACCCAGCAAAGCTGAGTATGAAAGCAGCGTTTGGAAAAGTTTGGAAGTTGGAGCAGAAGGGTGGAAGTATCATTGGGGGTACCATCAAAACTATACAAGAGAGCAAGAAGAACCCTAAGCCTCCTAGAGATCTGTAATAAAAATTAGAATTTTTGTGCTATTTACTTTTGGTATTATTCTTTTAAAAACTGTGTGTGTTCTACTAATTGATATTTGTTGATTTTCCAGGCGATTACAGAAACCAAAGGGTCAGACAGTTGGGTCTTTTAAAAGGGGACTCAGTATGCTGCCTGAAGCAATTGCTTCGAGGTATGGCTGTTATGATAACTATAGTTGGATAGATTTTCTTCCTATAAGAAACTTGTTTCCATTAATGGCACGGTCTAACTCTCTGTCTAAATTGCTTGTCCATTGCATTTCTGGTCTCTTTGAAGAATCATCAGTTTAGTTGGTATCTTGGTTTTGAAAAATGTAGTTGCATTTCTTGTTGGCTATATATAAAAAATCTATACAGATCTAGGCTTCAAAATATCGTTGAAGATTATATTATGAACTTTTCGAATCACTTCTTTTCTTGGATTGTAATGCTGTTGATAAGCACTTTATAATATGGTTAAAGGCAGTGTTCGCAAATCGAACCGGAACGGTTAACCGGACATAGGCCCAAAAGCGGTTTAACTGGCCTAACCGGTAAACCGGCCAATTCAACCGTTCTAACCAGGCAAGTCCCGAGCTGTCAAAAAAGTGTTGAAAAAAATAAAAAAGATACAAAAAAAATATACTAAAATATGAAAAACATATAAATAATGATTAAAATAAAACACATTCAAATGAAGTTGAAAATTAATGAAAAAAATGGATTTTAACGAATCGATTTGTGCCTAAGGGTATTTTTAAAATTTTCTAAAAAAGATGGGAAAATATAAAAGTGAGTATTAATTACCAAAAAAAAATTTAATCTTTACCATAATGTAAAGAATATTAAAAAATACATTACAAACCAAATTTCTTATTTTTGAAAATTTATATACATCTTTTTGAATTTTTTTTTTAAATACAGGTCGATCCCCTAAACCGCCCAAAAAAAGCCGGTTCCGATCTAACCGGGCGATTAGCTGTTAGATCGCCCGGTTTTCACAATCGTGGTTAAAGGTGCTCTAAACTTTTGGCAGGCATGTGCATTTTAGGTTGTAAATCTCTATCTTCTTTGTATTACTCAAAACTTAGTCTTTCTGTTGTTTTCTGATTCCATGGGATAAGAGCATATTCGTGCTTACAGCTCATGCATATGGAACAGTAGTTCACACTTCTCTGCTGGAAACATTTAATTATGACTGCTGGTTTTAAGTCATCCATACTCCATGTCCCATTCCTACATACTATAAACGTTTTCCTATTTTAAACTATTGAGTTTTTCTTTTTGATTGGGTTTAACTATTTGAAGATTTATTTCAAGTAATTGAAGTTTCTTTTTCAAGCGTTTCTTTATCAGAGGGACTTGTGGCATGTCTTGTTAATTTTGCAGGCTCGGTGGTAAAGTTAAATTGTCTTGGAAGCTTTCAAGCATTAAACAGCTGGATGGAAGAGGGTATACTTTGTCTTATGACACACCTGAAGGATCGTTATCCATCCGGACAAAGAGCATTATTCTCACAGTCCCATCTTACGTTGCTAGCAGCATCTTGCACCCACTCTCCGTATGTTCTTCTTCACCTCTTTTGGAATGGTTCAGCAGTTAACAATTTTGCAGTTTTTACTTTTCTTGGTCTTGATCATTTAATGCTTTCATATTGTTTAATTCTGTTAGAGACAGTCTAACTTGGTCTATTTTCATTGTTACCATATTACAATGATTTGCATAAAATGTGGTCCTTGTAATACTCAATATCATAATAATGTTAAAGTGGCATAATTATTTTTGTCCCCACCAGATTAAAATTTCCAATATTCCATTATCATCTAATTTTACAAGACTTGGACCACTCAAGAAGTACCACATAACGTGTTCTTTGTGAGCCTTGATGATCTGTGTATAATCAAATCACAACACCTGAATGTTCCTATCAGCATTATTACTTTTTAGTCATGGAAACCTAAAACTAGAAACGTATGTATTTAAATATGTAAATTGGTGACAAAAAAGAAATGAGGAAAGAGGAAAAGCTGCAAAATAATTTAATACCAATCAGGGGGTAGCTATGTATGTTGATGTGTAACTACCTCATGATTTTAGCAAGCCACCTAAACAATGGTAAGCAGTAGGTGGATTAGTAAAACTATTTGGTGACTAGATTGCCTCCTGTGTTTTGGATGGGAAAATAGAAACATTGAGTGAGGCTATTAAAGATATTGGATGCTAAACTAGCCCGATGGGAAAATAGAAAACATTGAGTGAGGTATTGAAGATATGGGATGCTAAACTAGCCCTCAAAAATTACACTATTGGAATGTTACATGAGCATCGTCGCCTGAGGATGATAGAACTTCCCAGAGCAAGTAAATTGAGCTTGAATCAAAGTCTATTTAACTTGTTGAAATGGATGTCTATTTCAAGCATGAGGGCGAGGTCTACCTTGCCAGTAGTTCTTACTTCATTGTGTCAACTTTTACCTGCAGATAGTACATCATGTCAATTTCTACCTGCTATGATCTTTTTAGGGTGCCGAGTGGTTTATTGCATTTATTATCTTTTTTGTTTGATTGATGATATTGTGTCTCCATCAAAAAGAAGGAAATATAAGAAGGAAAAGGAAAAAAAGAAATACTTTTGTTTCATCTTACATATAATTAATCTCCTACTTTCCCCTAGTAATGGTAAGGCCCTTGTTTCGATGCTAGTTTGACTTGCTTATTTGCAGAATGATGCTGCAGATGCTCTTTCAAAGTTCTTTTACCCACCAGTGGCAGCAGTTTCTGTTTCGTACTCCTATGAATCAATTCGCAAGGAGTGCTTGATAGATGGTCAACTGAAGGGGTTTGGTCAATTGCATCCTCGCAGCCAAGGTGTAGAGACATTGGGTATGTTCTCTTTCTTAGCATCTCTGCCTACCTATAATACTTCTTCTCAGAAATGAGCCATGTGGTTGCACCCTGATACACCATAGTTTTGTTAAAAGATCAAATTAAGGATTTTTCTTCTAAAATGACTTCTTTTCTTTTTTTGTTTTTCATTTTTGTTTTCTTGGACATGCGTGTATTTGTGTGAAAGCTTTTGTTTCACTTTATTTCTCAGAAGCACCTGGAAGCCATCATGATTATTTTTCATAACATTATTTTAGCAAAATTAATTTTTGGTCCATTTCAAGCTCTCGAAGTTAGTTTCTCTGTCTTCAATTTGCAGGAACGATTTATAGCTCATCACTTTTTCCAAATCGTGCTCCACCTGGCCGGGTGCTTCTCCTTAACTACATAGGGGGCGCAACCAATCCTGGAATTTTGTCCAAGGTATGCATTCTTGCAATGCGTTTCAGTAGCTGATCTCAATTGAGATGTTATACAACACAACAGGAGTAGGTTTTTCACTGCATCATAGGAGTTTATTTCCAAAGGTTCCCTCCTTTCCTTGTGTATCTATAATTCTATAAATTTGTGTTTGTGCGAGAATTACAAGTCCATGCTTGCAATTCATGCACAAACAATGATGAAGATCCTAATTTTCTATTCCCTGGACTTGAAATTTCAGCATTTTAACCTTCTTGGCTTGCGAAAACTTTCATATGAGAGCCCAAGGTGTTAATCCCGAATAGAAATATCTTTTTTCAGCTGAAATGACAATTTTAGAAGACTTAAGACTTTACATGGCTTATGTACACTGCAAAGACCATTATCTTTGACCAAGGGCATCTCTCTCCCATATTGAATTGTAAATGTAGTAGGACAAGATAAACAAGTACAAAATCAAACACGAGTGCATCTAAGAATAAACAGACTTGTGAGTGATGCGGTTTGACCGTTTATTTGTTATTAGAGTGAGAGCATGCTTGTGGAGGCAATTGACCGAGATCTTCGAAAAATGCTTATCAATCCAAATGCTGAAGACCCTCTTGTTCTTGGGGTCAGAGTATGGCCTCAAGCCATTCCCCAGTTCTTAGTTGGGCATCTCGACCTTCTTGAGGCTGCAAAGGGTGCTCTGAGAGATGGTGGGTTTGAAGGGCTCTTTCTTGGAGGTAATTATGTGTCAGGTGTAGCTTTAGGCCGATGCATCGAGGGTGCTTATGAGAGTGCCATGGAGGTCTCAAATTTTTTGGCCAAATGTGTGTATCAGTAGTGGTGTCTGCCATCTGAAACATTTACAGCGGTTTGGTTGTTAGAGAAATGGCAGTTTTTTTGGTCCTATGTGATTCTAGTATGATTAATACTTGGCCATTGTATTTTACTTACTGTTAATGAAGTACATATCTTTTTAACTTCAAAAAAAAATGAAGTACATGTCGTTTTTATATGCCCTTTATATACCTTTTTTATATGCTCTCTCTCTCTCTTCTCATAGATTTGGACACAGATTTTTTTGCTGCGGAGCTAATCCAAGCGCTTTTAAAATTCTTACGTAATAACGGAGTTGAACAGGGCTCGGTCTTGCTGGCAGTATCATCTGAGCCTCATCTATTCTCACTGAGGGCGAGTTTGGATGTAACAAAAAATGCAATGTTTTCAAATGACAGAAAAAAATATTGAGATGGCAATTGGGAACCTTCTGGATTATATTTTTACATTTTATTCCCCAATAAAACGGATTATGACATATTTTTACATTTTATTCCCCAATAAAACGGATTATGATGTTAAGCCAAATTTGCCCAAAAAACGTTAGTGTAAAAGATTTGAGTTAGACTCAAAACTTTTTTGCTCAAATTCTTTTTCGCTTTCCAGTTGACATTTTTCTCCAAACCTTCAAGTCCCATTTACAAAATTTATCTTCTACTCTCAAACAGGCCTCACAGCTCTTTATTTCTCTCATCTAACTATATATCTTTTTTTAGTTTTCCTCTTCGTGCCTTTTTTTTAAACCTTCCTGCTTTGAGTCGCACTTATAAAAGCCTCACGTCCACTCTCACAGCTCTTTCTTTCTCTCATCTTCAATCCTATTTTTCAATACTAATTCGACTTTTTCTCTCTTTAAAAAAAATAAACCTTTCCATCTTTCTCTTTTCATAGAGCTCTCTCAAGCATTTTGATGCACCCCTAAATTAATAGAGCTCTCCTTGGCATTTCGACAGGCGGTTGTAATCCTAGATTCTTTTTTCTTACTCTCTCTACAAATTGGCATTTCGACGGGCGGTTGTAATCTTAGATTCCCTTTTCTTACTCTCTCTACAAATTCAGGGTTTAGCTCGATATCTCTAATAACCGTGATTCTTCATCTTTGGGTCTTGAGAGTGGAGTTTTTTTTTGTTATTTTTCATCTAAATTTAATGGGATGGTCTTCGGGTCTTGAGAGTGGATTTTTTTTTTGTTGTTTTTCCATCTAAATTTAATGAGGTGGTTTTTTGAGTACGTAGAGGGAGATATTTTACACCCTCACAACATTTGGTTTATAAAAGAAGTCTCACCTCTTTTGCCCATCCATCAAGTTTTTCTCTCTAATAATAATATTAAACTTCTCATTATCTATGTCTCCTACATTTATAGGAATAAACTGCAGATCTAGAGAGAGAATAATCAATATAATTAAATTATGAAATTGTATAAATTTAAATTTTGAAATTGTGTAAATTGGGTTTATATAATAAAATTATGAAATTATGTAAATTTAAAATTTGAAATTGTGTAAATTGGGTTTGAGATTTCTAATCGATCTCTTTAAAATTTCATATTTTGATTTATTTTTCTATCATTTTCGACTGCTCTATGGAGATCAATAATATGCAAAAAATAAAAAGAATTTTTTTAAAAAAATCGAAATAATATTTTTTTAAAAAATTATAGGCGATTGATTTTTGTACTTTTCCAAAATTCAAAATTGAACTTTACAAAATTCATTTTTTTCTGTTGGTATTTATAAAATTTGTTTTTAAATAACAAAATCAAATTTAACAACCCATATATCTCCCCTAAAAGAGATGTTTTTCAAATTGTCTATTAGTAATAGACTTGCCACGTTGTTTTTCAAATGGTCTATTAGTACTTCGTGCATAGACTTGCCACGATAGTATAAACTATTTAAGCCCGAGTCATTTGTTATATGAGTGTTTTTTTTTTTATCTCCATGTTTGTAAACATGTTTTACCAAAAAAAATATATATAAATTTAAAATATGACTACATTAGTTGTAAAGAAATACAATCCAACTATCACGAAAAATGTAGTATAAAATCCAAAAAAATAATAATTTTTAAACGATAAAAATTACACAACGTAACTACAATAGTAGACTAATAAAAATAATGCTTGAATTAATATACCTCTTAAATCTCTTCCAACAATCTAATATTTTTTTTTCAAGGGCTTGAAATTGGTTTCCAAATTTGATATTTATTTGAAGTTATGTGAAAATCAGTGTTTCAAAACGTTAGACGACACCTCAGCAGTTGGGGTCCAAGCCGCCCACCTCCTAGCCGGGCGCCCAGAACCTGGGCAACCCAGTATAATTTTTTTTTGGGTTTTCTCTCTCTAAAATAGCTTGGGTTTTTTATTTTAAATGAATCTAAAACCCACAATTTTGGCCCACTAGAATTGTACGTAGGGATATCGGCCTACTTTGGCTTCCTAGGCCTGGGCAATGCACCCAAGCCTTTTGGACCACCTAGGTGCTGGGCGGTCCGCTTTTTAAAACAATGATGAGAATATATATGGAAGGTTTTTATAGAAAAGGTTGATCACAATTAAAGCATGTAAGTCTTACATGTTGAAACCATGTGATCTCAAGCATATTATTTCATTTTTTTATAATATGCTTAAACGTATGTGATTCCATGTCCAGAGTTAAAGGCATACAAAATGCATGCTATTTTGTATTTAAGGTTGGTCAAAAGTTTTTTATGTAATGAGAAAAAAAAAAAAAAAAATTGAATTTAGAATTTATTGCAATGCATCTAAACCGACATATCTAATAAATAAAATTTTCTTCTCATTATTTAATAGACATCTAAACAATTTACCAACATAATACAATAAAACGATAATGTTTCTCAATTGAGGAGGAAAAAATTGCGTTTTTTTTCAATGTGAATATTTTTTTCTTTGACATCCAAACTGGGTCTAAGGGATTAAAAAAAATTGACTATTGGGTAGAGGCTCATCATCGCCATTGACTTACCAGAAAAAAAAGAAAAAAAGAGAAAAATGGGGGGTTGTATTGTCTATGATGTTGCCAGACCATGATCGGTTGAGGGCGGGTCCACCTTCTATGGCTAGGCCTAGGCTCAAAGAATATAAGTTAGGCTAGGCCCGAGCTCAGCTTGCGGGCCTCATAAGCTGTCAGAGCCCAGATTTTGGGCCTAATGGAAGCATTACACTTTGTGGCTGCCGATATAATAGGTTCAAGCCAGGCTTAAGCTCGGCTTGGACTTGGTCCAAACTTCTACGGCTATGCTCGGGCCTGAATAATTTAGCTAGGCTAGGTTAATTCCCCTCCTGTGGGCCTCTTAGGACTGTCTAACCAGCCCAGCCTAGAGGCCCCACAAGCTTGGTTTGCCCTATTGGTAGCCACAACTTGCAATTTCATTGGGCTAATGAGATGTTTAGGACATTTGGATTGGCATTATCAGATTCTCAAGTTGATCCTATTGAGTTAATAAGATTGTCTATCCAGATCGAAAATCATTCGTAATGGTGAAAAATAATATCATAAAGTGTTCAACACCATCATTATCATTCAAGCTTTATCGCAATTACTTGGGGTTAGTTGCACAAATCATGTCCTAGACATTTTGCTCTATCAAAGACCTTACCTTCAACCAAAACATAAGTCACTATATCATTAAGAGAAATAAAACACAAAAACTTACAAAATACTCATATGTTCTTTATTTTCATTAGTCCAAATTGCCAGATCGCTCGATCTAGATGGCCGATCCAGCCAATCTAGATTGGAGTCTATCAATGGGCTATCCATCCCACCCAGCCGTATTGTATTCCAGTGTGAGGCTTGAACTATTAGTAAAACGACAATGTTTCCTTCTTGTGGAAATGAGTCACCTCTTAAAATTATATTTTTGAGATAGATTTTTTTATCTAATTTTAAAGACATGGAGATCATGAATATGAAAAAATAAATAAATTTTAAGATAATAATTTTATTAATTTGGATAAATATTAAAATTTTAAAATAATAATTTTATTAAAAAAACATTTAAACTGTTAGTTTGGACCACCTGTTTGCGGCCATCTTTCGGATGGATGCTTTTACACTTCAGGGACCACAAATGTAGAAATGCGGTCCCCGCCGCATGAAATAATTTTCCTTAATAAAAAGGAACGTTGAGATGCACTTGTTTTTAGTGGAAATGAAGAAGAGAAAGTGTATCTCATCCGTGATGGTGGGTGCGCTTGAGATTACATGCGATCTTTTTTACATACGTGGTATTAGACGAAACCATGCAACATTTGTCTGTAGGCATGTGGGGAGTAGAGAAACATTTTATCTCAACCATCCCATGCACAAACTAATGATTGAGATAATATCCTATACTAGACTTAAGGAGTTTGGGAATTAGACTCCCATAGGAATATAATGTCATTTAGAATTAATTTTAAAATTAAATTTCAAAAATGCAACCTCTTCGACACATAGATTAACTTTAATATAAAAAATAAAATAAAATCTAATTGTACCTTTTATACACCTTAAAAAAAGAAAGTCTCGACATTAAACAGAGATTGTCCAACTTTTAGATGGTGATATGTAACTATTGGAAGACTCAAAGTTCATATTTTTTTATTTGTAAAAATAGTTATTTTCAGGTAGTTTCAAACTTTCTGATTTAAAATATCCTTCAGGTGTTCTAACAAAGGGAGTAAACTTTGCTCCCAAAGGAGCATAGTATACATGCTCAATTTTCAAATGGAACCCATATCCCAGGATCTTATTAGCTTAGCTTTTGCAACTGGATAAGCAAGTGAACATATACACCTAATCTTTTTCAGCCTGCTGTCCAGCATTTACAAATGGCAATGTATACTGTGAAACTAGAAAAAATATATAGATAGACAAACTAAAAAAAATATATAGATAGACCATTTATCTTTGGGTGCAGTTCGCATACAGATGCATCCATAGCCATAGAGGTAAGGTGCACTTTTAAATTTTATCATGGTATATAATTTTGATGTAAAATGTTATTAGGATTATCGTAAAATATATTTTTATATCTAATAATAAAATTTAAAATTTTAAAAATAGTTAAAATCAAGTAGATCTATAAACATATAAAAATCTTGAATATGGACGGTGTAGATAATATATTGTAAAATGCACTATTTTATAGACTTAAAATCTTTTTATTTTTCATGGTCATACTTCTTGATGTTGAGATGATCGATCAAAAGGTTTTTCATCATTAAAACTACCTTTTCTGATAGATTTTTGAGGTGCATCCGAAGCTCTACATTATAAGGTTGCAACCTTATATAAACTTTTTCCTTTATCTTTTGTATAAGGACGACACAATCATTTTTGTCTATTACATTCCGGAATGGATTCTTGTAAGAGTATCATTGAACATATTCAAATTTTTTTAAAAAAGCTTCAACTATGTCATTTACTCCAAGCCATCCAATTTTACATCGAGTGGGTAGGAATAATTGTGACCATCTAATTGTACATCAAGTGGGTAGGAATAAATGTGACCTCCTTCTAAGATAAATAATAATAAATTTTCTTTTAAATTGGATTCAACGCATTATCAACGGCCCGATTTGCGATCCAATGGTTAATAATGATCAGTACGCCCTTAGTCAAAATATGTCTTTGATTGTGGACCTTTCCTTTACAAATAGGCATATACAATTGGCGCACCAGCGGCAAGGACTTATCGTTCGGCAAATCCTGGGCGCGCTCACTGCATTGCCTCCCCCCCCCCCCCTCTCTGTGGCTTTGCGAAATCTTGGATACTCTCTCACTGCAAAAGCCTGGGGTCGCTCTCTGTGCGAAATCTTGGGTACTTCTCTCTCTCTATTGCTATTAGGGCTTCAAGGTGCCGATGGCTTTTCAAAGATCTGAAAGTTGGATTTTTTCGATGTTTCTTGCAATCTGTGAAAGAAAAAACATTGGATTTGTGTTTGTATTTGCAGTAATTTGAGGCCGTATTGTTTTTAGATGGGTGTACATCATCTGTAGATGAAAACGCTTGGTTCTCCTCGAAGGCTACCCATTTCTTTTTAAGGCTACCCATTTCTTTTTATAAAATTTGTTCTTTTCAATACCTGTAATTTCTCAGTATTATTATATTGTCGTGTCCTAATTCTCATGCTTCTGTAGAGAGAAGAGAGAGAGAGAGTAAAAAAAGAGCAACAAAGAAACAATCCAGGAAAAAAGAAAGAAAAAATGACAATATTGTAGTTCACTCACTCACTCTTGAGTAAGAAACAGATCAATACTGGAAGTCACTAGAAAAAAATTTCTCTTATTTAATACCTCTTTTAATTATGAATTTTGTGAAGTAGATGGAGTGAGAAAGAGGGAACTTCCCTTCTTATTAGTTTTTGGAGGCTGGAATTCAATTTCTGTCTCTTGTAACTGCTTTTTTACCGAAGAAATGTTTCTTTCTCTCTCTCATGGATTGTAGAGTTCTTTTTAGCTTAGGCTGCATGCCAGAATATTAATTACAAAACGGTGTTTATTCTTTTTTCTCGATATGTCATTCAATGTTATTAATTCAACAACGATAAGTAGAGAAGAGCCAATTGCCATATAAATCCCTTTTTTAGGGCGTGTTTGAATAATGGAAGCCGTGGCATCCTTAGCTGCGGCACTTGCCGTATTTCTTAAACACGGGAAACAGTATGTTGTTCTGCAAGCCAGGGGAAGTGTTCCAAAACAGTGTTAGAGAAGCTGCAGCCTCTGAAGTTGGTGGAAGAGGCTGCTTTCAATCAAACACGCCTTTTGGAAGTTAAGAAGTCCCATATATTTAAACTCCCCTTTTCCATTTCTTTAGTGGCCAAGCAATTTGCTAAGGCATTTACTTACCTAGAGACATATACCCATAGATGAACTAACTTTCCTAATCTCCCTACACCATCTTATGACATTGATGGAGTCACAGTAAAAAGAGTAGTGGATTTTAAAACTTGTGTTTTTGACATTTGAACCCTTGCTATTTCCATTTCTTTTTCTTCTCACATTGGGGCCCCTATTAAGAACCTATGCTCAGTGTTCTTATCATTTGTGAATCGAACAAAACATACTTTAAAGATTTCAAAAGTGTCTGTTAAGCTTTCATTGGAGTTCCCAGTTTACTATGGTTCTGTAACCTAGTTAAGTTGACTTGTGATTTTGGGGTTACATTGATGAGGGGTGGATTCATAATATAAGATAGACTTGGTAGTGTTATATATATATATATATATATATAGACTTGCTAAGTGTTCACTATTGTTCGAATTGGTGTGGCTGTTCAATAGCATGTGGAGTGCACAAATTGAGGATATCATCTGGAAAAAATTTTTTTAATGAAATTATAAGACTTTGTTCTCGCAGAAAAAAAGAAAAGAAAAAAGAATAAGAAAAGGGAAATTATAGGATTTCTGCATAATGGATTCATATTCAATGGTAACAATTATCCGTACAGCTATTGTGATTGCAAGTTCTCTACATAATGGTTTCTTATTTCTCTTGTCATTTTATGGAAGGTAAAATGAAATGGTAAAACTTTTTTATTGTTAACTGAGAGTGAAATGGTAATTTTGTGGAGCAAAGCCTGATCATATTGGATGATCCTGGCATTCTAAATTTTCAGGTAGAAACATATTTATTTTCTGTTAGTTTATTAGATTTTAACATTTATTATTGGTTATTTCAGTTTGGATATATATTTTTCCAGAGTGCTAATGCATGTTGCTAGTTATACTGACTTGGTTTTCTACTCATTGGGAGGACACCATGCCAAAGATAAAGACAAATCGTGTCCAATATCCTGGTGGATGGGAGCTAATTGAACCTACTCTTCGTGAGCTAGAGGCAAAGATGCGAGAAGGTTTGACTTGCTGCATTTATGCAGTATAACTATGAGGGGAAGTTTATTATAACGCAAGGGATTATAATAAACTAGAGTCCTTTGGAATGAACTCCATCCATTGAAACATACCGTGATAGAGAGAGAGTGGGACTCATTAGAATAGGTTGTGACCCAGAGTTGGTCCACTCTTCCTTCATCATTACACTGGATGGTGATGACTCCAATATGCTATAGTTGTCCATTGCCCATTTGATAATGAGGGGAAGTTTATTATATTGCAATGGATTATGATAAACTAGAGTCTTTGGGGTGAACTCTGTCCACTGAAACAGACAATGATGGAGAGAGAGTGGGACCCAGGAGAATAGTTCGTGACCCCAGATTTGGTTCACTCTTCCTCCATCATTTCGCTGGATGATGGTGACTCCAATACTATCATTGTCCATTGCCTTGCCCATTTGATAATTCATCCCTGCTGTCTCTGCACCCCATTCTGCTCTCAATATTGTAGCCAATTGTAATTTGTACTCTTCCAATTGTTCATTAAAACTTACCACTGATCATGAAAAGATAGTATACTTTCCCTATGAACTGATTCATCTATAATGCTTCTTGGAGATTTTGATCTTTTTACATGCTCTGAATTCTAATGTGGATTTCGTTTTGATAATTAGCCGAGAATGATACTCATGATGGTAAGAGAAAGTGTGAGGCCCTTTGGCCGATATTCCGAATAGCTCATCAGAAGAGTCGCTACATATATGACCTTTACTATCGAAGAAAGGAAATTTCGAAGGAGTTATATGAGTTCTGTTTGGAACAAGGCTATGCTGATCGCAATCTAATTGCTAAATGGAAAAAGGTTAGTCTTCATACCCATTTGGTAATCACAACCTTGTTATGTATTTCTTGCCCTGTATCTGTGATAATATATATTGTTGAAGGGCGTTATATTCACATGCTTATTTTTTAAATGTAGTACTTAAGTGCTTCATATCTCAATCATCATCATTATCATTAGTGTCTTATCTCAACTATCGGGGTCGGCTGCTTCATATCTCAATATTCTATTTTACTTAACATATAATTTTTAAAATGTGTCGAGGTTATGGTTTGTTAATACTTAACACGGACGGTGTAGGTGTAAATCCAAACCTTAAGATTTTCCCATTCATCATGACATGAAAGGCTAATTACTTTGAGTTGTAGAAGCAATGAAATCAGAGCCATTTGTGATTATACAGATTAGGTTTCCATGTTTGCCTCGAGCATTTTAGAAGCTAGGGCATGCTGACAAAATTTTTGGTCAATGTTTTTAACTTTTTATTGAAGGATTCTTGCATTCATTGTTATGGGAAGATGGGGAAAGGAGTTCTTTTTCTTTTTTAAATGATTGATGATAGGTAAAGGACTTAACTAACCTTACTGTATCTTTCTCTCAAATAAAGTGCCAATGAACTTCAATGACTTGATTCATTTATGAACACCATGATGATGGTTTTTTGGCTTATAATAATCATAATGGTGGCAAGGATTTTGGTTGTATGCTAGTACTACAGAATAGGGCAAAAGGAAGAGTGATCTCATTGCAAGCATGTAGGTAGCATAATACATGTTAACAAGATAGATTATATTCGGAACTTTTGCTATTAAGGTTTGCATGGAGGATTGAATGCCAAGTTGTTGGTGAAGGTAAATAGTGATTGTATTTACTACAACGAACACTTATTAATAAAAGAAAACTAACGGCATCTCCTAGAATTTACATCAGTGGTGGATATAGAAGCTTAATAAAAGAAAACTAACGGCATCTCCTAGAATTTACATCAGTGGTGGATATAGAAGCCTAGAGAACAAGTGTTGGTTCCTAGTAATGCCATTTTATTGCAGGTTCTGCGATTGCGGTGCAGGTAACAGGAGAAACACACCCTAATTGTTGTTTACCAGCTACTTATTTGATGTTTTCCATCTCTTTGTGCTAATAAGTGTTAAACAAAACCTGCTTTCTGACCATTCTAATTTGACATTCCTAGGAGTAGAAAAATTCCTCATCTTCCAACCCATTGATCCAATTATATTAACAGTGAATTTCTATGCAGTAAGTTCCCCCATGGATTGATGGAGATGGAAAATACTGCTTCCTCCATGGATTTGTTGTAGAAGGGGGAAGACTAGAGAGCAGTGATGTTGTTAAAGGTGCTAGGAAAGATGGTGATTGAAGTGGAAAAGGAAGCCATCTAGGAAACACTGGAGATGTTGAGTACCTGTTTGGTGGGGAAGTTTAACATCCCTATTTCCAATGCTTACTCTTATTGCTAGAGGGTTTCATACAAATGGAAAAGAACCACTGCGGTGGGGTACATATTGTGGAAGGAGCTGATTTTCTCCTCTACTTGCAATCTTCTAGAGAAGTGGAATGTGTATTAAACATGGGAGGTAGAATGTCGGACGTGGCTCACTTGAAGTTAGGAAGGCAGTATCCTGGTTGCCAAGGTTCCTTTGGAAGACAAACAGATTGCTGGATTAAGGTAAGAGGCATCCCCATGCATGTTTAACATTTTGGGTTTTCTGGGAGCTAGAGGGATATGTCTAGGTTTTATTGAACTAGATTGGAAATCCCTCTATGAAAGTATATTGAGGCAGCTAGAATTAGCGAGCATTTGTTCAAAAGGTGTGCTCCAGAGATGATTCTCTTGTGTACAGATGGCCTGGAGTAACCTGTGTTGGCGAAGGCAAAGAGAGCAAATGTAGGTGGGAGTGAAGCAGCGAAGATCAGTGATGCATGGATTACTTGTATATGCTTAACGTATCGGTATTGTACCTTACTGACACTGATAATGATACCATATGCACCTAGAATACTTGTGAATACGCCAAAAACTATAATATGTATAAAATATAATACTGGTACATATATGCATCACTGTGTTGGATACATATATCTATGTATTATACCGGGCAGGTGATAATATAAATGTAATATTAGATAGGATACCCATATCTCTATCCGTGTCTTTAATGTTGAGAAATGCAGAATTATATCCATATCCTTATCAGGGCATCTTAGGCTACGATGGCAATTATGGAAGCTTATCCTTGTCGGGGCATCATAGGCTAAGATAGCAATTATGGAAGCTTATCCTTGTCGGGCCATCATAGGCTAAGATAGCAATTATAGAAGCTTATACTGATATCACCACAATAGGGAAGGTGAGTGGCAGGTGGTTGTAAAATTGAGCACGGATTAATGAGCAAAGAAAGAGTAGGAAGCCTGGGAAGAGGCAAAAGAGGAAGGTGGGCAGATGCTTTGGATGGAGGCCAATGTTTAACACTGGGTGCAAGCTGAAAGTACTTTTGAGGAACAATTTGTTTGTTAGCCAAGGATCATGTATAATGAATCTGGTTAGAGTCTAGAAGGCTTGTTCATTTTGGGTTCAAGAAACCGTCTCCTCAGTGGCAGCAGAGGCTGCAAAAATTGATAGAAAATAGAAGTATTTTTTGATAAGAGTTAACTGTATTGCTATAAAAAATTGTTGTACATGGAGTGTTTAAATCGAGAGTCCCTCCATGACAGGACTCTCCATAAAAAATAGGTCAGTCGACCCTATACGAAATGGAATTGATAGAAAATAGAATTGAGATAGAGGAAAATTTCAACCATATACTCCTAAAACAAAAGCACTCCACAAGCTTGAAATAGGAGAGAGAACCAGCCAACTAGTTATATGTTCTCTAAGCAGCACAATATTTTCTTCTTCAATAAAAACATCCTAAATTTTTAGCAGTCCTAGTGAAGGCCTCCTATCCCTTTGTATACATAAAATTAAATAAATAAACAAACAAACGAAGATAAGCCCTTTTATTATGTGGTTTGCATAAGGTTGCAACCTTAAACAATCACATTAAGCCCACCTCTAAATTTTATCATAAGATGTGATTTTTGTGTCAAGAATTCTTAGGAAGGCCTGAAAATCTGTTTTCATCTCTAATTATAAAATATTAAGCTCCAAAAATGGTTCGCATTTAGTAGATCTATAAATACATTAAAATTTCGAAAATGGATGGTTCAGATAATGTATTGCAAGATGCCCACTTTTGGGACTCGAAATCTTTTTTTTTTTTAATTCATACATCTCGATGTTGAGATGATCAATTAGACGGTTTTTCAACATCAAAACAGCCTTTTCTCATGGATTTTTAAGTGCTCCTAAATTCTACATTTTAAGGTTGCAACCTTCTATAAACTTTTTCCTTTGTTAAATGTGTAAATACTGTCCCCAGAGGATTCACAAGCCTAATACAAATCCCACTTTCTGGTAGCTCAGCACATGTATCCTCTTCAAAACCCTATAATTCTAGGGCTCCCTTAAAATTAATAATTAAGAAGTGCCAAATAAATAAAAGGGAAATTATTGGACAGATCCCCTATTTTTTTCAATATTAAAAAAGAGTCCCAAAATTGATCTATTTTACAAATAGGTCCCTTTTTTCTTCCCTTTTGCTATTGATGAAATTGGAAGGGTCGAACTAGGATGAATTCACCAAGGCCCAAAAATTGCTCACAAAATCCAGTTCGATCTTCGAGGGTCGAACTAGTATGAAGTCACGATGGTTAAAAAATATTTCTCAAAAACTAGTTTGACACTTCAAGGGTCAAACTAAGACTTTTTTTAAGCTTGCCATCAAGTAGAAGGGTTGAACTACATGTATGTTTTTTATAGTCACCAAGTGAGGTATTCACACAGCACAAAATAGTTTCGTAACTTAAAACGAAACTGTATGTTTCAACGGCAAAGTTTGTCATACATGGCTTAAAGCATAAGAATGTGGGTAACCGGCACTAAAAAAATGTCCTGAGTTCTTATGAACTGCTACTTTGTGATTGATAATGTTTATCATTTACAACTACAACAAAGCTTTCCTAGAAGGACTAGATAGATTGCATTGAACTTAGTTACTTGAGGTGTGGAGGACTATAGTAGGTGATAGAACTACTCGCCACCAGCTTAAGGAGGTTCCCTAGTTAAAACATACGTAAAACTTTGGTGGTTGATCATTCTGCAATCCGAAATTGCTGGAACATGATGGGTTTGGTAAAAAAACATATTGGGGTATTTGGAAAACGGTACTTTTCTAGTGTCGTGTGGAGACCAAATGAGTTCTACACTAGTGTTGAACTCACTTGGTGAATAAAGCAAAACGCCAAGTGTAGTTCAACCGTTGTGGTACTTGGTGACGAGCTTAAAAAGAAGTCCTAGTTTGACCCTTGCAGGGTCAAACTAATTTTGGAGAAATATATTTTAAAAGGTCAAACGAAGGGCAATTTCATCCATATAAAAGGGGCGAAAAAGGGACCTGTTTGCAAACTAGAGCAATTTTGGGTGCATTTTTTAATATCGAAAAAAGGGGATCTGTATGATAATTTCCCTAAATAAAACAGAAAGTCAAGTTCAAGAGATGTTTATTCCTTGACTGCATTATCAGAAAGAACTAGAATTCCGTGAGTTTGGAGCCTTATACTCTTAAAAAAATTTCTTATCGGTGGCCCTTAGATCCAATTATGAAATGTGCGTACTATCTGGCACCACGTACAATCTGACATGATCATCAGCCACTTGATGATGGAAAGAATGGGAGTCGAGTTCTCAGGAGGGAGGTGATAAAGCCATTGCAGGGAGTCATTACGAGTTTCAAAACACTGCCTCCAGGTTTGCTTTATGATGAGATTGATTATAGATCTTTTATCAACCATGCGAAGGCTAGCTCTCCTAAATCAAATCTACTTCATGCTTTACAGTTGTGTCTAACGAGTTACCTGCATCAGAAAAATTATAGGATGGACGATGGGTTTTTCCTTGACCCTTCTTTTCTAGGGTTCTGCATTTTTTTTTTCCCATATGATTTTCAAAGTACTTCAGCACATGCTTTTAAGTTTGAATACATTCTTTAGCTTATGGTTCATGGATTGATGTGCATTCTTTTGCAATTTTCCAACTTATTAGACTTTATTAATTATTATAATCCATTATGAGAAAATAAATCCATTAGTTATACTTGAAGGATTTTTATTCTTTTCTTTTGTGTATGGCTCACAGCCTGGGTATGAAAGGCTTTGTTGCTTACGGTGCATACAACCACGAGATCATAACTTCAACACGACATGTGTTTGTAGAGTGCCAAAGCATTTGAGGGAAGAGAAGGTTATAGAATGCGTTCACTGTGGTTGCAGGGGTTGTGCTAGTGGAGACTGATAAATTTGAAAGACAAGATTGTATGATTTTCTCAGCAGATGGACTTTTGTAGGATTAACATTGTTTTGCATGTATAGGAAAGATCAAACTTTCCAAGCCTTGGAAATCAAAGAAAGCTGTGTATTAATCTCTCTGTTGGGTGTTGGATAGGGCATTTTTGATGGTTTTGGCAGATTGTTGAGGATATTAGTGCCTTAAATTCTCATTTATTTTCATACAAAGCAAAACCGATCTTCCTAAACTGGAACTATAATTTGCTAGTTAGAGCAAACTGATCTTCCTAACCTGAAATTAGAATTTGCCAGTTATCTTTTTTCTGCAGGGATTGACTAATATATCTATTGTACAAAGATGTCACGATCGCTCCTAGATGTTAGATGTGAAATCTAACATTTTTAGTGTGTTACATAGTTTGAGATATCTCTTTTGAGGCTTTGGGCACACCTTTGGCT